>NC_081150.1:16142809-16469145 GCF_958295425.1 Solea solea | reverse complement strand
ACATTATCCATTTTGAATTCCACATCAAACTACTGCAAATGTTCATGTTCTTGACAGGCTGTTAAAACAAGATTATACTATATCATATTTTTCTCTGGTGCATCAAATGAGTATTGGTTCTTTGGAACTGGACTCTTAGGGTGAAAAGTTCACATTCCAGCTGTAACGGCCTGATCAAAATTCATGTCGCTGCGTCATAGACCATCTGAAGTAGTATTCCAGAGGATCCAGCAGAAGGCGCTTGCAAGGTTTCCTACCATAGCAATCCTGTTTGGGGACCTGTACAAACTGAGTGATTTTGGCAAAGGTAGCCGCAGCAGCGACAGCACCTTGGGGATGCAAGCCTACATCCGGGGGACTCCTCTCTCTGCAGATATCAAGCTGCTGCTTGTGGTCATGGGGTCCCAAACCTGCAACTCACTGTAAGCTAGTTTATACATATCTGTGTGTGCCAGGGACATCTGTGTGCTGTGTTTAAAAAAAAAAAAAAAAAAAAAAAAGAGCTTCCCTTGATCCCGATCAAAAATTATGTTGAAGCTCCGGTAGTTGAAGTCACACAACCAAGGTAACGCCCCCTGGTATAGGATACTACGCTGTTCACTTCTATAGATGTAGAAGCAGTGGAGGTGAATCACTGCTCACAGTGAGCAGAAGAAGACATCGCGGGGGAATTATAAGGATTTGTTTTGCGAAATATCTGTAGATCTCCATGGATTTAAAGTGCCAACATCGCGGTTCATAGGGACCGAATCACGTGACATCCAGAGCTCTACATTTTATTTTAAAGCTGTAGCAGCTTCCTCCTGTTGTCAGTGATTTCCCATTCGGGGAGTGTTTATTGCATCATACTCTACGAATACTACTCTAATGCTGTTAATAAAGTAATGGAAAATGTGATTTCGTGGGTTATTAGGGGGAAAATTGTGTGTCCTATGTGTATGTAAAGGTTCACAATAGCTACATTCAGTCTGGCACAATGGACTGCTCAGTCCACACAGGCTCATTAAACATTGCTTGAATGGAAACGGACTCTCTTTGAACAGAATCCCCCCTTCCTGACTCATGTTTTCCCCTGGCTTTCCAGGGTTTTGTTCTCTCCGTAATAAAAGCTACCTAGCTTTGATAAAATGTCAGTGGTCGTATCACAGGCGTGGACGTGTTTGTGCGCGTCATGTCTGTATCGTTTTAAGCAGTTCCCCCCCCCCCCCCCTCCCCCAGTGCTGTCATTTATGTTCCTATAAGTGAGATGGATAAATGGATGGATGGACAGATGGAAATAAGAGTGGCGGGGGAGATAGTTGACTCTCTGTATCTATCTCTGTTCACACTCAGAGTCGCAGCATCTCATCTCCTCCCACATGCTCTCACATTGAGTGAGGAATCAATCCTTCGCACTTTCATTATCTCTCCCTCTCTATCACTCTCTGTGTCACTCCATTCTGACCATTCTGTACCAATCCAACGCACCCGCCTCGGCCACAAATGAGCATGTCACTCCACTCCCGCAGTGGTATTGCGACATCCTCATTAGGTCCGTCCTAGTGTCCTGCCTTATCTGACTTCATCCCTCTCTCCCCACTATAATTGGATGAAACCTGTGCCTACTTGTCGACAGGAGCCTTGGTACAAATGCAGCAATTTATTCTTCACTGCCACAGGGTTTATTAGCAGTATATAGGTTTTGACACGGGTCTCGACATAAGCGCAGGTCATTGCTGTCCAGCGCTGGTAAAAGTCCTTCAAATGATCACCACTGGATTTGTTTTACAAATGTAAATCTACTTTGATATTGAAAGAAAAATACAACAAATTAACATTTCATACAACTATAAAGAAACTTGACATTATGTCTGGAAGTGTCGCTAACTTCTATTTCTCAAAGGACTCGCACTAGGCCATTATTACTTCCAATAGAACCAATTTGTAGTCGTTGGGAAGAAATCTTCATTATGTATGGATAAAAAAACATGATCCTTTTAAAAGAGAGAGAGAATGGATGAACTGATACAATACTTAGTATGAGTATTGGTTAGATACTGATCAAAATCACTGGATCTGATCTAAGAAAGATAACAAATGTGAAATCGGATGCAATTAGGTGGACGGGACCAATTCATCTGGCCAATATTTGTCGTTTCTTTAATAATCTGCATTGCCCGTAATATATAATCTGTGTTGTTTAACAAATGCATTTTATCAGATAGAGGATAAAACGTCAAAAAACATTGTTTTTTTATTATTAATTATTAGATTATATAAGATAAAGTTTATTTTTAAAGTCTGACGGAACAAAACTTCAGCTCAAGAATACAAAAAGTACTGTTTCTGTTGAGATGTAACCTTGAAGAGAAAGAGGCAGGTGATGGTCACACAAGAAATTAGATAAAAGACACTGGTGAGATGAAAATGTAGTGGGCAAAAGGCAGTAGAGTGGACATCCCATAACCTTCAAAGTCAGTTTGCATGTTCTCCATTGTGGCTTGTCTTAGTTCTGGTAGTATAATTTGCTCATAGTGGCAGCTGCAGGTGTGATAAAAACATCAGAGTAGTGTTAAAACACTTGAGCAGATTAGCTGTTGTTTCTTTAGCTTTTGCAGAATTAGAATTTTTATTTCCTTTTCTTAGAAGATCACACTCGCACCCAGACTTCGCTGTGTAGCGAGTAAGTGACTCCAGACAATCTCTGTCCAAACTGACGCTTCCTCAGAGGAAGCAGGAAGTGGCTGAGATGTGTTTCCTGCTGGAATGTGAGACGGCTTCCTGGGCTGCAGCGCAGTCTGGCACAGTGGTGAATCAGAAAGCAGCAGGAAGGAACTGGGGTTTCCGTGCGAATACATATTCCCCCGTTCTTTACGGTCAACTTTAACTTTCATTTAAGTCACACTTTCAAAATATTTGAGCAGCCGGCACAAAGTTCCTTGTTGAGCCAAAACATTTTATCCTATTTATTCCAAGTGAAGTTTGGTTAGTCAAACTGTTTTTCAATTACAGTGGCACGGTTTCATGAATTAATAAATATTTCTTCTTTGAAACGGCTTCAACCACTCGCATTTAATGCATCTTGGTTTCCAGTAATGAACGTTTTCATGAAAATCCTCTGAACAGACCCTCTAATTTTTTCAAAATCTGTTTTTGTACAAAGGTAACACCCACTCCAGCATTTCCAGGATGATTATTTGTGACTTTTTCTCTCTAAAAACACTGCCCCTTTCAACTTTTTTATTTAAATTTGCACCACAGCCCACATTTGTTAACATTGTTCTCAATTACGCAACCTCTCCAGCTGCCTTTATTACAACAACAATCATCAAGAACATACAGTAGGTTAATTAAACACCTGTGCAGCTGTGTGATTGGCCATACTTGACATTTAAAGTAGAAGATCACCATGAAGAACATGCAGTTGTGTATTCAATTGGATTTATTCAGAACAACTTCTTCTCCAGAGCCTTCATCACCGCCTTCACCTCTCCAGAGGTTTCTGCTCCAGCATAAAAAGCGTTCCCAGACACACACACACATCCTCCCTTAGCTGAAAAATCTTAAACTATTACCAAGATAGACTCTCCCATTCACTGCCATTCAACCTCAACTGCAGCTAAAACTCTCAAACATACAGATACAGAAGACAACACTTTACAGCGGATTTTTCTCGATCTTATTTCCTGTTGTTTTTCGTGTTGTCCTTCACCTCCACAGTTAACCCTCCTCATCTAAGTGCCTTTATTTATTGTATATAAGGTTGCCTAGATATGGTTATCTTTGCATTGTTATTTCCCGAACATCATTTCATTGACAGCATTGAAATGTGACAGTGACAGTGTTGAATGTTTTCCGTGGTTTAGTGAAAAAGCTATTTGGTCGGATATTGGTCTTAAATGGCAGTTTTGAATTACCTGGCTAGATTTGAAAATTGCTCACGTCAGAATCTGTTAAATTGCACAACGGCCTAATTCATATTTCCCTTTTCTGATTTTTCAATTTCCATGCCTGTCCTTTCTCTTCTTGCTCATGGCACTGCCTCGTCCTTGTTTCTCTGCTTTCATTCTTGCTCTCTCGTCTTAATCGCTCACTCTGCCACAGTGCTCTTCACCCTCACTGTAGCCCACGCAGAGCAGCGCCATTTTGGGGATCCACAGCACTTCTGTGACGGCTGTGATCAATGTCTTTCTGCCTGCACCTTTACCGCGAGACAGCGGGTAACGCGACATCCCTCGTATGTTTTTGTGACCTTGTTTTATACAAGTTAAAATGTGCCCTGTGCCATCAGTGAAAAAGTGAACCTTGCTTCTAAGAGCTGTGGGGAAAAAAAACGCTGGTGTGATGAACTTGCTGCAGGGAAACGTGTAATTATCTTGTACTTTTGTGCCCCTTGTCTCACTGCATCTCACATCCATTGTACACCAGTGCTTTGTAAAGCATCATACTGTATCTGTATGTCTATTTTATTTTATTTTGCTGTTAAGCAGCAGTCCACACTTGTTCACACATCTGTTGATTTGTACATTGGATCATCCCATATCATGACATGCTGTATAATTACATGACACAATCTTTGTCTGCCAATTATCAGGATTTTTTTATTTACTCTTTTTCAGTCTTAATGACTGTGGGGCTGTGTATTGTTTCCCTCCTCCGCTCCGCTTCTCTGACTTCACTTTGCTTCTGTTTCACTTTCTTCCACAGTGTTCCTTTCTGAATCTGCACATCTTTTATTAATTTCATTTCCCATCATTCTTCTTCTTTCTCGTCACCATTTTGTTTCTCTCTCTCTCTCTCTCTCTCTCTCTCAACGCCTTCAACTCACTCACTTTCCTCTATCTCCCCACTGAACGTCAGCCTCCAGCCACCATGTTAATTACACCACAGTCCCTTTTTTCTCTATTATTCACCACTCTGCTATTTCTGTCACCCACTCTGCTGTGCCTGCTTTTGCAACATTGCCAGCATTTTGCTGGGGTCTGCAGTGACTGCTGATATGAGGAGGGGTGGGGGTTGTGTACCGGTGCCCATCTCGACAACAAATGGCTGTTTAGCGTCATCTGATTGGCACAGATTAGAGGGCTCTTGTTGGCTGTGCGGAGGTGGCTGCTGCAGCAACGGGGTTCATTCCTGCTGTCTGAGCACAGCTGAATGAGCCTTCCGCCATGGGAATGATTTTTACTATTTTAATGGCATTTTATAAAATATTAAATGGGTTAGAGTGAGTGGTCATAGGAGGCCAATTTCTGACGATAAAAATAAAAACAGTACTACATCACTGCTGGCGTCAGATCAACATTTAAAGAGACGCTGCAGCCCTGACGAGCCAAAGTTATCACTTCTACAGGTCGACCGATATAGAGTCGATATGATTATCACTAGTTTATGATGCTGATAATGGCATTTACATTAACACAAAACTGTGATATTTCTTTAACTAGGGATGAGCCAATGTGATACTCGGTATCGGCCCGATACTGGTCAAAAGACGGATAAAAATGTAAAATCCAATGCGAGCCAAAAATCCATTTTAGCCGAGTTATGTTGTGGGCAGGGCTGAAACAATTACTCAATTAATCGATTACTAAATGAATCGTCAACTATTTTGATAATCGATAATCGAGTGTTTTTAAGGAATTAAAGCAAGTTTTCAGATTTTTCAGCTTCTTCAATGTGAATATTTACTGGTTTCCGTGCTCCATATACGTCACAAAGAAATCATTCGTCATGGTTTTTGGACAAGACAACAAGACGAGACATTTGAGAACATCATCCTTTTCAGATTTGAGAAACGCTGATCAACATTTTCTGACATTTTAAGGACCAAACGATTTCTCGATTAATTAGGTGCAGCCCTAGTTGTGGGCTATTGTGGGAATATTTTTCACGCAGCTGAATAATTATGTCTTGAAATGGCGAGCGCAAATGTGTTATTAACGGCTTCACAGTTCAAAAAAGGTCTAAAATGACTATATCGGACTGATGCATTGGTAGATACTTGTTTGTGGTGTAAGTATCAGACATGGAAACGTGGTATCGTGCCATCCCTAGCGCAAAATGTCATTAAATTCTTGGAACTGCCCTCTTACGAGCTAATTGCAAGAATGGATGGCACTCTGTCTTGTCATTTATGAGGATGTTTGGTAATGGATTCTAATAAGCAGTCAGTTGTTGTCGGTTGTTTAGAAGCAGCGTCTTGAGATCAAATAAAACAACATTACTGATAATTGGCAAAATAATAGACCAGGCCCGGTAATCTGCTGACCCTTATTCACATCTTGAATTTATTTCAGTTCCTGCTTGAACAGTTCTGGCACTGATGAACAAGACGTCATCCCCTCAAGGCTGTTTGGATGTCAGCTGCTGTTTGTAATAGCCGACCACATGCTTGTGTATGGTTGGTTACTTTTATAAATCTTGGTGGAGGCAGATTTTGTGGGGAATGAGTCGGTGACTAAAGCACGGTTTGGTTTGTAGTGGTGTAGCCTTGACAAGTGCAGTGTTTGCGCTGCCAAAAAACACACGTCGTTAAGAAAGTGTAAGTTTTTTTTTTCTTTTCTGAATCTTGACATCTTTTGGCAAGCGACACACACACACACACACACGCACACACACACACACACACACACACACACACACACACACACACATGCTCAAACACACTGACAAATCCCTCTGAGCAGCATGAGCAGCAGTGTCCTTCAAGCATGATGTTTGCAGCTCGGTTAGTTTCAGTTGCTTATTTTTAGGCACCAAAGCGCTATGGTAAATGGATTGGAACCTCTCACAGATAGGCCTCTCATTTTGTCTTTGTGTGTACGTGTGTGCATGCATGCCGTTCTTCTCCACTGTTTTACTTATTTATTGTCTTATGGAGACACTCGAGAGGTGGGTGTACAAGGTAAGACGGCATGTGTTTTGCAGTAAATGTTGAGAAAAACAAACTGCTTGTCCGCATCATGGATTCTTGGCTAATTACTCTTCATCAAATTAGCCCTTTAGCACTTTTGTACCACAGCTGTGTCTTTTTTGTCTTCACTTATTGCATTTTATCAGCGTTGGCTTCATTTTTGATTTGTATTGTGCTACTCTTTACTGGGAATAAGGTATCGGTCCGATTGGTCAAAATCACTGGAAGGGATATCAGACAGATACAGTCAAGTAAAACCCGATATCACAGACTGTAAAAATGTAAATAAAAATCTGCAACAGCATTAGAGCTGAAACGATTAATCGATGAATCGATTATTAATCGATTACTAAATTAATCAACAACTATTTTGATAATCGATTAATTGGTTTGAAGCTTTTTTCGTGATTAAAACAAGATTTCTGATTGTTTAAGCTTCTTAAATGTGAATATTTTCTTCATTTCTTTGCTCTGGATAACAAATTAATCATTAAAAGTCAATCATTTTGGTTTGTGGACAAAACAAGACATTTGAGAACATCATCATTTCCAGGTTTGACGAAACACCGATCAATATTTTTTATGGTTTTCTGATATTTTATGGACCAAACGATTCATCGATTAATCGAGAAAATAATCGACATATTAATCGATTATGAAAATAATCGTTAGTTGCAGCTCTAAACAGCATTTTAGCAAAATTGTCGTTGTGGGCTGTTTATTTCTTTTTCATGGGAGAAGAATATTTGTTACACAGTTGGAGAATTATGTCTTTGAAATAGCTTGGAGTTGTTTCAGACTGATATTGGTATCGATAGATACTCGAGTTTGTGATATCAGGCACAAAAAAAGTGATATATTGTGCCATCCTTACTCTTTATCACATTGTGTTTCCATAACCAGTTCAAGAACCCAGTAATGAGATTAAAAAACACTTTTAACCCACTTAAACACAACACCATGACCTCCCTTCACCCCTAACATCAAAACCAACAAATGATGTTATCATCAGCAAATTATCTGGTGCTTAAAATGTCTTAATACTTGCATAATAGGAAATGCATCACGTTTTTGTCATCATCAGACCCAAACACAAACTGTGACTTTAATTTGTGGTGACCCCATTACGTTGACGGTTGTTTCCCACTGGATTTGTTGTACTTGTATTGTTTGAATTTTGTGTTGTGGATAATTCGGTTCATTGAGCAGCCACCTGTGCTGGCCCGTGGACGGGCGGACAGCCTGAACTTAATTTCTTTTTAACAAGGCTTCCTCAGCTCAATGACTGCGAGGACGGGGCAAAATCTGCAGGGCACAGAATCTGGCAGTCACAGAGCTGTGTTCAAGAGGACGTTCCGGTCACAGGTGGAACAGTAAAAATAACTCTGATTAACCAGTGAAGTCAACACACACGGAGAGATAATCATGAATTGTGTGGTATCATGATACTGGAGTTCTGATTCAAGTATTGTAGAGTTGATTAGGGGTAGCTCAAAATCTTCAATTTGGCGATGTATCATTGTCCTTCCTCGTGAAATACGATAATTGTTTTACGCAGACAAATTAAGGCGCTCTAAAGTAAACCTACCTCATGTCTCCTCACAGGGGTGCTGTTCAAATGAAAGCGGGGAACAGGGGAACTTAATGGCTGAAGAAGAGGGAGTTTACAGCGGGATAATGGTGGAGAAATCTACGTTAAGAGATGTAGAGCTGAAGCGATTAATCGATTAATGGATTATTAATCGATTACTAAATTAATCGACAACTATTTTGATAATCAATGAATCGGTTTGAAGCTTATTTTATGATTAAAACAAGATTTTCAATTGTTTAAACTTCTTAGATATGAATATTTTCTTAATTTCTTTGCTCTGGATAACAAAGAAATCATTAAAAGTTAATCATTTTGGTTTGTGGACAAAACAAGAAATTTAAGAACATCATCCTTTCCAGGTTTGACAAACACCGATCAACATTTTTTTAAGGTTTTCTGATATTTTATGGACCAAATGATTAATCGATTAATTGGGAAAATGATCGACAGATTAATTGATTATGAAAATAATCGTTCAAAAGAGATGCTCCATCCACATTCAATACATTACATAGACTTTATGCACAGATATCGTGATGTATCGCCATATGATTGTCCAGCAGTATATTGATTATCACAGAATTGTTGTATCGTGATATTACTGGTATCGCATCAATCGTATCGTGAGGTACCCTACCCTGTGATTCCCACCTTTAGATTTGATAATGTCAATATTTGGAATTGAAACCAAAATTGATGCTTATGACAATAACCCACGAGTCCTATTTCAGTGACAAAGCACAGCGCATGTCAAATGAATGGGACAGTGGTACATAACACAATGTTTGTTTGCTTTTCGGTTAACCAACACTCGGTGTTCACTGGGATTTTGCTGCAGGAAAATAAAATACAATGCTGAGTCAATGTGGATGGAGCCTCTTAAAACATGACGGAGCCTTTAAATGAAACTGAAAAAATATAATTTTCACTACCCTTTATTGCAGAGAACACTGATAGGCTGGAGATACACGGAGCAAATGAGGTGGAATTTATCATCATTTTAATACATGAATTTACAACTAATTGTAAACAGTGACTGTGAACCAAACAATGGATTGGTTAGACCATCATTTACCAACTGCTAATTGCATAGTATATATGTTGATGTGCGCCCTCAGATGGCATAAAATGTAACTACACAGCATCTTAGGACCAGTGAAATGACACACAAACTAAAGGAAATGGACATTTTGGTTATTAATAATAATAATAACAATTATGAATGAATTTGTAATTGGTAAAATCCTCAACAGCAATTCACTAACAAATAACTAAACTTTATAATCCCTGTGAATTATTGTATAATGTTTAGGCTTTTACGTGGAGCGGCTCAGTGGTCAACAAATTAGATCGTGGTTATATACTCGGGTAGTGTTATTGTGTGATTATATTTAAACTGTGTGAGTGGGCCTTGCGCGCTGTATTTTACTGTTATATGACAGCCGCTTTTGTTACACATGCACAGTCACCCTCTCTATCATTCGGTCAAAGGTCTGTGCTAATCTACTCCCACTGCCTCCATTGCTGTTCTGTGACGGTCGGGTATGGGGGGGTGGGGGGTGGTGTGTGTATCTGTGTGTGTGCCATTGAATGCCTTTGCAATTTCACACTCAAGAGGAAAAGACAACAACAGTGGACTTCAGAGCGACCAAAAAAAAGAGCCCCTTTTACATTTCAGTGAGCAAGAGAGGAGACCCCACCCAACCTCCACGCACCACAGAAAAGAAAAAAAACCCACACACAAAAACGCACATTTATCTTTCCACACAATTAAAATTTTACTTTGAAAAGCTTTGAGCTGAAACTCTAACACTTTGGCATGCCTGCCGCCTGGCAGCTCTCAAAGAGAATAATGTTTGATTTATTTATTTTTCTCCTTATCTCCCCTCTGTGTGTTGGCCCGTCGCTTCCTCGTCTGCACGCGGACAAAACTGATACGAGGCGCTGTTTGACTTTCAAACGGCTCTATTACGTTATAGCACCACTGTCTTTGCGGGGTTTTTTTTCCACGCGGTGAAATGTTTTCACACCAGCATTATGGTTATAATTGTTGTTTTGCTTTCAGCGACGCGCCGCTTTTATTGCTCCGTTTTTTTCGTGACTTGCAATTTCCTCACAATTGTCAAAAACACTATCATTAAATCTGAAATGTTTTTATCATCGGGGGAAGTTTGAGTATGACTTTTACACTTTCTCATGTCGGCTCGCGTAAAAGTAAAAACCAGTCAGAGATTGAGAGCCACAAATGAATAGAATAGAATAAGACACCAAATACTTGAGGCATAGTAAGTATACGTATCTTTCCCATGGTCTTTAGTTTTATCTTTGGTGACAGATGTTTTGTCTTCACGGCCACACCTGCAGTATGCCCAGCAGCAGCTTGGCAGCAGGTGTTTTTCAGGACATGCTGTCAATGTTTTAATCAGTGTGTCTCTTCTCGTATGTTATTGGCATTTACCCGCCAAGAGAATGTTTTTTTTTTTTGTAATTGAATCTCAAAAAGTTGCCATTTATTATTTTCTTAATGCCCATAGATTTTTGTTTTGTTTTGTTTGTGTCTTTTCTTTCCAGCCTGGGCTTGGTCTGAAACCACGTCTGTTGTGGGCCTGTGAACTCTAGTGAGACGTTTGTTTTTGAAAACATGACGTGACTTGTCTTGACTCACCAGTTAGTGGAGTCATGATTTCTGTCTGAGGGAACAGGTGTAAATGTGACCACAGAGCTGCGCGCTTGACGCAAGACAACAGGTTTGGTTTGGTTTCATTGTTCGAGATTGTTCCTCATTTTCTTCCTCTGTGTTTCTGTCATCAGAAGCTGCTCCGTGATTGTAAGGCAGTGATTTCTGGGAGGCAAAATAATAATTTCCTACAATTTTCTACAATATAGGCTGATTAATACGTAGACAATTCACCAATTTTTATTCAACCTGCAGTTCAATAAAACTGGTATGCGACGAGGGGCTGCAGCTAACGATTAATCCACTCTTTGTAGTTTGGTCCAAAATTCTAAATGATTCTCAAATGTCTTATTTTGTCCACAAACTTGTAAAGAGAAGAAATCAAGTCTCTGAACCTGCTTATACACAATTATTTACAGGCATCCTGTGCATATAAGACAAAGAAAGAGAGAAAGTGTTCTTAACATTGTGATTTTCATTTCAAAATGTCCTAGTAAAAGCCCAGTTTTTACTTTGATTTTAAATAAAACCTGGGGTTTTCAATCTAAATTTGGACTACCAGTGGATGCACAGCAGAACTGAATTGTGCTGGCGACGACGTAGCCTGTGACTCATTATTTGTTGGTTATTAGCCTCTGTCAGTCAGCTCTCATTGGTTGGATAATTTTCACATGGATGTGACTCACCGTGCACTGGATCTGATTCATGCTGTAGTAAAGTCACATCATGCCCATTGTGACACACCTGTGCTGATTTACGCCACCCGTCAGACAGACTGACACTTTTAACTAAACTTGCAACAGCAATAACAACAACATGACCGGACCAATTTCTTAATGTGAGCACTAATACTTCCCTTTGTCCGCCTTCAGGGTTTACTGTAGGTTGTCATCATCGTTCCCTTCTTCTAAAATCCTAGGACACAAAGATGCAATTGCAGATTTATGGGAAGGTTTTTGTGGAAAATTTTAAACAATTATGCAACTCGGTGAAGCATTAAAGACAAGCAGAGTGAAAATTGTCTAAAGGGACGTATACAATTATGTATATGTGTAGAATAAAGTGTGTGTTAAGTTGGTATTGAGGGGAGCAGTTCAGGAAAAGTCCACAAGAAACCAAGCGTTTCCTTTAAACTCAACAAAACTAATTAAAAAAAAAAGAGATCAGTGCCTCTATTTTTTTACTCATAAATTGTACCAAATTGCATAGTTCCTTCTAAGACACTAACTTGCTAATTTGCCAGGAGACCCATGGAGTCAAACCTTTCCTTTACGGTGGCTGAATAACACTTAAATCAGGTGTTTACTAAGAAGTTAACATTAGACAATCTGTGCCATCATTATGACATCATTAGTAACTTCAACCTATCAATACGAGCCAATTATAAGTTTATAGCACAGTCTAGGCTTGGGTGGAAATCAGCTCAATGAGTATAGAAGTGTTGGTAGGTTTCATAGTCATATGTGAGCTGTCTGTTTCCTTAATAAATTATATTATAATAACAGCGTGTCACATCATGACAGAAGTCCATTAATTAGTTGATATTGACGAGAAGGAATCTTTACAGGGGCTTGTATTCTGTAATGCTCCATAAAAGCAGCGTTATATAACAGATACGGAAACCTCTTATCAAATCTTTTTCACCTTTATGGAGCTCCCCCTATAGTTTTGAACACAAGCCGGTGAACGCAAGCTATGGAGCTATGTCCATGTCGGTTGACATCCATTTTTCATGCTTCTGTGTTTTTCAAAAGCTGGTCCGATGTTTACTATTGTGTCGTTTCCTCTTTCTGGCTTCCTCAAAAATTGGGAACGATACCAAGATAACAGTTTTATTAGAACATCTTTCTGTTTTGTACATAGCACTAGAGCTGCAGCTAATGATTATATTCATAATCGATTAATCGATTAATATCATTTATTTTCCTTGGTCCATAAAAGGTCAGTAAATGTAGAAAAATATTGATCAGTGTTTGTCAAACCTGGATTTCTTTGGTATACAGAGCAAAGAAACCAGAAAATATTCAAATTTAAGAAGCTAAAACGATCAGAAATCTTGTTTTAATAATGAAAAAGTCCTCAAACTGATCAATCGATTATCAGAATAGTTGACGATTCATTTTGTAATCGATTGATAATCGATTATTCGAGTAATTGTTTCAGCCCTACATAGCACAGTGGTCTAGCACCAAAAGGGGGAGTGACACAAACTGCCATCTTTCGATGGGACAACTACGAATCGTTGAATTTGGAACTCCATTTACATAGCTGGTACACACAGCTATCACCTTCCAGCCCACACACCACACACAGTGAAAGTGCAGCTTTCCTAAAGGTTAATCTCCATCTAATTAAGTTTGTTTTGAAACCCCAATTTTAAATGAATATGAAGGAATGCTATTCTTAGCACATGTGCACTGTCAAACACAAGACACAGCGTCTGCAGTCGTGCAAAGAAAATGGTTTTTTTATCATCAAAAGTTGCAGTCTTTCAAATTATCTCAAAGCTTTTTGGTTGTTTTTTTTTGTGATTGTTGTGCTTATAATCTCAGCCACCGCCAACTGTGAGATGCTGATAAGTCCCTCTGTGAACAGTTCCAATTTCACTGTAACAGGACGTCTGCAGCATTTAGCCGCACTGGGGAGTGATGCTGCATATTTACCTCAGGAATTGACCTCATTTACACACCGCCAAAAGGTTACTGACTATCTGTCGGTGTAATTGGTCCGTTGCGACTGCGGAGAGGCACGCCACACCACATTCATTCATTTCAATTCCCAGTCTCTCCCGCTGTCTCTCTGACATACAGAAATAATCCTCTCGCCTCTCACTCTCTTCTCCAGCTCTCTCTTCCGCTCCATTTTTCCCACTCTCTGACTCTCATTAAAGAACTCTCCCCAGGCCTCTGAGGAGAAAGAGAAGACACTCTGCAGGTAGTTATTTGGGATACACATTTTCCATGTTATTTCTGAGGCGTTAATGGATTGTAGTGCAGGGGAAGTTTACACTGTTACGACTGACTTCCTGCTACAAAAGTAAAAACAAACAAACAAAAACAAAACACCAGTCATGAAATGGGTGTTCCTTTTCACGGTGACTAATATATTGAGGTGTGATGCTTAGCGTTGTGTTTGTGGGAATCATTAGTGAGTGATCTTTTTCTTGACTTGCTAAATTGTACTTAAATCACTTTTTACTGTATAACACAGTATTAGTACAGAGAAAATTCTGTAAATGAATAATCTAATGTATAATTTATTCAGTATTATTGCCCTGTTCATATAGCAGATTAATATTTCCACAGATTCAGCAGCTTTATTTCTTTTCTCCATTTCAGAAAAAACAAAACGTAATGCACATTGTTTGTATTTGATTTTCACTGGCTAATGTTGAATAACTGCATCAAGGGTTGTTTTCAGCATAGCAGCCTTTTTGTTTATGAGAGGACACACCAGGGATGAGTCTTCCATAGTGAATTATAACCGAAGATTCACCGACCTTGGCTGTTCTATGAATGCGGTTATTATTGGGTTATAAAGTCACTGGAGGTGAAGTGAAGTGGACGACTCGGTTAAAACATGATGTGAAACTTAGGCATAAAAGTTTAGACATAAACTCAGGGGGAAAAAGTCCATAAAGGTGTTTTTAATTCACATGATGATGAATGCAGCAGGACATTTTGCAGGTCAGACATGTTCACAACTGCAGGAGAACGCCCTGAACATCTAGATGATGGGATGGCTGTTCGGTCACATGGACTAAGTGACCATCACTTAGTCATTTGGAGAAGCTCTTCTTCAGACATTTTCCCCTCTGGATGGTCTTTGTAAAATGTCCATACTTTAGTGCTTTTGTGTCTGAGATGAATTCAATTTATGTTGTTAAAGCAAACTATGCCTGTTATGCTGACTCTCATTGCATTTCCATAAATCCTCTAATATTTGCTAAATACCGCCCAAGGCGAATTGTAATTTAATTTAATTTCATTGCCACACACATTTCTGCACTAAAGCAGACACCTAACATTTTCTCAATGCCATTATAACTGTGCTTTTTATAAATTCTACTTCTGTGAATGTGAAATGCCTCCCGAGAGTTGTCATTTTGCAGTTTCCTCTTGTCTAATCAAAACAGTTTTTCATGAATCTGCTGGTGCTTCACTGACAAACTCAGTTGATTATGCAGGCACACATAAAAGCCCCCTCTAAAGAAGCTCTTTTATTTCTCTTCATGCACATTTTACAGTTTCTTTTTAGAGAATTTAAGTATTGTACACCCAGGATGACTATGTAGCTGCTTTTGAACTTTTGAGAGACGGTATGTTTTTGTCTTTCTATTAAGTATGACCTCCAACAGAAAAGGGAAAAAGCCTCTTTAACATATCAAACATGTTCCCCATACACAAGCCTCTGCTGTGGATGTGTCTCAAGTCAGACACACATACACTCACTCTCACACCTTGCTGTGAAAAAAATGGAAAGACTTTGAGTTTTTGCCTTTTGAATTCCTTCCTCTTACACTTCAAACACTGAGGTTTTGAAAGTCAAACTGAAATTCAGGCTAGGATGTCATGCTGCTTCAACAGACCAATCGATCAACACACAAACAGGATTAGAGGAGAGTAGGTACTTTTGGTGCAATAAGAACAGACCTCAGGGGCTGCAATCTGCTACTATGGAGTGACTCGGTTTCGTTTAAAGTTAAAAATTACACTTGAAACTCAACAGTGTTGTGGCCTCTACCAAATGAGAGTGCTTTTTCTCTGGATCATCCACATACTGGGTTAGATGTAATTAGTCACAGCGAGGTCTGTGGGAAGGGAAGAAATCAATGGCCCTGTTCTCTTTCTCGCCCTCACACATACAGTACATGTACACACACATACTCACAGAAACATGAACTGTCCAAGTCCTTATCTCCATGGTGATACAAAGTGTGGCCTGGAAGAGCGAGCGAGAGAGTTAGTGCACCGCTCACTACGTGCAAACCAACAAACAACTGAAGCAAAGGGACCTCTGCACCCAGTTATTTCATTCATGGCGTTGTAAATGTGAACACCGATTGTCACCTCCTTGACCGAGTATGCAAACCCATGTCGACGCACACAGAGTATTCTTAGTTTCTGAGCTACGCCATAGAAAATCTGTATATTGTTTTCACTGTGTAAGGCAGATAGGTCAAGAGTTATCAAACCAAACATCCGTCAGAAACGTAGCGTCAACAAAGACGTCTTGGCAATAATAATAAGAATTGTGTAGGTGGTTTCTTAAATAGAGTTGCCTTCATGAGTGTTTACAATTCCAAGCTAACAATATGCTGGCCTTTGTCAAACCTAGTCAGTGTGTAAAATCTTTAGCTGAAAGGAATTCTACTCTTCAAGAACTGTGCAAGGGGCCTTTTTATCACACAATGTTGACATTGTCACACATAGTTTTTTTTTTGCCGTTAGTAGTTTTTCTATTTCTATCTGTGCAGTAAACAACTGGCTGTGAGGCCCTGTGGCGAAATTGGACTATCATGTCTCTCTCAATGTACATTATACTGATTTGGTTCTGGATGGATTTTTTTATGTACTGTAATCAACATGAGGTAAAAGGCCTCTTTGATGTACATATCAAAGAAATACTGTAGATTATCAGTGTTTTTCTTTTCTGTGGTGGCCATTTGAGGAACTGGAATCAAAATGATGATCAAAATGAGTTTGATGCTAAATGGATTTCTCTTCTTTCTCCTTTCTCAGTTGCAGGTACACAGACAGGTCCATGCTGAATGATTTCCGAAGCAGACTGTCTTTTTGAGTCTTCGGCCTTGAGAGCTCACATCTAACAAGCTCCAGCTACAGAAAGGTAACACCATACTACTATTCTTCCGATTAAAAGAAATCTAAAACAAAATCAGTGAATATTGGATTAGATACCAGGAGACCGCTGATTCTAAAATCTTTAACAGACAGTGTTTTGTTCAGTATTGTGCCCCATTCATACTTCATTTTCCTTTGCTCTCTCTACAGGTCCAAATGTGTCCATGAGACTCTCTCATCACTTCAATCAGCGGGTATTATGTTAACCCTAATTTAAACCCATTTGTACCCCATCCCCACCTCCTCTCCCTGTGCCCTCTCCCATCTCCATCATGACCAGTCTGAAGCGTTCTCAGACAGAGCGCTCAGTCGGGGGCACAGTGCCCGCATCTGACGAGTTCTACACTCGCCGCCTGAGACTTCCCAATGGAGGAGCGCCCCCTCCCCGTAGCGAGAGCGCCCACATTTCCTCTTCCTCCACCACTGGCACCAACCCTGGCGTGCCCAAGATGGGTGTGAGGGCTCGCGTGGCTGACTGGCCACCCAGGAAGGATGGGGGTGGAGGAGGTGTTTGGCATATTACTGTGGAAACAGACTCACCCAGCTCCACCAACACCACCAGCTCTTCTGGGTCTGGATCTGGATCTGGAAGCGGAGATAGAGAAAGACTAAGTGGAGGTGGAGGAGGAAGTGGAAGTGGTGGTGGTGGTGGTGGTGGTGGTGGTGGTAGCAGTGGAGGTGGAGGTGGAGGTGGAGGTGTGTCAGCTGTCTCGGCCCACAGCAATCTGTCAGCTAAGTTGGGCCACCTAATAAGCCCACAGGACTCATCCATGCTGCGCAACATCCAGAACACACTAAAGAACAAGATGCATAGCAAAGGAAAGGACAATCGCTTCCTTTCACCAGATGGCTATCTGGGCTCACCTCGCAAAGGCATGAGACGAATCCGCCAACGCAGTAACAGTGATATAACTATTAGTGAGCTGGATGGGGACGGCAACGAGGGCTGGTCTTTCTCAGGATGGACGCCCATGCACCGTGAGTATGGTAGCACTTCGTCCATTGACAAACACGGTGTGTCTGGAGAAAGTTTCTTTGACATGCTAAAGGGATACCAGTCCTCCGAGGCCCCCGATCAGCGAAGCCCAGCCCCCGAGAGGCTAACTGAACTTCTGACTGTGGCCCCCATAAAACAGGCTGCACTTGACCTGCCAGACGGTCCAGCCAGAGGTAGTCCTGCCAGTCGGCTGAAGGAACGAGAGAAGCACTTAAAGAGGAGGTCTAAGTCCGAGACAGGTGGAGAGTCTATATTCCGTAAGCTGCGTAGTGTGAAGGTGGAGGGTGACACATCAAGGGCTGGCTCCGATGCTGAAGATGGGGGGAAGGCAGACGAAAGTGGCCCACCCCCAAAACCCTGGGTGTGCCAAAAAGGCTTTGCCCATTTTGACATTCAGTCTCTACTCTTTGACCTCAATGAGGCAATCCAAAGTCGGCAGTCTGGGGCCAAGCGCAAGAACACCACGACCGGTGCTTCGGCTGCCGCCGCCGCCTCTGCTTCCGCCACGTCCTCCCTCTCCTCCAATCAAAGCGGTGCATACGGTTCACCCTGTGGCTCACAGGAGGAGCTGAGCAAGGAGGGGGCAGGACACGGTACCAACCCTGCCTTAGACCCCGGTGACGACAAGAGCAACGACCTTGTGCTGAGCTGTCCTTGTTTCAGAAATGAGATTGGTGGAGAGGGCGAGAGGAACATCACTCCAGTTAAACCGGTAGGTTTAGTGGTGTGTATTAATATGTAAAGTTCCTTAGTTTTAATCCTCAGATGTGAGACAGTTTCTTGTTCATTTGAAAACGCCAAGATTGAAAATAAGTTCTAAGTTGTTCTGTGTATATGAAATGTCCATATTATCTGTCTGTTTACTCACCGTACTTTGGTTTTTCATCCTCCAGCAGGGCAGCATAGGCAGTGGTGGAAGCTCAAGCAGTTCGTCTGGCAGTACAGAAGAAGGACCTCTGGATGCCATCCTCAATACTCATTTTACCAATGCTGGGGTGGCCGTGCTGGAAGCTCCCAAGGACGGGCCAAGTCAGCATGCCGACCGGTCCAAACGATACATTGTGGAACACGTTGACCTCGGCGCCTATTACTACAGGAAATACTTCTACCTCAGAGGTAAATACGACGGGCTGGTAGATTTGTAGCCCTTGTTTTGTGTTCGCAATCTCTCCAGCTGAATTTAACCTTTAAAATGTCCATCTACCAAGTTCGAGTCCTCTTTTAAAGTTTCTCCTCTCTTTACCTTCAACCTATTGCATCCACTCCTGCCTTATGTTGGTCCCTTCTCACCCCCAGAACACTGGAACTATCTGGGTGTAGATGAGAACCTGGGTCCAGTGGCAGTGAGTCTCAGGAGGGAGAAGCTGGAAGAACACAAAGAGCACGGCCAACAGTACAACTACAGGGTCATCTTCAGAACGAGTGAGGTACATTGAAACGGACGCCCGATCCTATTGTGTCTTCTGACATTATAGCTGCAACTTGATTTGTTCTGCCCGTTTTACTCGCATGTACGGTATTTGTAGCTGTGCCCCGTGGAGCCATGAATGTTCATGCTCACAAATATGTCAATGTTTAGTACATGCCGGTGCTGAGATGCTTTTATGAGTTCAAATTGTGTAGGAGTTAAGACATAGGATTTGTACCCTGGCTTATTTATTGAAAAAACCCAGTTGGAGGTCTGTGATAAAAGCTTCATCTTAAGGTTGTTCTCAACACCTTGGATGCCACTTCGATTTATTGTTTTTTTTTTTTTTAATTAATCATTTTTTAATGTGTTCAGTGAGAGGGAATCTTTTGTGAATCCCTCTCGCCCCTGCAGCTGTCTTTTAATGTGGAAACGAGAGCCAAAGATCCATGTCTTCCTTCTTTGAGCTTGACGCCCACCTGCCATCTTTGTCAGCCTTCATCTGTGAAAGAGTGAGCTGTGCAATTTTGCAGTTAAATGAGCCTAAAATAGTGCCAAAGGTATTTGTATGGAGAAGGAAAAGCATTGTTTCTTTCGCCTCTGTCTTTCCTCTTTAATTGCTATATACAGAGTAGGGAGCTGCTCTGGTTTAGATGTACACTTTATACTGTACATGTGTGGCAGTGAGTCGATGGTCTGATGTTGGGGAGATGAGGCTGCTGTCCACTGAGGGTCAGCGTTTGTTTAACCCAGAGGGTTTTGGTGCAAACAGTGCGTCTGCCAAGGACGACATGAAGACACATAAAAACAAACACTGAGGCTTATAAGTGATTCTTCCATGAGACCAAGCACGACTATCCAGCTGTGTTTATTTACACACGGTGGATATTCAGGTCCTGGTTCTTCTGCTGTCCTCCTGATTTATTCATGGATGTTATTCATGGAAGCCTTGACTTTGTTCTAGCCCGGAGACCCATCCAGTAGTGTAAGTTAAATTTAATTGCACAGGCCTTTAGGCTTCATCACAGGCTTTCTTGCATCTTTTAAAACACAGAGCCGTAAGTATTCTCCTAATGGCCTGGATACTTAGTTTTGTTTATGTTGTTGCCACTCATAGGTGAGTGCCTAAAGGGTTAGACATCAGCTAAACTAAAGACTCTTCCTGTCATTGTGATTACGCTTCAGAGGATTTCACAGTGAATGTTTAATGCATGACTGGCCAAGGGAAAGTTTTGTTTTTATAGTACAGTACATGTTTCTCTCAAGGCTTATATTTTGTGTGCTGCATGATCTTATCACAGGGTCCACGCAGATGCCCAAAAGAAAACTGAAATCTAATGCAAATCTCCTCCAAAACTAAGTTGGACTCTTAGACATATTCCCTTTTGGAAAATGTAAAATTAAGGCTTAAAGGCTTTGTAATAGAAATTCATCTCTCTCCTTGTATGTCGATATTTGGTATTCTTTATTCTATATATAGTATGCTCAAACATTTATCCTTAAACTTCTTATTTCTTTGCTCACTTCGCCTCCGGTTGGCCGGCTGTAGCTTAATACTCTGAGAGGCTCCATCCTGGAAGATGTGGTACCTTCCACGTCCAAGCACGGCCTGGCTCGGGGCCTGCCCCTCAAAGAGGTGCTGGAGTACCTGGTGCCCGAGCTAAACGTCCACTGCCTGCGGCTGGCACTCAACACGCCGAAGGTCACGGAGCAGCTGATGAAGCTGGACGAGCAGGGGGTAAGGAGACGCGAGGAGCGAACGGATTTGATTAATTAGTACAGGTTGCTCATGGTGGATTCCTTTGTTTCCCCCCAGACTTTATGTTGTCTGTATAATCATTATTTGAACTAAAGAGACTACTTTAATAACCTGTAGCTGTACCGTCTCCAGCTAATCAAAAAAAAAAAAAACCTCACCTTGTATTATTGTGTCATAAACACACAATTTAACAAAAAAAAAACACACCCAAAGAAAAAAAATAAACAAGCTTTTTGACACTTGTGTTCCTCATTGCAATCATCCAAAGCTGAAGCTTTGTAAATGTCAACATGATTGCTTTGGAAAATGGCTGTTGAACATCCCAAGGTTGTTATTTTTTTTAAATGCCAAACGCGATTTCTCCCCCCCTTAAAATGTCAACGTGGTTTTTTTTTTTTTTCCCTGACACAAATATGGCGAAATACTTGTCTCCTCTTTTGATTGCAACAATCTCTCTCTCTCTCTCTCTCTCTCGCTCTCTCTCTCTGTCTCTCTCTGTCTCTCTCTGTCTCTCTCTCTCTCTGTCTGTGTAGCTAAGTTTCCAGCGGAAGGTGGGGGTGATGTACTGCATGGCGGGCCAGAGCAGCGAGGAGGAGATGTACAACAACGAGTCCGCTGGTCCCGCACTGGAGGAGTTCCTCCATCTGCTGGGGGAGAGGGTCAGGCTCAAAGGCTTCACCAAATACCGAGCTCAGCTGGACACCAAGAGTATGTACACGTACATACGTAGTAATTATAAGTTCCCCTTTTTCAAAGTGCAGTGGAAAATCCTGCACATGATGTCATACTAATTTTGAAACTAATGTCTGAACCAAAGCGGCAGGGCCAAGGCCGATAGACGCACACTATACACAAGGTCTTATTAATCGAAGGAGGAGCACTCATATTTACATAATTCATGTAAAATGTGCTTTTCCAAGCCCTACACTGTCAGAATTAGTCATTGCTCAGGACTGAAGACGATTTTTGTGAAAAACCTGAGTCATTTGACCCAGGAGTGAATGCCTCACTGGTGAATAACCCCTTAAACAGGTTTTTTGACCAGTTGGAATGGAGTATTAGATTATTTTATGCTTGCTGATGTGTAATTGTTCATTGTTTAACAGTTACAATAGTGTTTCAGGTGACCGTGTAACAGGAGTAGCAGTAGTTGTGGAGAAAAAGTGTCCACATAATATTGTTTTCCAAAGTAGATGTTTCATTTTTAAAATTGGAATTTAGGTCATTCACATTTCACATGATACTGCACTACTGCGATAGCGTATAAATGAATAATCTTCCAAATCATAGCAAGGATCTTGAAACAGGAGGAGGAGGATGATCTTTTAATCAGTTCCATGCTCTGCTGTTCGGAACTGATGTTTCATTGTATCCACTGCAGCTGACTCGACAGGCACACACTCCCTGTACACCACTTACAAGGACTATGAGATCATGTTCCATGTGTCGACCATGCTGCCCTACACTCCCAACAACAAACAACAGGTAAGCTGCTGAAAAGGTAGAGTATATACAGTGTCGTCTCACTGGATTATCATGGAAAACTCATGGTTTCTCCTTTTCCAGTTACTGCGGAAACGCCACATTGGGAACGACATCGTCACGATTGTGTTCCAAGAGCCCGGCGCTCTTCCCTTCACGCCCAAAAACATCCGCTCCCATTTCCAGCACGTCTTTGTGATCGTGCGAGTCCACAATCCCTGTTCGGACAACAGCTCCTACAGGTGAGATTGACCTTTACCACAGATATGCAGTATTCTGTGTCTTCTATAAAACATCATGATTTATGGGTCATTTTAAGGAACCGCTGTATTTATTAAAGGTTTTTTTTTTAGAATGTTGGCAGATGCAAGGTTAGTGAGCCACTTGCCGTCAAATCATCTGTTTCGCTTATCTTGGAGCTAATAATAATTAAGATCTCATTAGTTCAGTCCATATATTTGGCAGGAGTGTTTGATTAAAACAGAGGCATGTTGCTGGATAATTAAGTTATTTAAATTTTTTTTTATAATCCGTTATTGTCACCTCATGTGATAATTTGCTACTGCTGCTGCTGTGATTCTGTTTGCTGTTTCTCTACGTGTTACTCGTACAAGGGGAAATGAACATAAAAGGTTTGATTTTTATCAAAATAAAACACACTGTGGGACAGGAAATGGGCATGGGAGCACATGGTGGTCTGACAGGATGATTACCTTAAGCCAGAGGTCTCAAACTCACGGCCCATGGGCCCATGTGGCCCCCCCAGTCAATATCATATGGCCCAAAACTTAATGTCATGTTATAATAAGGTGTTTGTGTATTTGTTTTTTTCTGGATTTACAGATTACAGATACAATTCTAATTGTGAGCTAAGTTATTGTTCAATTTTAGCACTTCTATTTTGAAATTCCGTGAAATATACTTATTGCAGTATCATGATGGAATATGGTGATATAATTTTTGACGTCATGTCTCCCACCTTTATCAATAGTTGCTCTTTTTCAAAAAGTTGGTGTTTATATATATATATATATATATATATATATATATATATATATATATATATATATATATATGTATATGTATATATATGTGTGTATATGTGTATATATGTATATGTATATATATATTTATATGTATATGTATATGTATATATATATTTATATGTATATATATATATATGTATGTATATAAAAAAAATGTGTGTGAAATGTGTATTCATTTGGTTTCCCACGCTCAACACAACCTGGAAGTAGCAATATAATAACTAACCAACAGGCGGCGACTTGGGTGGTTTCAAAAAGAAGTCTGTTTGAATGCAACTCAATGGGTTAATGACCCGACTTCTCATCTATTTTACAACATCAGTAAAGAAGTCCATTATGAGTTTATTGTAGCAATCAGTAGCTGCACGTCTTCTTCACTAGATTAGATTAGATTAGAATAAATTGTAAATTACGGCACAGAGTGGACACTAGTGTGATTGACAGCTGATTTTCTCCAATAGAATCCTGTTCAGGTGGCAAAACGGCTCGTACCTTAGGCATAGTATGACCAAAAGTGACCTTTTAATCCCACGTATACCTTAAAACCTGTAATGGGTTATGTGTGTGTGTGGACACATGTAACACAGAATCTAAGCACAGCTCCATGTTGTCCTGTGTTTTTTTGGGAACTACCTACTCCATATTTTTGGATTTGGGAGTGCACTACTTATTTAAAATGACGCTGTTTCACATATTTTACATATAGCCCCTTTAAGATGAATCACTGAGAAACACTAACTGGAGCCAAGTAAGCTATTCCAAGTTTCTTTTAGGTGTTAATTGTGCAGCAGAAATACACCAAAAAAACCTGTGTGTGTGTGTGTGTGTGTGTGGAGCGGCCACTGTTTTATGTCCACTTTAAAAAGTCTGCGTGAAAGCTTTTGTCATAGCCATGGAATGCACATGACTTTCCATGAATCACTCTCCCATCACTTCTGCAACAATAACGCTCTTATCTGCCGCGCAGCTCTCATTGCTTTTGCAGTTGCGTCTGTCTGTCATGGAGTAGGCCGCGAGCGCTAGAAGCCCTCTCCACCGCTCACCATTTAACACCACACTGTCACTTTTTAATAAATGCCTTAGCTTTATTTCCAGTTTTGAAAGTTGGGGAGTACATTTAGCGCTCTCTCTCTTCTCCTTTTTTTTTTTTTTTTTCACCCTGCCTCTGCCTTATTATCTAGTTTTCTGTCATTCTCTTGTATCTGGCACTCTGTGAGTCTTCCTCCTTCTCCTGCTAATGGCTGTTTTAATTACTTGTCTGAGCACATTTTGAAAGGTCTTAATTGTCTCCCATGGGGCTTCTCTGTTAGTGAGCTACAACAACACACTTATGCATAGATTTCAGCAGCAGAGGGTCTATCGATAAATAAGCTTCACATAATATATTATATAATATAATTTTGTTTGTTTTTTTCACCAAAGAACTCATCGATAAATAATCGACCGATTGATCGATTATTCATCGATGAGTTGTTTGGTCCATAAAATGTCAGAAAATGTTAATCAGTGTTTCCCAAGACTCCAAAATAAGGATGTTTTCATATATCTTGTCTGGTCCAAAAGGCTCAATTATTCCATTTTAATGATTCCTTTGTGACAGAGAGCAAAGAAAACAGAGAGTATTTACATTTATGAAGCTGAAAAATCAGCAAGCTTGTTTGGATTATGAAAAAAACCCTTCAAGATAGTCATTTTATTTATGAAGTAATTGATTAATAAACCAATCATTGATTTATTGTTGCAGCCCTAGACTTTAAGACTTAACATCAAATTAAATTATGAATCAAAATAAAAAATAAAATCATAATGTTTTTTAGGACACGTACCAAATATTATTTTTCCAGGAGCTACTAGTGAAGTGGATTTTGAGTTTGTTTAGTCTGTATTTATTCACTTCACGTTGACTCAATCTCTCCATGTAGCACTGCGACGGCTGCATTGGGTAAGTGTCAGCTTTAGCAAACTTAATTTAAAGTGGTGAATGCATTTGAATGAATCAATAATTGTAGTTGCACATCAGAGTTGTATTAAATTGTGTGCTTTAAGATTTCATAAGTGCACTGATTGCACGTTGGTGACGGAGTTCTTTGTACTCATTTGAAAAAGAAATCAAATTTTTTAACTGGTTACTTCAGTCACTGTTGTTGCTTTATTGTGACAAGGTCGCACACCGTCTCGTATGAAAACGCACAAACCAAACTGTGTGACTTTCCTCACTCGCCGTCGTCATCCTGATTAATTTAACAACAAAAAGATTATTTTCATGTCAACTAACATAAAACCAAAGCCTGTGTGTTTTCTTTGACTCACTAACAGCTTGAATCTTCAATCAATAGAACTGCTCTCTCAAGCCCCTCCATTTTTTTTCCCAGACTAAAATACACCAGGGATTTTTTTAAAACCCTTGTGCAGCTGCTCAAAAAAAGGCAATTAACACTATAACCATTGCTGCTAGTTGCTCTGCTCTGCTCTGCCCTGGTGCTTTTGTTTTTCCCCTCACCTCTGCCTCACTAATGTGTGAATTGTGATGTCACGGACACACACTGGAGGCTGTGGAGTGGTGTTTTTCCCTCCCCCGACTTAATGTTATTAATATTAACTTTCATACGTCTTTCTTTTATATTGGTGTGTCTTAAAATCAATTGTGTAGATGATCTGATTGATTGAATACATTATATTGAGCGCTGATCTAAGAAATGGTCGCGTTCACTCTGGTCTTACTTTCCCACTCATCCTGATCGGAGCTGAATCCGATAAAGAGTTTAAAATTGAGTGAATGCCAATTCAACACATACTCAGTGGTAAAAAAAAAAAAAAAACAATTTAAACCTGGGATTAAATGGGTTTTTTGACCAGTGGGATTGAGGTTTGAGCTTCTTCACAGCTGCAGTTTAGAACATGATTTTCACATGAGAACTACTATACTGTAGTGACCTTTTCTTTTACAGCACTGAAAATAGACTGCATAATATATAATATATTAGCTATTAAATATTTCCTTTTAAAGGAATAAATCACCACTGGTTCACTGTAAACAAACACTCTTATAGGCTGAATGTGTGCATATAATTAGCAAAATATGTGCAGTTGGAGTTAGGGCTGAAACAATTACTCGACATTACACCTATTTTGATAATCTATTCATTGGTTTGAGGGTTTTTTCCATTATTAAACAAGATTTCTGATCGTTTCAGCTTCTTCAATGTGAATATTTTCTGGTTTCTTTGCTTCATATAAACAAAGAAATGAACGAATCATTTTGGTTTGTGGGCAAAACAGGACATTCGAGAACATCATCATTTCCAGGTTTGACAAACACCGATCAATATTTTTCTACATTTTCTGACATTTTCTGAACCAAACGATGGCCCGATTAATCAAGAAAACACTCATTAATGGCTCTAGTTGGAGTTGTTTTATTAAACCTTATTTTGTACCTGTTTTGTACTCGTTTAATACAGTTAAACGAGTTATAAAGACATGGTGTGATATAGGGCTGCTTGGTTTTTGTAATTGTTTGAATTGAAACACAAACAATTATTACAAATGGGGGGCTTTTATTCTGAAAATAACACGTTTTATGTTGTAATGGTGTCGTCATCCAGCAAAAATGGAACACAGGCGTTGAATATGAGTTATTTTTCCAGTAAATTCAAAAGGTTCATTCAAAATGTCATTTAAAGGCACTTTTTTATGCGTCATTGAGTAATCGTGATTTCAATTTTGACCAAAAATAATCGTGACCCTTATTTTATAAGCCTTAGTATCACGTGATAGTAACTCTATCTGCACATGATGCCAAATAAACCCTTTTTTGGTCCCAACAGATTGATTAAAGTCTTAATTATTTGGCTAGATGACGTCTATGTCTTACTCATCCTTGCCCTGTTTCTTTATTTATAATAACAACACTGTGACAATGATAGAAACCGCTACTATAAGTCATTCCTGCAGGTATTGATTTCTAGTCGGCACAATAAATGTGCACTAAATTATTACCAGTAACACTGTGTGAAAAGGTAAGTGGTTCATCTTTGGGGCGGACGACTCCTGACAAGTAGATAACAACATGCGTCCATACGCACGCACGCACGCTACTCTCAGCCTCCCACTCCAGCAGTTATTGATGGCATGTTCTTATTCCTGCACTGACTCAGTGGGCAGCAGAGCAGGTTGTGGATACTGGGAGAGCAGAGCTGCCCACACACTGGATATTTATAAGACCACAAATCACTGAAAAACCACAGGAATGTGCTCCTTCATTATTTTTTTTTTCCCACTTACCGTCAAACCTCCTGCCACGGCGATTGCGCTACAGCCCAACGAACTCCACTGCAAGCATCACACGGTCCTATCCTCCTTTCATTGACTCCATCACCCTCTCTCTTTTATTTTAATCATTCATTTCCTTTGATTCCCTGTGTGTCTGTGTCTCTCCATCACGTCCCCTTTGTCCTGCGTGAGTCACGCTCCTTTGGTTGACTGACTCACAGGTGTTTGCGTTCCGCAGAGTGCTCGTGGCGCTCCCGCGGATTTGTATCGAGTGATGTGTTTGTAGCGATGGAGGAGAATAAGAATTAAAGGTCATGTGTTTAATTTTTATTTGAATCACTTGTGCGCAGCCCACTTGCGATCACTTTAATGTAGCTGCTCCCGCTGGAATACCTGCGTGATTCATCTGTCGCCGTCAGTGATGCAGGTGAACGTTGTCCCTGTGACTCACGTACTTGTATCGACGCTGTCAGTCAAATTCTTTTTTTGTTTAAAATCAGTTGTTTGTTCGATTTTTGCAAAGAAAGCTTCCAGCAAGTGTAGTTGAACTCTTTTGCAGCAAATTGGGGTGCTGTATCATTTTTAAATTTTTAATATAGTGAACTGGCCACCTGATGAATCTCAGTTTTAATATTCTCTCCACTCTCCAATATAATCGTGTTAAGAGTTAAACTTTACTTTCTGCTAATGGAATCTTTTACAGAACAGACGGCAGGATAAATAAAGAAAAACACGTTCACTCAAATGCAACATTCACATTGACATATCTCGTAAAAAAGGCCATAATTATTATCATAATGTCATTTTCCACTAAAGGCAATATGACAAAACGTCAATATAAACAAACATGTATATAATGTCTTTGTAAAGTTTGACCTTTAATTAGGGCTGAATGATTTTAATTTAAGGAAATGGTGATTTTTTACATCATTACTATTCTCATTTTCTCATAAAAAAAAAAACACATTTAAAATGATTAACTGTGAGATATTTGTGCAGATCTGTGAGAAACAAAGATGTTCTCTACAGTCTGTAGGATAAGACGTGTATAGATCAAGACAGTAATTAACACCAAATGATATGTTCACACACATTTTGGCTTTAACAAATATCGCGGCTCTTATGATTTCGATTCATGAAACGTTACTTTGTTTACCCGGTGTTTAACAAGAAGTTTAAACCTATGATTTACCCTTTTTTTTCCCACTTAGGTGCAAAAGTCAGTCTTTTATTGTTGGGCGTTTATCTCGGTACTGTTAATTCTCAACAGATTTGTACTTTTTTTTTCTTTATATGTATCATGGCAGTGTTGTTGCCCATATTGGCCAGCACTATTTTTACATCCCTACACCTACAAACACGTACAAACACTCCCTTCTTCCAAATGTCTTGTCTTCATCCTTGAACATTCCCTTCATATGCCATGTCGGGAGAAACTGCAAGCAACATTTTGACATTCTCATGTCCCCAGTGTGGATTCCCAGCATTCCTCATGTACTAAACAAATCTGCTGTAGTTAAAGTCACTCTCCGCGTCTCCTGTGTCTCTCTTTTGCATCTCTGTTCTGAATACGTCAAGGTAGGAAATGAGGTGTCAACAACTTTTGCGGTCCGTATAATTGAACACCCCCCCCCGAGAGGACACAGAGAGAGTGTGTGTGTGTGTGTGTGTGTGTGTCTGACGTATGTTTAGAAGTATGTGGGAGACGTGTTGACTTCACTTGCTTATTAGACAAAGCGATTAATCTCGGCATGGACGCGTGTGCTGATGCGCGTCAGCGGGGGAGCGTGTGGGACGAGGGGTTCCGACTCTTTGTCAGCTGGTAATTATCACCTGAGTGAAGGTCTGTGATTTTATTCACGGAGAGGTTGTGACGAGGACAGGTTAGTACACATGTACAGTACAGACGCTAGTGCGCTCGCTCAATGAAATGGCATTTTAGCAACTGAGATGTTTTACAGATATTTTCTGTATCACGTGCAGTTTTTTGTTTTTTTTCCCCCCAGTGAGCAATTATTCCTCACTCTCTTCAGAGTCTCCCACACGGTGTTCCCTCCTCTCTCTCAGTCTCAGGGTTTTTCTGCGTCCTCTCCTCTCTTATTTTCGTGGCTGCACAGCTGAGTTCCTGACATACCAGACGGGGCAAACTGTCTCCAATGGTCATTTACACAGAGACTTAATGAACGGAGAAGTGAGGCAGAGAGAGCGGCGTAAACATAAAGGGAGGTATAGAACCTGGAAATAAAATAAAATACATGCTCCTAGGAGGGGGAAAAAAAGCAGCAATCACTCACTTATTTTTAATGAATGCTTACTTTATTATCAACAGCACAACTAACTAAAGCAAAGAAAGACAAAAAAAGTTTATTTTTGCTTAAGGAAAAAGGAGGAGGACACACTCTGACACTTTTACCACTTCATTTATTTTCAGTTTCTGGCAGATAAAGGTTAATTTCTGTTTTTCCAGTGACGCAGACGTTATTTATGTTGCACAATCTGGCTGCAGTTCTTTGTTGTTGTTGTTTATATTAAATCTTTTTCTTTTCTTAGAGGCATGAAAAGTTGAAGCTTTAGAATTGAGTTGATCTACGGTGAATCTGCAGCACTGGAATCATGATGTCTGACCAGAAACAGCCAAATCTATAAAACTGCTTTGTTAACACTCTTGTTCTTCTCTCGTCTCCTCTCCATCAGTGTGGCGGTCACTCGTTCCAAAGACGTGCCGTCCTTCGGCCCCCCGATCCCAGAAGGCGTCACCTTCCCCAAGTCCTCCGTGTTCCGGGACTTCCTGCTCGCCAAGGTCATAAATGCAGAAAACGCCGCTCACAAGTCGCACAAGTTCCGCGCCATGGCCACGCGGACACGCCAGGAGTACCTGCGCGACCTGGCCGAGCGCCACACCACCAGCACGCCCATCGATCCTTCCGGAAAGTTCCCCTTCATCTCGCTGGCTCACAAGAAAAAGGAGAAGAGTCGGCCGTACGCGGGCGCCGAACTGCGCAGCCCCGGGGCGGTGACCTGGATGGTCCACGCCGAGGATCATGGGAGCGGGGGAGAACTGGAGGCTCTTCTGGCCTTCTCCAATGACTTTCTCATCCTGTTGGACCAAGACGCCAAGGCTGTGGTGTTCAACTGCGCCACGAAGGACGTGATCGGCTGGATGCTGAGCAGCCCGGCGTCTTTGCGGATTTTCTACGAGCGCGGGGAGAGTCTGTCCCTGAGGAGCGTCAGCAATAACACGGAGGATTTTAAAGAAGTGATCAAACGTCTGGAGGTGAGAACACACACACACACACACACACACACACACACACAGAGAGAGAACACACTTGCATAAATACATGATGTATGTGACTATCCTGTTGTTTATATTGGGACGTTGCAGCGTAACTGGACCGTAGAGAATAACGACGAGGAGCAGAACTGTGCTTTGTAGCTCGACTGAGCCGGATTTATTTCCTTGCCGCAGCAACAGCTAACCTCGAGGTTGAGGTGTCCCTTGGGAAAACAAAACAATGTGGCTAACCCACTAGCTATTCTGTACCCCTTCGCAAACAGAAAACCCTCTCCAGAACTACTTCCCAGCCAATTACCCACTATGGAGGACACCCCCCTCAATTACTAGTCCCGACAACACACCGATTTCAGTCGGTTTGTAGTCTTTTGCTTCCTGTAAACATCATGAACAACTTAACGGTTACTTAGACATTTGTGTTGATCAGGGATGTGATGATACCACTTTTTTGTGTGTCCGATACCGGTATCACACACTTGAGTATCTACCGATACCGATATTAGTCCGATACATGGTTATTTTAGACCATATATTAATAACACATATGTGCCGAGTCATTACAACGACACAATTCTCCAACTGTGCCTCAAATATTGTTATTATTTTTATTTACATTCAACATTTTCGCAGTCATAGTGAATCATTCAATATATAGGAGTTTTGGATAGTATTGGATTTTCCATCTGTCCGATATCCAATCCAGTGATTTTTACCTGTATCGGAAGAAATAATAATGTGATTTACTATTTTATCAGGGTTTTTTTTTTTTTTATCAAACAGTACATTTGAAATGGATATGGATAACAATAATAATTATATTTTGGCATTAAAAATGTCATTTCAGTTAAAGAGCTTCTACAAACTGGTGTATTAACCATTACAGAAACATAAAACAGGATTTTTTTTGACTTACCAAAGCTGTTACTCTAGTGCAGATGTGACATAAACCTTACATTATACATATATGTTTTGTTTTCCCTTTTGCTTTATTCTCATTATCATATCAATCATTAATATTTGTAGGTCATCCTGTCATTTGCTGTCATATGTGAGCGTACTAGGGGGAAATTACAGTATTGCTAAAGGTGCCACACATTTATTCACATACAGCAGGCAAGTGTCCAAATCAATAGTCAATCTCTCATCTCCTTTCACCTGGACTCAGTCTCTCCTCTCCTCTTCACTGTCGTCCGTGCTTCTGTCCGTCCGTCCGTCTGCCAGAATGACAATGCTCTCCATGGCGACGCGCCAAACGCTGCCGTCTCATTACTGCTGCCGGCTTATTGAGAGAGTTTCAGAAACACTTCTGGACAGAGTCCTAATGGCTCACACACCTACACTGTGAAGCGATGCTAGGTCTTCCTTAGCTGTTGCCATGGAAACTAGTTAGAAGAAAAGGTGTTTTTCTTATGTAATCACCAGCGCTTCAGATTACATTCATTCCCTCAGTGTGTGTGAGATTTAGATGTGAGGGTTTTACGTAACCTGGATCAAATCCACCCTCTTTTTTTGAAAGAGGGTTTTTGATTTGCACACATGCACTGAAACATAGTTAATTTGGCTCAGGATTCAGAAATGTATCACTTTCATGTTCTTTCTATATAAATCTGGCACTAATCTTCAATCATTTGAACTCCCTCGGTGACAGAGAGAGGATAGAAAGTGGCCTTGGGCCACCTGCTTTGTGGAACTCGTCTCTCTCTCTCTCTCTGAGTTTCTCTATCTCTCTCCCTCCTGCCTCATCTCTTTGCTGTGTTTTTTTTTTTTTGTCTTGTTTGCTCTTCATCATTCTCTCTCTCTTGTTCTCTCCCACGCACACATTCAGAGACATCAGAGAGCTGCATAACAATTCCTGTCAGGTGCCAGTCTGCGCCATGATTTATTCACACTTTCCTCCTGTGATGTTTGGCTTCTCTAAAGCTTTTTGCGTAAACCTTGCTCAGACAGAGAATCACAAGGGACCCGGAAGCTACGGGATGTGTCACCTGGAGGTAGTGAGAGAGACTGGATATAACACAGGGGTCTCAAACTCAAATGACCTGGGGGCCTCTGAGCATCTAGTCTGAACAGTCGGGGGCCGCTGAAGTGAAAAAATAAAAGTCAAAAGCAACTTTTCAGTGCAGGTGGGCAATATAAGCTTAAAATTATGTAATGATTTTTCCATTGTGACATAGCAACGGCAATTTTATAATTTTAATAATGGTGATGTTTCTCAGAATTTCAAAATAAAAGCACTATTGTTGCTGTGAAACGATGTATAGTTTACAATATAAATGCGTTCATGACGCAAAATGAATCTAAATTGAAAAAAACATACAGAAATAACTTTATATTAAGTAGGTAATAGGTACATTTTGTAGGGCCAGAAAAAGTGCTTTTGCCCAACTTCCAATACCTTTACAACACAATTTACTGCTAAGAGAGTGTATTAACAGTTTAAAATCAAGAAAAACAAAGAAAATTTAATTTGATTTTAGAGATTTTGCATTTTAATTTTGATATTTGATAGTATAAAACATACTTCCAATGGAATTTTCTGAGTATTTGTCTCAAAATAAGATTTTGATTAAAAGAAATTGTGCTCTCTGCTGTAGAGCTGCAACTAACGATTATTTTCATAATCGATTAATCTGTTGATTATTTTCTCAATTAATCGAGTAATCGCTTGGCCCATAAAATGTCAGAAAACGTTAAAAAAAAGGTTTCTCAAACCTGAGACTTGTCTTATTTTGTCCACAAACCAAAATGATTCCGTTTTGATGATTTCTTTGTTAAATGGAGCAAAGAAATTAAAAATATTCACATTTAAGAAGTTAAAGCAATCAGAAATTGTGTTTCAATCATGAAAAAAGCTTCAAACTGATTCGTCTAAATAGTTGTTGATGCATTTAGTAATCGATTAATCCAGTAATTGTTTTGGCGCTACCGCTCTGTGGGTGCGGAAAGACGCTGATTTGCTGGCGTCCTGCATCGGTGTCAGTGAAACTACTGTAATAATGACACAGTTTTAAAGTGCAAGTTCTCAGCTTTCAGAAACCAGTTGGTATTTGTTGTGTAATTATGGAAACGCAAAGAGCACCTGCCCAAATGTGTTGCTGGCGATACGCTCAGTGTTAAAGGGTTAAAGAGTGTCCACATTCAAAAGTAGCTGACATGTGGACGTGGTTTCCACAATCTTGTTTGACAAATGCCGCTTGCTCTGTCTCCAAGGGAAAATAAATATTTTTACCTTCTTTGGAAAAAAAAAAAAAAAAAACATCCACTTTGCTGTGACTCCCATCTTTTCATGAAAAAGGAGAGAGAGAGTTCAAAAGTGTGTGAACGCAGCCCTAAAGTGTCACAGCAGGAAACACAGCTGCTTTCATTTCAGTCACATGTGAATACACACACTATCTAGTGAGAGGATGTGCTACTTTATGCCGAAGCACTAATTCATCTTTATTTATGACCATACATCTCTTGGGGAAACCCCTAAAATTCCTTCTCTCACTTAAAGGAAGGAAACAAGTGCATACTTTTTAGTGAATTCACACACACACGCACACAAATGTTAAGTCCTTGACATTTGTGAGTTTGCAGTTCAGGCGATGATTGTAATGATTTTGTAATTTTGACTGGAACATGACATGGATTTGCTCTAATGATGTTTCTTTCTCCCTTTTTTTCCCATTGTCTCCTTCTGTTCCCCTCTTGGCCGCTCGTCATCATCACCCGTCCTATTGTTACCGCCACTTCTTCCCCTCACGCACCGCTCGGCTGTCCACGTGTCCAGCTGCTGACCAAAGGCTGTGAAACATCGGAGATGACGCTTCGCAGAAATGGCCTCGGGCAGCTCGGCTTCCACGTGAACTATGAAGGCATCGTGGCTGAGGTATTTCTAAAAATAAAATAAAACTAAATAGATAAAACTATTATTATGGCTGTAGAATTGTCAAAAAATGTTACGTGAGTAGGTGTCTCTGCCCCTTTTTTTTCAAGATAGCGTTCACATTCGATATCTGGCAGTTATTCAACTGTCTACGAATGAGCGGACGTCACAAACGTGTGACACGCTGGTGAATCTTGTTTGTTATTGGACAGTCGCTCCACAGAAGTCCAGAGGGACTACCGTAATGACAAGTATATGGGCGCACAGCTCTATTTCTCTGCTTTCCTGTGTCCATATATCCATCTGTTGTCATCCTCCACATGAGGGTCGCTGTGTGCCAATCTCAGCTGACACAGGGTGAAAGGCGAGAGGTCACACCCTGGACAGATCGCCAGGCCATTGTTTTTTGAATTTTCGAAATATCACAAACGGTCTAGGAGTTACGGTAATGATAAGTAAGCATGCCAAATACTGTCGGGATGTCAAGACAGGACGTTAACAGGGTTAATTATCTCAATGCCAACTTTTTGGTGTTTTGAGGAGACGTAGTTCTTATAAACAATATTAGGTGTTAATATAAGTGTTTAAGTTATTTTTTACACTAATTTTGTTTGCATTTGTGTAGATGTGTTGTGTTGAAGTGAAACGACGGGTGCTTATTCACACAAGAGCTAAAACAAATGCTAATGTATTTATTTCTCCCATAGAGAAAACAAAAGTCAGCAAATTCACAACTTGGCATATGTAAAACACTTTCCACTCTCCTTTTCCTCTCCTCCTCACGATCTGCAGAATTGTGCCACTTCCTCCCACCGTCGTAAACGTAACCAAACTTGTGTCACTAAACAGGTGGAGCCGTACGGCTACGCCTGGCAGGCGGGACTGAGGCAGGGGAGCCGATTGGTCGAAATCTGCAAAGTCGCCGTGGCAACGCTGACCCACGAGCAGATGATCGACCTTCTGCGAACGTCGGTGACAGTGCGCGTCGTTATCATCCCGCCACACGACGACGCCACTCCGCGCAGGTAGGTGGGACGGGGCCATTTTAATATTATCTTACCTCGGCTTACCTCAATCGCTTATCTACAGAGGAGAGGTAAACAACCTTGATCATGTATGCCAGTGGCAGTTAGTTCATATGATCTGTGATTGATGTTATTGGTCATATTTTTTTAATTTGATGGCTTGTTAGCCTGTCCCTGGGCGCACACACACACAAGTAACTAAATAACTAAGGGTTAAAAATGCCCAATGAAATTAACTCACATATTCCACCCGTAAGGTTTTACCCAATTCAGTACGGACATATGTTATTAAAGTTCCATGGTGTGAAGTGGATCCCCCCTCCTCTCCGCAGAGGCTGCTCGGAGCTCTATCGCATGCCCATGTCCGAGTACAAGAGCAGCAGCAGCGACAGCGGCTCCTTCGAGTACAAGTTCCCCTTCCGTAGCAACAACAACAAGTGGCAGAGGACGTCCAGCAGCCCGCAGCAGTCGCTGACCGCCTCGCCGCAGCCGCACACGCCCAACCGCGCCATCAGCCTGGGCAGCTCTGTGGGGAAGACGCTGTCCGCCGAGAGGCTGGAGAGGGGAGCGGTCATCCCGCGCAGTGTCAGCAGTGACGGACGACCCCTAGACCCCAAAAGGTTAGAACGTGCCTGACTTTAAAGGAGACATATTATACCCTATTTCCCCAAGTTAAAATAGTTCCCTGGTGTCCTAATGAACATGTCTGTGACATGCTTTGGTCAAAATACCATAAGGATGAAGCACCATAGCAGCCAAAACTGCCCCTTTCAGAACGCTCGGTTTTGTGCATGGTCCCTTTATATGCAAATGAGACACAGGCAAACACACTCCCACTTCTTCCAGGGGGTTTCTGATTTGTCCTTTTTACTGCGCTCACTCGCTCAGCTACTGTTCCCTCCGCTCCATTCCTCTCCCCCTCCCCCCACTAGTTCTCTGACAATATCAACATGGCAGCGTGCGCGGAAAACAGCAAGAGTGCCGTCACAGGAAGAGACGTCTGACACAAGAATCAAGCCGAACAGTGCCGAACTGTAAATCAGTTAAAAACACTTAGGGACAGCACCACTGATTGCCACCGCTGGCGAGCGGCGAGCGGCGAGCGGCGAGCTGCATAAACTGCTGCTGTATGTGACTGTATCAGACTGCACAGAGTCTGTGCTCCGGTCATGGAGGACGTACTGAACAAATATTTTTAATTAGAACGTGTCAGAATGGTCAGTTATGAGCTCTATGTGACCTTTTCTTAAAAATGTGTGTGTTTGTACGTCGGTGAAATGCGGTCGATGGTGTGAACACACGTTTGCTGACTTTATCCAGCACATTAGCTTCATATATAAAATCCTCTGAGGCTGGAAGCACACTTGTCCCTCCGCGTTGACATAATACCGCTCTTCCTCCCTCGCCTGCACTCTCGCATTTTATAGGGACAAGGTGTAGCTAAGGTGTAGCTAAGGTGGAGCTAAGGTGGAGCTAAAGTGGAGCTAAGGTGGAGCTCTCGAAGTAAACTTACTGGTGGGGCGGTAACATTTGCGGTGAAATGCGCATGCTGCCGTCATAAGCGCAGGGAATTCAACATCGCATGTTTTATCGCCTATACTTATACTAAGGGGGACCACGAAAACATGACTGAGTATTCTTTTTCAGCACTTTGGCGACTGGTAGGGCCTCCAGAGTCCCAAATATAAGTATTGAAATGGTTAAAAAGTTGATTTTGCATAATATGTCCCCTTTAAAGTGTGGATTTTTGGGAAATCGCAGTTAAAAATTCTTATGACGTCTATTTTATGAATATTTATAGCCTCTATTTTGATTTTTGTGTGTGAACAAAGCAAATAAAAGTCAGCTGTTGGGTATGTAGTTGATTTATGAAGCAGACACTTTAAAATATTAATGGTGGTGAGGGTTTTTTTTTTGTCCAGACTTTGTGGCAACTGGGGCCACGAAGCAGGAATCAATGGAATTTCCTTTTGAATGAAAAGTTTGGAACGCTTTGCTTTGTTTATTTTCATCTTCCATCTTCCTTCACTTCTGTGCGCCTGTAAATTCTCACACTTCCTGTGTGTGTGTTTGTGTGTGTGTGTGTTTGTATACCAGGATGTCTCCAGGCACCGAAAGCTATAGCCTGGTCTCCTCCCTGGCACTGGGACGCTCTCCGCACAATCGGAGCTCTCCGAGCAACTTGTCTTGTTCCAGTGACGCCTCCGGAAGCTCTGCTCACTGGAGACAGAAGTCCATGCCTGAACAGTAAGGAAGAAGTCTGTTTCGGGGCGGGGGGGGGTTAACGTAAATTATGTATCATCACGGAACAAAACAAACAATAAATAAATCCCACACTATCAGTTTGATGCTGCACTACACAAATAATTGAAGCTAATCTCAACCCAGAGACTTGAATACAAAACAAAGATTAAGACGTTTGTGTGTTTTTGTGCTTATTTGCCAGGTTTGCTGGTCCCCGTCATTCTCCCATGTCGACGGAGAGGAGAGAGGAGGGCGGCTCCAGCGGAAAGTCCACTCCCAACTGGTCAAGAATGGAGGAAGGTGGAGGTGGAGGAGGAGGAGGAGAACGGGGATCGACCGGTAATTGTTTATGCTTTGAAATAGTGGATTTAAAAACGATTCACGTCAAGGATTCTTGGGTCCGTAAATGCGTCCTCGGTCTTTTATAAATAAATACAGATAAAAACATTTCTGAATGTTCGTTGAGAGCAAAGATCTCTTTCTCAAGGTCACCCTGCAGAGTGACATCACACCATAATACTACAGAGTAACAACTGTGAACACATTCATCCATCGCAGATAAAAACTGTTTGAATTCTGAGAGATGAATTTTTCCAGTCGCCAGGTGCTTAGTTTTTTTTTTAAAAGCAAGATAAGGTCTTAATGCTTCTGCAATCAGACAAAAAAAAGGGGTGGGAAGACAATGAGACTAACAGAAATTAGATTTAGAAAGAGAATTATTGGATTAATCCCTGATCACTGACAAAATATGCCTCTTTCTTTAAAAAGAGAAATGTGGGAATTTCAGTGTTGTTTTCCTTCCTCTCCCTCCGGTCTGTTCTTCTTCCTCCATCGCCGTCTTTTATTTTTTGCCTCTCATTAATTTTCTTTACTCTTGTTGTCCACTGCCTTCTATTTAATTACGAGTGCTCCGCAGTGCACTGCATTTTCCTCCGATTCCCAGCAGGATGTCGCTCTGGTTGATTGTTGACCAGTCGACTTCCAGCCATGTCCGCGACCCTGTCTCTGACCGCCACAATCACAGGGAAGGTTCCTCCAGTCTAGTTATTTTGTGGTTGTTTTGGAGTATTTATGTCGTTATTGGTCAGGGAGGAACAATGCGAGCTCTGCCAGCTCGGGGAAAGTCAGCCAAGTGTCCGGCCCTGCAAAAGTCCACTCTGCTGTTTCTGCGGTGAAGGGTTCTGTCTTTTTCCATTTCCTTTTTTCGATTTTTCATCCTCCACTCTTGGCCCCTTGACCCTGCTGGTCTGCAGCGATGGTAATATGGCTTTGAGTCATGCAAAGGGCAGCTCTTTTTTAGCTCTTAATTGCACAAACACCAACAAAATATTCACTCGGGCCATTACTGGAGTCTATATAAGTTTATTTAATATAATTATTGCTATATATATGCACTCTTTAACACTACATTTGCTGATTTTCACAGCCCGTGGCAGCTTGATGGTTAATTCATGCATGAAGTGGTGACATAAGGGAAATTGATATCCTATAGTTTTAAGTGTTTTTTTTTTTAGCTACACATCACCACAAGGTCACATCTAACAAAACAGTATATCACACAAAAACTATGTTGTTTCACATACTACATAAACCTGCACACACACACACACACACACACAACCGTCTCTAATTAGTGCAGAGAGCCCTGTGGCTTTTCTTTGCAGAGCAAACGATGCCGAGTAATGAATAGTCTGAGACACGAGGGTGAGTTCACTACATTAAAAGATGCTGGCCCGGCAGATGTTACGATGCCTCCTGTAGCTGTCGCTCTCACGGTGCTGTGGTCATTAGCAGCTTGTGCTTTATGTCTTATTGCATAACAGGCATGGAGACAATTGCACCAACTGTCTCATTTAAGTGAGGCTTCAGGACGCGTACTCACATTCTCTCACGTGGCACAACTTGCCCCGATTTAAAAAAAAAAAAAACAAAAAAAAAAAACAACAAAGCTTTCAGACTCTGTATTGGGACAAATTTCTGTTTGATGGGTTTCTGCCTTTGATGAGAAGCGAGCTTCTGTTCACTGGGCTCAGCACAGGCGGAATGAAAACAGTGTTACGAGCCTCTACGAGGGGGTGTCGTTGCTGTGTCGCAAAACGCACATAAACGAGCAGAGAGGGGAACATCTTCTCTGTCCAATCATCACCCAGATGCCTGTTTACACAGTGTTTTTGTGTGTGTTCGTCTTTGTTGTTGCAGAGACTCCGGTTTCCAAGTCTGGTCAAGGTTACTCTGGAGCTCCTCGCATCCAGAGGCAAGAGCAGGTCATCCACATTTCCCCGAAGAAGGGAAGCCAGGTCTGACTTTTACACTTTGTCTTCAACTATGTTCTCCTACAATCACAACACAGCTGACTGTAAAGAACCTCTGATGTCTTAAAGTAACTGTATGATGTTAGAGTCTCAAAGTCACTGCTAAGACCTGGTCTTAACATTTGTCCCGAATCCTGTCACATGCTGACAACATTAAATATGACTGTTCACACCTGAATGCATCTCCTGTGACCACCCTATTATGGCTGGATGTGGCTTCACCCTCCTGAAATGAAGCGATGAAAAACAGGAAATAAAAACTTGAACTGATCATGTGTTGGTCAGTGTTATTATTGTGGCAGTGGCTACAAATAAATAAATGTGCTTTAATGTATTAAAATTCTGTGGAAATACAGCTGTGGAGGTGATTGACATTAGCTGATTATGTTTTGTTAATGGGTTATTTATTACAAATTACATTTATTACATTTTTATTCACAGACCTGTTTCATGTATTTAATATTTAGTTTATACATTATTTTTGTGTCTAATGGCACTGCAGTTTTTTGTATTATTTCTTATCTCTAGACAGTTAATTGGGGGGAAGAAAATGAAAATTGGTTAAATATATGGGCCCAAAAGAATCGGCTGTGCTGATTTCTGAAATTCGGCATTGGCCGTAGAAAAAAACCCCATATCAGTTTCTGTCCTGAGACCAGTTTGCATTCATGCATGCTCAGGAATGCAGAGTCCTCAAACCACCTCCAAATGTTTTTGTGTTCTGATGTGAGGTCAGAACACACTGGTAGTGTTCAGGTCTGTGCTTATTGCTGCCTGAATGGGATTTAAATCATTCAGGGTGGATTTTAATACCAGGTCGGAACATGATCAAAGTTACTGATGCTTTTCTGCTCAGCTGTAAACACCCCTGAGCTACTATTTACCCTTTATGCCTCCACTCTCTGTTTCTCCCTGCAGTCGGACGGCCCTTACTCCGGCCACTCCAGCAGTAACACTCTGTCCAGCACGGCCTCGAGCGGCGCACACAGTGACAGTGACAAATGGTATGAGATGGGAGCGGGCGGAGGCTCCACTGGCGACCCGGGCGACCCCGAGCCCAACGGCCTGGGCGGAGGAGGCTATCTGCAGGGGGCGTCCGCCGACAGCGGCATCGACACCAGCTCGTACGGCGCCTCGCACCACTCCCACCCGCACTCTCACCACGGCAGCACCACCTCCCTGCTGGCGCCCAGCGGGAGCAGGGAGAGCAGGGAGAGGTCAGCCTCTCCGTGGCACAGCCCCACCGAGGGAGGCCGCAGGATGCTGGAGAGGTCGCCCGCCGCTGCCGAGTCCCCTGGCCCTCCAGGAGAGCGGAGCCTGGAAGGCACCGGCCGCAGCCCACCGACTCATCTCCTCATCAGAGATAGCAGCACTTTCAGTCTGAGTGATGCCGGATCACACTCGAGGTCTGTGTTTTTATGCTCGGTGGTCATTTAATAGTGTTTGTTCAAGCAGGACGAGATTAGAGCCACAGTTTACAACTTAGTCCTTTTAAGGAAGCAGTTCCAAATCTGGGGGATGGTGATTAACAAGTTAAGATGAGGAAGATAAAACACTTTTTTATTATTTCTTTTAAACCGCTTCATAGTTTACGTCCTTTTTTACTCTGAAAGAGCATTTAGAGTAGGATTTTAGCTTTGGTTCAGTAAAAATGGCCTTTGATTTGACCTTGTTACTTTGATAAGTAAATACAACAGGAAATATGGTGATATAGCCACAGGAGAACCCTCCACCAACACAGGGTGATCAAAATGAGAAATGCTGTGTGAATCTCAGATATAAAGTTTCACGATGCAGCTTCATTTACATCAGTTCTGTGGGTTTTTTAATATATAATTCAACGGCACCTTAATTTGTCATGTCAGTTATTGGCATCATCTCTGCAGCACTTGTCATTACTCAGGCTAATATTTCCTTGCCCAAGAAGAACGTTTAATCGACCATCTCCCTGTTACCTATTCCTTCCTGGAAACGAAGCACGGGAGTAATCTCAACCCCACGTCTTATCTTTCCACATTAGGCCTCAGGAAATGTGAAACATGTGTCCAGTTTTTTTTTGTTTTTTTTTTTCCTTTTCCCCCTCTGCAGTTGAACTGCCGTCAAGAAACGACAGAACGCCTGTGCACTTCCTGCTTGAGCAAGTCTTAATGTGCCCGTTCAGATCGAGTTACAGTTCACGACCTTGCTATCGTATTTAAGCCACATTTGTTTTCTGTCGTAGTCGGGGAAATTGGGAATGAGAGGCTGCCAGGATTGGCCTGAGCACAGGTGACACCGCGATACAGTTTCCCATCTCTAACTCAATAACACACAAAGTTTCCTAACAGTAATAATGTGCTGAATTATCTATAAGGCTTTTTATTAACGCTTGACCCAGAATTTATAAATAAAGGAGGGAGAAGGTGAGAAATAATTCTGATAATTCTCTATCACTCCTGCCTATATCAGTTTAGACTGTTTGACGATTTTAACATGTTTAATGCATCCGCGCCACCCCTAACACCTTTATGCCCTTTATGAAACAGAGAAAGCATCTAAACTGGATAATGCTGTTGCATTCATATCTTCTGAAGTAGACAATGTCTTACCTCAGGTTTATTGCACTTCTTTATATCTAAAATACTTAAAATAAACGTAAAAGTCAAGTGTGTAGAGTCATTTTTCGTACCCAATCACGATTCTCTGGCAAGAGTTGCTAAAAACTGTTATGAAAAGCAAAAACGTGCGATTAAAATGCAATTAATTGCTATTAATCACTGAATGTCTTGCAATTAGCTGTCAAAAAATAGTTTGTCAGCTTTAATTTATCCACTTTAATCCTCTGTTTCTAATGTTTTTTAGTGGTGTCGTGTGATAAAAGCACCAGTGTCGTCTTTTACTGCTCTTATGTGTTTAATAAAGCTCTAAATTACTATGTTTTTTTTTTTTCCATCCTAGACTTTTTTTTTTTTTTTTTTTTTTTAATCTTACCACCTCTTCCTCTGCTCCGTCTGTCCGTCAGTGCCAGGCACTCACCTCACAGCTCCCCCAGAGAGGAGTCCTCGTCCTCGGCCACCTCCCCGTCGTCCCAGTCCTCGGTGTCTCCCGGGCCCAAGAGCTTCTACCCGCGTCAGGGAGCTCAGTCCAAGTACCTGATTGGCTGGAGGAAGCCCGGCTCCACCATCAATTCTGTCGACTTCGGCGACACGCGCAAGTAAGGACGGCTGAAGCGAATGCAGCAATAAAACAGGCCTTTATCTCCAGATCCATGTCTAATCCTAGATTTAAAGTGTATACATCTGCATAAATTATGTAAATCATACATTAATTATAATATATGTGTAGAGGGGGATGTTAGATTTGAGTCATAGATTTAGTGGGTCATCAGCAGCTACAGCAGTGTGTGTGTGTGGTTTTGTTTATCACATCCAAGTAATCAGCAACTGAGTGCCTTATGTGTTTTCACCCTCTTGTGGCTGAAGAGAGAACTACACACAATATGCACACAATAGGGAAGACACCTAACAGTGCAAGTTGTGTGTGTGTGTGTGTGTGTTTAGGAAGTCTCCAGGCGAGGGTGGACTGGACGTGATTCCGACCCCTGCAGCCAGACCCTCTCTGCGGGATATGCACTCGCCCCAGCCTCATGCTAAATCTATTATGGAGGAAGATGTGAAGAGGCACGCCGCTCCAGACAGCCCCCCACCGCCACGCAGACACAAGGACAAGGTACTTCTGTCTGCATGTCCGCCATGTACGCTTAACAGGCGAAGAAGTTAAAGGACGCTCAGTCCACTGAGTTTACAAAACACTGCATCATTCACAAGAACTTTTATTACCAGGAACTTATTTACCCGGGGGAAATAATTCCCGGTAATCGGTGTGGTTTGCTTTTCCACCGCACCTCAATGTTCCGGTCGTCGTCACCTCGCGTCGCAGATTCGAAGTCCTGCTGAACCTCCTCCTCAGTGAAAATGCTCATAAAGAGCCTGGACCTCTTCATGCGTCCACTTGTCTTATGCCCCTTTTCTTTTGCTCCATATTCTTTGAAATGGCCGATAGCGAAATGAATAATCCAATCCAATCCAACTGTATTTACACAAGCACATTCAAAACAACAGAGTTGCACCAAAGTGCTCTACAGTCTAAAATCGGTACGTACATAGTACACGCAGAAAATAGACGTAAAAACATACAATAAAACAACCACAAAATTAGTAAAACAACACGAATAAAAGTTCATGGTAAAAGCTAATGAAAAGAAATGTGTTTTTAAAAGAGAACAGGAAGAGAAGAAGCCTGCCTAAACAGTTAAGGGCAACTTATTCCAGAGCTTGGAATAAGTTCTTCTTTCTTGGTCTTGTTTTAAAGGTGGGTTGCGGCCGCACTGGCTGAAACAGCTGCAAAAGCTTGAAATCCTTGATCTTACTTCTCACTATTGTACTTTCTTGTCAAAGTACTTTCTGTAACTAAGCAAGTAACTCCAGAGAAGAGAGTCAGTTTCCTGTTAATATGTAGTATACCTGAATGGCAACGTGTCATACATTTTTAGGACTTTGGATACAGATTACTTCTGATACAGACGCTTGTCTGGATGCAAATTGTTTTAATCTGAAAACACTGTTTTTTTTTGTTTTTTGTTTTTATTCCAGCATCATGTCCAGAAGTCACCACCGAGCCAGCCTCTCAGTCGCCGCCGCTCCCTCCATCGCACGCTGTCGGACGAGAGCATCTACCGCGGGCAACGCCTCCCGTCAACCGACAACGTGATGGAGCAGGCGCTCGGTTCCGACGTTCTCTTCAGCTGCTCCACCCTCCCGCGCTCGCCCACCACCCGCGGCGTTCCTCTCCGACGACCCTCGTACAAGCTCGGCGTCAAGCTTCACGGTAAGAAACTGGGGAGTTTAGTGTACAGGATGTACATTTAAATAATGTTAAAATGCAGTTTAAAACACCATTAAAGTCATAATAAGATATTTTCATGTTAATCCCTGAGGGAAAATATGTGTTAAATGTTATATTTGATTCATGTTATATGAATCTTCCTGAGATAGATTCAGCTGAATCTGCTGCCCCCTTTTGGCTGGAGATGGTTCACTAATCTATTTTTTTTGTTGTAGGTGACCTTTCAGCGTCCGACACGTCACTGGTGGATCTGGTGGAGCGTCACCGTGGACCCCTCCCACAGGAGCTGATGCCCCTCCCATCCGGAGACAGGGACAGCCCCTTGGAGTGGACACACCTGGTGGACGTGGCCAGCACCTTCGAGAGTGAACGAAACACACACTACGGTATTTAACACGCGCTGTTTTTAATAGGAATAAAGAAAAGCATGACTTTATGGACTTTTAGTAAATCCACATTAGTGCTTTTTCCTCGAGTGCTGCTTTATGTCCAGTAGTTGTAACTGTTGTTATAACTGTTGTTGTAACTGTCTGCTCTTCCAGTCCAGAGGAGTTATGTGTTTGGGGATTCAAACCACCGGAGCAGCGGCGCGTCCAGCCCGCAGCAGCCTCACATAGAGCTGCAGCCTGCTCCACTGTCTCGACCCTCATCCAGGTGACGTATTACTCTGTTACTCGCTGTCAGGGTGTTTGATTACACCCGTGTAATGACATATAATGACATACCGACGCTTTAAAATTCTTTGACACGTGAGAAGTTCACCAGAATTGTTTTGTTTGTGGTGTTTTATCGTGTTGTCGTGGATGTCGGTCTTTCTTGTAAAAGAGAACCCGACCTCAGTGAGGCTGATTGAAAATATATTTAATCAAAAATACAAAAAAAAAAGGCTTTGGTTTTGCAGTCAAACGTTTAGATGGTGCAAAAGAAAATATCCCTGACAAAGAATGATATTTGACTGTTATATTTATGATGTTTTTTTTAATACTGCATGTATCAACAATGACACTAACCTTTGCTGTTTCCTCTTGTCAGTGAGGGCCACATAGGGCTGGAGAGGAAGGTGACTAAACTGGAGGCCATCGTGAAGATGCTCCAGGAAGACTTGAAGAAGGTGCGAGAGGAAACACACACACACACACACAACACAAACATGTGCTCTAACAGCCATATTCTATAGTTACCTTTTTCTGTTTGAGTGAAAAAATGAAAGTTGCTTGAGTTGATTTTCATACAGTGGATGGAAGAGCAGAGAGTTTAAATGAATATCTTCTCTTCAGTAGAAAATACACAGCGCTGTCACCATTATATACAGTATTTGCTTCCACACCGCTGATAATTGTTGTAAAATGCCGACTCACATTTTACTATAATCTCTCAAAAAGTTGTTTTCTCTAATGTCAAATCACAACTTTATTTGTATATAAATCATTGACTGTAATATACTTTATTATACTTTATTATACCTTTTATACGTGCACTTCCAGACTGTTCGTTACACAGTGTGAAGTGTCTTTATATCCTTCTAATTAAGGCTGCAATGATCAATCTATTAATATGAGTCGATTAACAAATGAATTGTTATGATTTTGATCGTCGATTAATCCATTTTAGTATTAATGTAGATGTTTTCTTTGACTGAGAAAATCCAAAAAACTGAATAATTTGTGGACGAAAGAAAACATTATAAGGTTTGGGAAACACAAATCAGCATTTTCTGACATTTTCTGGAAGCTAATCACATTAATCAAGGAAATAATCTACAGATTAATGGACTGTCTTTGACACATTGTGTTAAAAACTAAGGAAGGGTAGTGTGTTTTTCAATTTTCAAGTGGCTGACGTAAACACAGTTGACAGCAGATATATATCGGTGTATTTTCTCTCAGGTTGTAGCCTCGCTATTTCTTTCTTGTTCTGTTCCACAATTAACTTGTGCTGTGCTTTTGGCAACAGATTAAATCTTGCCACAAATCCCTTAAGTCCTGTTAAATTGTGACTCAGTGTTGGCAGAGTGGACTCGTTCACAATAACGTTCAGCCCGACAGAGGTGATAAAGAATCGTGTCGCCGCCACAGAAACTTTATCATTGTGTCCCTGTAGGAAAAAGAAAAGAAACTTTATTCCTTTTATTCCTGACGTTTTCCTCGCTGTCCTCCGCCTCTGACAGGAGCGTGAGGAAAAGGTGCGTCTTCAGGCTCAGATCAAGAGGCTGTGGGAGGACAACCAGCGGCTGCAGGAGGAGTCCCAGACGTCTGCCGCCAAACTCAAGAAGTTCACAGAGTGGGTCTTCAACACCATCGACATGAACTGACACACTCTCCACTTATCTCTCACACACACACACACACACACACACGCGCGCGACTTCTCACATCAACGCACACACACACAGCCTGGACGGAGACGCGGAGGTGGTCAACGCTATTAGCTTCATTTAGCTTGATGCTAAAAAATCTCCCGCCTCCACTTCTGTTTTTATAGCCAACCCAGTCTCAGTTTCCAGCCGTCGACTCTGTTTATCTTCTCAGGATGAGGCCCGAGTTTATGAAGGACTGACCTCTGTCCTCCTGTGGGACCACGAGAGCGTTGCTGAATTGACCTTTTTCTCTCATCTCCGCTGTGCCAAATGTGATTTTTCCTTTTTTTTTGTGTGTGTGCGTGTGTGTGTGTGCGCAAAATTACAAATGAAAAAAAGCCCTTCTCCTCCTCCTCCTCAATTTTGCCTCTTCCAGTTGACATGATTCTCATTTTAAGGCGACCTTGCTCTGAACGGTGACTCGCGTGTGTTTGTGTCCAAATCAAAGTAAACCAGAGGCAGCCGAGGGAAGCTGAGGTTTGCAGGTGACGGCAGTTGGAGGAAGTTCCCCCTGAAAAAAGCCACGCAGAGTCAAGACAGGTACGCAAAAAAACACACAGATACACCGTTAATCTGACGCCACACGAGAGCATTAAATTGTCCTCGCGTGTACAAAAAAAAAAAGAGGAGTTACGAGGTTCCTGTGTTCAAACCTCTGAACCTGCGTCCACATCCTGGAGAAGAAAAATCTGGATTTTTGTACAGATTTCCATCGCCCTCTCTCCTCCGTGTGAGTCAGAACTGGATTACAACGTTCCGTCTGTCTCCGCTGCACAAACCCGAACCACCTGACAGAGAACGTGTTTTTAAAAAGCCATCAGAAGTGGTGCCATAAACAAAGAAAAAAAAAACATGACTGATAACAATGAGTGCTTTTGCTCCATCGCAGCTGTTTGTGTCTTTAAAGCAATAGGAAGAAGAAGAAGAAGAAGAAGAAGTCAGGACTTTCTCTTTCTCTCTCTCCGATTTCTTGGAAGGAGCCAATGGAGGCGTTTTTGAAGGTCAAACTCGTGAGTTCGGGAGTCTCTCGCTGCACAAGAACCTCCGTCTTTCTTCCTGGACGTCATGTTTTTGGGGAGAAAAAGAAAAAGGAGAGGAAGATGGACGCCAATAATCATTCCACTGACTGGAATACAAGAGAGCCAGATACTAAATGATGAGAGACATTTTTGGAAAGGAAAAGTTTTTTTTTGGTTATTTTTTTTTCTCATTTTGGGTTAATTTATTTTTGCTTGTATTATAATTCCAATAAATAAATAAGTTGTTCTTATTCGTACAGTAACAACTGACATCAGTGTTTAGTTTCTCCAGAAAAAAAAAAAGGGTCACTAGCTATATTATTATTATATTATTATTATTTAAATGGGATTTCTTTTCCTAGTTGCCGGCTACAGCCTGACTATAATATTATTCTGCTTTTTAATTCTTCTGTATTCTGTTGTGTTTTGTGGTGCCCGAGCCTGCTGTTGTGTTGCTTACAGTGCCCTCTAGTGATGACCAGTGGAAATGTCATGATTCAATGTGCCGCCCATTCACTCTGTATTTCCTCCAACCAACGCCTCGACAGCAGTGAGTCAGTCAGACGTCGAGCAGACACACACACATACATACACACACACACACACATACACACACACACACACACACACTCACACATACACACACATACATACTCACACGCACACACACAGGACAGGAATCCGAAGCCAGCTTTGAGAGACAATCACAGGTGGATTTTTGATAAAAAAGGGATCATAAGTGTGTGTGTGAGTGCTTGAATTCAAACGTCGGTAGTTTTGCTCAGGTTCTGTCTTTGCTAGAAATGTGAGGATGTTTTCAAAATAATGGTCATTTTAGGTACCAGGGATTAAAGGTCCAGTGTGTAAATAATTGAGGTTGTAACAAACGACAGTGGCCTTTGCTTATAAGAGAGGACATAAAACACTCTCTCCGATCATCTCTGCCGTTTCCTTTTTCCCGTCTGTCGTCAGGTTTATGCAGGCAGACTCGCAAAGAAAGAAAGAAAGAAATTAAAAAAGACGCGTCTGCTCTGCATTTAAAAGAAAAAAGGAAAAAAAGGATGAAACCAGAAAAACAATTCTGATTTTAAAGCAATTTTCCCACTTAGTTCAGTTCAGAGCCTCATTTGCAGTTTGGGGAAACAATTATACAATTTACATATATATTATAAACAAAGACGCAGGACTACAACGAGACCGAACAAACCGACTTCAAACCAGCCGATCCTCATAAGAAAAGTGTGCAATCAAACCATGCTTAAATGTTACACACCGGACCTTTTTTTAAATGGTTTATTTAAAATAAACAGTCATCAAAGGGAGCCACAGTTTCTCCTGTACCTTCCAGTGTGTGAGTGTATGTGTGTGTGTGTGTGTGTCGTCCGTATGTGAATGTGCATCAGTGTTATCCAGTCGTGCCTACAGTACACTCACTTATTTTTGGTCATGTTACGCCCAGGCAGAGCAAGAATGTGCCTTTGAAACAGCAGCTGAGAAACTCGATTTAAAAAAAACAGCAAACACAAAAAGGGCCCCTTTTATTCTAAACAAATAACCCTGGTAAAAAAACCAAACAACAAACATGTAAACACACACAGCCACAGCAAAGCCTCTGCTTTTTCCTTCTTGTTCAGATGAATATTTTTACTTTGGAACACAAACGCACCACACAGGTGTATGAAGTGTATGATAAGTGTTGTGTGTGTGTGTGTGTGTGGCCATAAAAGTATGAACATTTGCCCCCAATTCAAAAAAACGACTCCTTTAAACACAGGCCGCAAGTTTCCTCAGCCCAGGTTTCAAAGAATACACAAGCGTCTTATTTCAGGTGCATACGTGCGTTAGTTCACAGTGGTGGTGTCAGCCTTAACTCCCCTCTCTGTCCCCATCAAAGAAAGCCCTCTTAAAGGTCCAGTGTGTAATCAAAGTGCAGATTTTAACAAGCGGAGGACTTCAGGGGACTACGGTGGCCTGCACATGCCAGGAAAGATGAGCGAAATGCATGATTGTAAAAACATGGTGGCACAAGATGGCAACTTATTCTAAACCCAAGAGAACCCAAAGAATCTTACTTTAGTAGATTAGATTTCTGCCTATAAACTGTTACACATTGGACCTTTTCTTTAATGCTCTTTGAGTGAATTAGCATCCTAAGCTGATGCAGCTGAAAGCTGGCGTGGCGCCCCCTATCTGAATGTAAAGAGATTATTATTATTATCATCATTATTATTATTATTATTATTATTATTATTAACAAGCCTAAATAAATGTGATGTTTACTATAGCGTGAGATTGCACTCTGCAGTTTCGCAGGCAGACGTGTGAGTGTGGACTCCTCCATCAAAGGGATTTGTAGGTTTTGGTTCTGTTTTAAGAATCGCTTCTTAAGTCGTGGACGGTGGACGGCGGTGTGTTTTTGCTCAGTGACATGAGTCAGTTGTTCTTACAGAGTTTGGCCAGTTGTGAAATATCAGTGTGACCCTCATCCACGAATGTAAAAACCTTCAACCCCCCCCCGTCCATGAGGTGGTGTTTGCCCCGAGCGCACTGGTTTCCTGTCCCGAGCTCCGCCCATGCTTAAATGATGACTATTAGATGATGTTTTAGTATTTTAATGTACATTAAAAGTGCTCTAGTTTTGTTTTTGTTTTGTTTCTTTTGTATTTCACATGGAGTATGGCCAAATTACAAACTGTACAGTGCAGGTATTTAAAGGTGATATATGTAGAACAGCGACGTTTAGCATTGGAAGTGTTAACTGCAATCCCAGTTCCCGGTTGCCAGTCTTGACAGTGAAGATGCTGTGTTTCCATCATGGTACAGTTCAGTTTAGAACAGTTTAGAACGATATAACCCTTGCGTTTCCAATGAGAACCGTACATTTACTTGTTCGCCGAGTGTCGTACCAGGGCGACAACAACCAACAACGCAACACAAGACGTCGAGCTTTGCATTAGAAAAGACTGCGGGTGTTTAAGAAACACGGTTTTCTGTCGCCCAATCAGCTGTCTGTCATGGGTCTAGCTCCGCCCATACCAAGGGTGCCAAAAAATGGGACTCTCGAGCCAGTTATTGGCTGTATCACCATCGCTTTTTTTTATAAACTTAGAACGTATTTCGTTAAGGTTCGCGTGTCGGCAACAGGCGCAGATTGTAAGAGAAAGTGTCTCTGTTTTAGAGCAGAAGCGGAGAACTATCACACGATGAAAGTAGTAAAAAAAACATTATAAATGTTAATTATCCGCTAACTGGGTGAAAGATAGTAGGTCTTTACCTCATCACAGCTCATCATCAACTTCCTCTAGACTTTCACCGCCTGTATTTGAACGCATCACCATGAACCCTTGTTTTTCTTCTATTCTGGTTAAGATGTTTTTGAGAGGGGTCGTGGGGCTTTTTAAGTTTCTGCATTATCGGGTGGCTGCAAGCGGGTGGCGCAAGAAACCAAATCTCCAAAACCAAAACTATGAACCCAGTTGGCGTTCTGCAATCAGTGAAGCCAGTATATTCAGTCTCAACACGTTTCTTTATTCTCTCGTAACACATCATGGTCTCTTTTACGTCTAAATATAATGTGTCTTACATATACCACCTTTAAAAGTTAGATATACAGATATGAGACGTTTTCCTTGTGTCATGAATGATCTGGTTTTTTTTTCTTTTTGCCCTTTTTAAGAAGGATCTGATATGGTAAATGTGAATGTTCCATTTTGTGATGTCGTTATTTTTTGAGATGCTTTTGCACAATGTTTATAAAGGATTGTGTTTACAGTTTTTTTTTGTGTGGATGTAAGAAGGGTGAAGTCAATCCATTCCTGTGCAAACTTGTCTAGATGTTGCTCTCTATTTTTCCAGCCCCCCCGACAGAGAACCAAGCTTGATTTTTATTCTCATAGAAGATTTTTTTTTTTTTCTCCAGACATGCAGTCGCTGATCAGAGCAGAGCAGAGCAGGCTGGACGTTGTGTGTCAGTGGTCAGTGAACGAAGGTTACACAAAAGCTCCGCCGCTGTGTCACCATCCGTTTTTGTTCAAGCAAACAAACAAATGTGACCAGAGCTCTGACTGAGATCCAGATAAAGCACAACACAATTTTTTCAAAGAGGACTCAGAGTTTTTGCAGAGTTTCAGAGAAATAAGAATAAGAAGAAGAAGTACTGTTTACATCCCCGGCTCCATCGTCTTTGTAAAATGTAAAGGTATGAAAAACGACATTTGCAGTGAACGCAGTTAAGTTTCAGAAGTAAATAAATAAATAAATGCTGTATTGATTTTTGTGCCGCTGGTGACTTGTTTGTATTTGTCCATAATTCATTTCACATTTTTTTATTGTTGTTATTATTATTGTTTCAGGTACAGAAGTTTTTGGCAGGTGAGAAGGTCAGGATTCTTTCACAAATATGCATTCTAATCATTTAAATGTAAATCAAATACATAAGATGATGTGACCACGCTTCGCCCTCACAACAGGGATCCACGTCATTGGACTTCTTTTCTCTCAGATTGACTGAAAGTGATTTTCTTCATTGTGAAAGGTAAATACACATAAGAAATAATGGCAGGAGAGGTCGTTGACTGGAGGCAGCAGCCTATTGTTTCAGTCAGTCGTCGTATCTGGGCATATCCAATAATGCATTTTAAAGCCAATATTGTCCAAAACTGATATTGTGCATCCCTCGAGACGGGTACGTTGTTCCAAACATCTTGGAGAACTAACCATAGATGTTCTGTGGATGTAGTCTGTCTTAAATCTTAAATTGGGACACTTCCAAAACTCCTCATTCTCCTTTACACTGAAGGTCGTACGTTTGGGGTCGTCGTCCTGCTGCAGAATCAATCACCCGTGTCCATGATGGTCCTGCATGATGGATAAGTAGATAGTTTTTTATTTCAAACACACGTTCAACATTTTCAGTGACGCGTTTTGAAAGGAGTAGGCAGAAGTATAAACTTATATGTACCGACCCAAATCCTACTACACTAAATGTACACATTAACAGTATTTTACACTCCGTATGTTCTTAATGATCTCAGTACAACACAACAATAGGTCTGGCTTTAAACACGACCCTCTCCATCACCGTCCTGGTTTAAACCGCTGTTCTTCATTCTTATATTTAAAAGGTGAACTTTGTATATGAGGTGTCTGCTTGTATTTCACAGCTTTCAGGTCGCCATCAAATCCAGAACTTAATTTGCAGAAATGCAGCCCCCGAACTTGCAAGGAACCTCCATCATGTCATCATGTTATTATATCACCCTCCAACCACGTTTTCAACCGCTTCTATCCAGACTCCAGATGAACCTGGATCCAACAGGTCTCTGTCGGTTCTGAACTCACGGCACTATAGTAGACGTTGTCCGATTTAAAAGGAAAGTAAGCAGGATCTGTCTCTCTTCTGCTACCATATAACTCTGCATATCCGTGTCTGACCACTGCATCTTTCAAAAAAGAGCTTGAGACTTTCCAGATGTTGCTGTTTGACCTGTGTCTCTGTCCTCTCACCTCAGGTTTAACCTCCCACACAGCTTTTATACACCTGATTATAATCCAACAACATCCCTGACTGTGTGCAAGTCTACTTCTATAAGAACTGATATCTAATCTCATGTAATCTGTCAGTAGTAATATGAAACATCTGTCTTATATTTGTAAGGCCAAACAAACAGAGCAGCTGAGAGAGAAGATGAGAGAGCCGTGTGCAGAGCTGTCAGTCAGTCACCTCAGCGGCCGCTCACTGACGGCCCTTTGATTCAGTTCTGCCCACCTGCAGCGCTGTTCCGGGCTGTTTGAGGCAAACTCTGGTGCCACTGCAGCGTCAGTACAGAGGAGGTGCAGTGCGGAGGAGGAGGCAACATCACATTAGTCATCTTTGGCTCACAGGTGGAAAACGTGGGGGCTGAGTCACCTGAGATTTCTTTCAAGGATTTGTGCTGGAGGAGAGGAGAGAACAAAGGCTTAAACTGAAGTCCATCCAGGGACCATGTTGTGTTTTTGTGTCTTGATTTGAAAAAAAGAGAAATGTATCATGTCTTTTTATATATATATATATATATATTTATATACCTATATATATGTATATACATATACATATATACATTTAAAGGACACCATTTATTCAGTAATTCAAAGATTTGTGAGGAGCAAACTCATGAAATGTTTGTGTTGGCCACAGGGGGGAGCTCTCATCGAGCATCCAGCCAGTGTTATAGATTTATGAATAGGTTTGCACTATTTTCTGGCCATTTTCTAAATTATATTTTTAAGAATCTGCATGGAAAATTGTTCTTTAAATGTACAGTGTGTAACATTGAGCAGAATATCCTGCAGCTCAGCCTTCCTTCCCAAGAGAAACTACGCAGCCTTCAGTCAGCATCGAAACTCCAAACATGTCTGTGGGCTATTGTATAATTAGCCCACTTATAATTTCACCTAAATTGAATATATAATACTGGGCTTAAATCAAATGAATTATCATTGTTAATATAAGTTTGCACATGTTATTCTCAGAAACATGATAAATGCTGCTAAGTGCAGTAAAAAAAGGTTTATTTTCTATAAATATATATAGAAAACCATGTTTTTAAAGTAAGTGAAAGTCTCTTATTTGACACTTTTGATGCATCTTCATTGGATAATCTTCCCAAAATAGCTCTGAATACAGTAAACAGTCCGTCTGTGGTATTTAATATTAAATACTTTTAATACTCCATATATATGCAGTTTTATACAGTTATACAATAACACTTTGTAACGCTCGTTTCCCCTCAGCTCGTGTGTGTGTGTGTGTGTGTGTGAGAGAGAGAGAGAGTTTAAAAAGCAATAAAATAAGAACCAAATATGGGGCAAATCCCCATGCACACACACACACACACACACGCACACAGACCCCAGTGGGACCTCCATTTTCTATTTACTGTTGCTCAATAATTCAGTTGGTCCAGAGTGAAGGCTTGAGCTTTCCATCCGTGAGGCGACATGATTGTGTGTGTGTGTGTGTGTTCTTGTATTTGTCACCTCTTTAGGACATTTTTCTGTCATAAACACTGATCTTGTGAGGACCACTAGTCCTCATGGAGACCAAAACCCGGTCCTAATGAGGAAGAATTTCATTATTTTTTTTTTTTGAGCAACTGGTTAAATTTAGGGCTCAGATTTGAATTGAGGTTAACCAGGTTGGGGATTAACTGGTTATGGTTAAGATAAGGGATAAAGCCTGTCCTGTCTTTGATATGTAAAGTTTTTCTTAACGTTTTGTTGCACATTCATCCCAGAACGTTCTCTTTTGATTTCCAAGAACATTCCTCAAACGTTACTTTTCTACAACCTTTAGAGAACGTTCTCTGTTGGTTCCGAGAACGTTCCTCTAACGTTACGTTACGTTACTAACCCAACCGTGACCCTGAGGGAATGTTCTCCAAACGTTAGTTTTTGGTTTGGTTGTTACTCACCTTAGGAGAACCTCAGGAGAACGTTGTGTGTTAGTAGGGGATCCTCATAATGTCTTTTTTACATTTTAAGGTGAAGACATGTTGTATGTTTGGTATGAGGTTTCAGTTTAAACTCTCCAGGAAATGAATGTTAGTCAATGTAATGACGTCATGGAAACCTGTGTGTGTGTGTGTGTGTGTGTACACCTCTATCTTGAGGACCAGATTAGACTCTACAGCCTGTCCTCACAACTTCAAAGAGCTGTGTGAGGATTAACTGTTGGATTTGTGGTTGGGATAAAGGGCGAGAGAATATGTTTTGCCAGTGAATGTGAAGTGTGTGTGTATGTGTGTGTGAGAGAGAGAGAGTGTGTGTGTTTGTGTGTGTGTGTTAGTCCAGACGGGTCCATTAGTATTAAAGTTGTTTTTGACGACAGTTAGCTGGTAAGTGCAAGTATTGATTCGGGAGCTTATTGACGTCCATTTTTTTCCATTTGCACACTAAACAACACATGATAGTGAAGGAGTGAGTGAGGAGTGAGAGAGATGCTCTCGCTCTCTCTCTCTCTCTCTCTCTCTCTCTCTCTCACACACACACACACACACAGTGGTAGATTAGATTATAGAATTGGGTTACTATGCTGCCTGTGTGACTGTAAACATGTTGTGTGTTCACTCAGGTAATGTGAAATCTGCTTACACACTCAAACACACACACACATATTTTCTGTGAATGTAATCAGATTGCTGACTAACAGTAAACTCATCAGTTTCCTCCCTCGCTGCGCCATTGCGTCAGACGCTTTGATGTGTCTGAGACGACGTCGTCATCGGTTTGGAGCGTGGATCAACGAGTAAATGTGGCCGAGGGCCAATTTTATTTGTAAGCAGTTGAATATTTGGGCCAAAGCATGGAATCTTCAACAAGAATAGTGCCTTAAAACGTCTTCAGTCAGAAACAAAAACCCATTTCTAGCAGCAGAATCTATCTGAATCAGTTCACTTTTTTTCCAGAATAAAACCTCTCAACTAAGTTTGTTTTGTGAAGATAAGCAAATCATTTCAGATCAGATTTGTTAAATCCTCTGCCGGGCCAGATACTGAAGCTGGCGGGCCAGTTTTGACCCACGGGCCACCAATTGCTGACCACTGCCTCGCTCTCTCTTACAGCTTCTACACGTTTACACGTGCGTTTGAAGGATCAAATGACAAAAGGTCATGACGTCACTCTAGAATAAAAGAACATAATCATGTTATCTCTAAATATCAAAAAGAAACCTCTGCTCTCAGGATATTTATCCTCCATTATGTGCCACTTATCTTAATGAGTACACATCTCTTTGGAACAATCTACATTAACATTTAATTATTTCCATTTGAAATGTGCTCTAATAAACAGATTTGTGACACGTAGTAGGTCATTTTTAATGTGTTATTATAACACATTTTACATCCATCTGGCTTTGCTGTTTAACGTTCTTACTTTAACTGTTGCTGTTGTTATTTTTATTCAGAGAAAGTATCGTATAGACCCTGCTGACTTTGTTACCCTTTCACACATTTGTTCACTCATGGACTCACACAGAAGCACAGTCCTGAGGATTCACTCATTCATTCATTTATGGAAAAATATGAACACTTCAACTTTCTGTGGCCATTTTTATTTTTTTATAGCTATAAAACAAAAAAGAAAATGTTTCTCAAACTTGAAAATACTTGAATTGGTAACAGTGGTAAGTTTTCTTCACGTTTGAATTGTTTGAATTGTTACCAACAATCACACCCTACACTTGAGTCCAATATAAATGGTGTTATTCCATCCTTCCTTCCAACCTCCCTCCCTCTTTTCTTCCTTCCTTCCTCCATCTGTCCTTACCTCATTCATTCATTCCTTCCTTACAACCTTCTTTCCATCCTTCCTGCCTCCCTCCCTCTGTCCTTCCTTCATTCATTCCTTCCATCCTTCCTTCCTTTATTCCCCCCTCCCTCCCTCCCTCTTTCCTTCCTTCCTTCCTCCATCTGTCCTTCCTTCCTTCATTCATTCCTTCCAACGTCCCTCCTTCCTTCATTCCTCCCTCTTTCCTTCCTTCCTTCCTTCCTCACTCCCTCTTTCCTTCCTTCCTTCCTTCCTCCATCTGTCCTTCCTTCATTCATTCCTTCTAACCTTCCTTCCATCCTTCCTGCCTCCCTCCATCTGTCCTTCCTTCATTCATTCCTTCCAACCTCCCTCTTTCCTTCATTCCTCCCTCCCTCCCACTGTCCCTCCCTCCTTCCCTCTGCTGTCCATCACATTCCTTTAAATCCAACATAAACAGTGTTTCTTTCTTTCTTTAAAAAAACAAACAAAAAAACAGATGACTAAATATCTGCATTAAAGTGTATCCTCAGTGTATCTGTGGATTATTTGTGGATTATCTGTGGTGGATTATCTGAAGTTTACCTGGTTGTCAAATGTCAATGTTTGTGTTTGGGACTTTTTCGTCAGTCAACAGTGTTACATAATCCTCATGATCGCAGTGCAACACTGAAACCATGAATAACTGTAATAATGTAACAGTGAGAGGGTTAGTGAGAAGAGACATCAGCAGCAGATGATTCTCATTCTCTCTCTTCTCTCTCTCTCTCTCTCTCTCTCTCTCTCTCCCTCCCTCCCTCTCTCTCTCCTCTCTCTCTCTCTCTCTCCTCTCTCTCTCTTGGTGTGCAGCAGCTCTGCTTTGACGCTGAAGTGAAGCCGCTCTTTTTTCGGCTCCGTGGCTCAGAGGAGGAGAGAGAAGTCAGCACAGAGGTAAGAAGCAGGAGGATGAAAGACACACACACACACACACTGCGAGAGAGCGTATGAATGAATGAGTGGATGAATGAATGCAATTAGGAGAGAAAGACAGAGGTCGTGAGAAGACGCACAGCCTTTAATTTTGAAATCCTTTGACTCCATGATCCACAACAGTCCGAGCTTTTAATGTGAAAGTGAAGCACTTGTGGGATAGTGTGTGTGTGTGTGAGAGAGAGATGGAGCTGCTCAGTTAAGTGACACCAGCCTGTCGTTTACAGTGTGTGTGTGAGTGTTCGGTGTGTGTGTTCAATGGCTCACTGGAAGAAAAAGGATGAACCTGTTCATATGTGTGTGTGTGTGTGTGTTTGGAAATGTGCGCTACTGCCTGCAGCTGGACCGATATAAAACGACTATATATATATGTGTGTGTGTGTGTGTGAGAGAGAGAGAGTCTAAATGAGCCTGCAGCGCTTCTCACTGTGCATTTGGGGAGAGGAGCGGTCCTCTGAGGATAGAGAGACCACGGGCGTCTCTCTATCTCTATGTGAGAGAGTGAGGGAAAGAGAGAGAGAGAGAGGGGGAGAGAGAGAGATCTACACTCACCATGACTTGTTCAGGTATCACGTGTACATACAATAAAGAGTCCAGTGTGATCTTCTTCTTCTTCTTCTTCTTCTTCTTCTTCTGCTGCAGCTCTCTCATAAAGCTGTGACATGTTGTATGTTTCGAGATTATTTTATCATTTAAAACCAGTCATTCATTCTCCTCTGACCTCTGACATCAAGGAAACAGCTGCACACTGGATATTTTTGGGACATTCAGAGGTCACATCATGGTGACGTGTGATAACCCAGTTTCGGAAATCCTCAGGATCAAGCCTCTCTGATGCCACGTTCAAAAACCCCCACTGAGATTACATTTGTGCCTCATTCCTATGCTCGGTGTGAACTTCAGCAGGTCGTCCTGACCACGTGATTGGCTGACGAATCGTCAGTGTACCTTTTAAACTGACGAGTGGATTAGGGGTTGAGGCCGATCTGATACGTGTGTACAAAGCTTTCTGTCTCTCATGTCAATCCAGGAGAATTTGATTTGGTTTTTCACAAGTGGATAAATCATGGTTCTCCTGAGGACAGCAATGTTAAAATATATTGAACAGCCACCAGGGGGCGACTCAACTGGTTGCAAAGAGAAGTCAGTTTGAACGGAAGTCAATTGACTGAACACTTCTGGATTGCTTACGATTCTTCAGATTCATTTTGAATATAACAGCCACGGCCTGCCACTGAATTGAATTGATGGCGCCCTCTATGTTACAGCTGTCCCACACTGTAAAACACCCTGGCATTCTCATCCAGTCTCGCCTGCAGCGCAAAAGGACAGGTGGTGGTGAAGGAAACCGCCACGGTGCCACAGAGTCCTTGGGGAAGACAATGGCAAAGACTTGAGAAACAGTGAGAAGTGTCTTGCTCTGCAGCTTCTCCCTGTCATCGCAGCATGTGGGGGAGAATAGAGAAGGTCGACACTGGATATTTTCAGCCATAAATGAACTCAGGTTAATTTTAATATGATTCATAAATAGCCGCCTGGCCGCCTGGCCGCCTGGTGCGTTATTCGTGCATCTGCGTCCAGACACGTCTGAGATTATAGTGTGATGATGACTGAGCTGCACGACTTTTGCCCTTTTAATTGGGGCCAATTGAATTTCACCTCATGTCTCATTCAACACATTGTAAGTGGACATTTTCTAAACGCTCTCATTTATTTTTTTTATTTATTTTTTTAATGGCAGAGCTTTTAAAGTTTTTATTTTGATGGATGGTTAATTCATATATCGTACAATGAGTTGTAGGAGTGAGAATCACAGGGTACCTCGCAATATGATACGCGATGCATGGTCCACGATACCAATAATATCACGATACAGCGATTCTGTGTAACTGAAGAAAGCAAAACGTCAGTGCAGGATTTATCTTTTGTTCACAACATAGAGACCTTCTTGTCCAATCACCATGAGGCTCATTGTCCCGGACTCTTCCACTGCTCTGAGATCAATATGAGCGATTACGAGCTTGGACTCGTTAGCAGTGGGGATTTTCCACACAGCTGCAAATTGGGGTCAGATTTCACCAGCAGACGACGCCCCCGCACTGCCCCCAACTCTCCCTTGCTCCCCCTCAATTATCTCTCTCAGCCCACGTCTTGGCATTTTTCAAAACAAGGCATTGGGTGTTCAGTTAGAGGGGGTTTACCCTCTAAGAAGACAAAGACAGAGACACACGCATGGCATTTTCATCAAGACATTTCATCGCAGTAAGCAAAGAATGATAATGTCATGGACGACCTTACCATTTGAAAGTCGAACCCCAGTCGAACATTTAAACCTTCCCATGACATAAAATGACCCTAAAAGAAGAAGCAATATAATTAATGGATGGATGGAGAATCCAGTACAACCCACTTAGCCACAAGGCTTCAGATTAATCATGTAACTATTGTCTGTTATATTTCAATAAGTCTTTGGGCTCTAGACCCCTTATCTCCAATGAAGGACAATCTTAACGCTTCAGCATACCAAGACATTTTTGGACAAAGTGATGTGTCCAACATTTTGGCAACAGTTCGAGGAAGACCCTTTTCTATTCCAACGTGACTGTGTCCCAGTGCACAAAGCACGGACTATATAGATGATGGTTTGACTTTGAGTTTGACCCCAAAACCCATCAAGCACTATTGGGATATACCGGATGAGAGATTGTGAGCCAGTGCTTCTCGTCCAACATCAGTGCCTGACCTCATCGATGCTCTACAGAATGAATGGGCACTAATTACCATAGAGATACTTTAAAATCTTGAGGAACGCCTTCCAAGAAGAGTGGAAGCTGTTACAGCTGCAGAAGGAGAACCAAGTCCATATTAAAGTCCTGCATATGTATTTGAATACTTCCTTGTTGGTGTAACTGTTGGAAATATCTATTCTTTCTTAAAGAGGAATAGGAATAAGGTTTTTTTTTTAAGTCCTGTATTGTTTGTAGGTGCCTTTTTCCCCTCCATTCTCTCAGTGAATCATGTCCTGTCCCTGCTCCAACAGAAAACACGTGGAAGCTTAATCTGGTCTCCATCCTCACATGAATCTATTTTTAGATGTGAGGCATTACATCAAACGCATGTTGTATATTCTTCAAATGTTCTTGAGGTGACCACCAGAGTTTCTCGAAAGCCTTAACGCACGACCACAGAATCTGAAACAGCACAGGTTGCCACTGCGCCCCTCTGAGTCACCAGATCGCTAAATCACGGTTAATCCGGGCTGATCAGACAAGTGTATTCAGCCTGAGCATTTTCATTTATATGCAAAATCAGAGCAAATGTTGGAGGTCAATGTGTTACCAGAATGGAGCAATGGGAATGTGCAATTTGAGCGTGACTGGTCAACAAATTAGACATTTTCATTCAGCATGAGCTGCAGGTCCCACGTACCTGTTAAACATCTGCCATAATGAAGACAGCAGGTTGAAAGCCATCGATTCAGAAATGCATTCAGTTCTCGCCCCATTTGGATTTTCCAAACACGTGCTACTGCTGCTGCTGTTCCTGCTGCTGCTGCTGCTGTTCCTGTGGCTGCGGCTGCTGCTGCTGCTGCTGTGTGAGTTCCTTTTGCTCTCAGGCATGTGCCGGGTTTGTATGTTAGCACACAAACTCACGGAAGCCTCCACACCAACAGCTGGCTGATGAGAGTATTGATCTAAAGAGCTGTTTGACATGGAGCTAAATGATTGTGCCAATAGCAAACACACACTAAAGTGCACTCACAGTCACAGAAACACACAGACACACAACTTGCATTTCACAGCCAAACAGCAGTAAGAGTTACGACTTAAAAATAGCAAACCGTGTGTGTGAACTTGACAACGTGATTCTGTTATGTGCACAAGCTGTAAACCCAAAATAATGAATGCTGAAAGTGAAATTGTGAATTTATTTACAGTAAGTGTAATGTGTTCTAAATTACAAGGACCATAAAAGAAAACGAGTCATGAGGAGAATCAGGTGGAGGCAGAATCTACTTAATGAAAAGAGGAAATAAAAGTAATACAGCCAAACTTTATACTCTAAGGCTTTAGGATAAACTTCACAATGTTTTGACAGCTCTGTACAATTGCTTTTTAATCTTAAAACACACACATTTACCCCATAAGTTTCAATATCACTCAGTGAAATGTATTGCTGATGTGAAAACTTGCACTGATTTGATGCAAGTTTAAAAAATATTGATAAATATAATAATTATTAATATACTGGTGTGCGTAGACCTTAACTTTAATAATGACTAATTTTATCATTTCACCCTTACTTTCCTTTTCCCTAGCAATAATAATGTCTTACTTCTTTTTATTATTATTATTTTACTGAAAACATTTAGAAGTAGAAGTTGTTTTCAATCTTACTAAGTTTAGAAAGAAATAGAATTTCTGTTCCCCCCTGTTTCTAGTCTTTTTTGCTAAGCTAGGCTAACACCAATTCCAGCTCCTATACTCAGAAATAGTTTAACATTTTTAGAAAACGTGTATTTATCTAGTAAAATATGTTTTAATGTGTACTAAAGTTCATGTACTTTACTAACTTTTGGCCATGTAGTCACCTTAATTGTGTGTTGTTGCCAGTGTCTGTGCTACACTAAGCTAACGGGCTAACTGAAGGTAATTAAGCTAACAGACAAACTAAGGTGAATTAAGCTAGCTGTGGCTGTAGCTTGATATTAATCACAGGCTCAGTGTGAAAAATAAATGGACATCAAACTCCTGCTGAGGCTTTATTTTGTCATGTTGTTTCATTACTTCATTTTCTGGGAATATATAATATTCTGCGGCTGTGTTGTCAACCAAACACAGTCCCCCCCCTACGCCCCGTGGGCTCCTTAAATCCTCGTCTCTGCTGTGCCGCATTTTTGGTTTGTCGTTGTTGGATTAAATATAACTCAGAATATGGAAATATGCACCAACAATGCAAAACTAAGTGACACGATAAGGGCTGGAGGTGAGTTTTGGCTTAAACGTATTCCTTCCCTATTAATTATGCAGTAAAAAGAGACCAAACAGCTAAATTCTGCCCTGCGGCCACTGAGCAAATTAATCTGGCCATGAGCGTGTACAAAATACTTTAAAAAAAGACAGCTTTATTGGACACATGCTGCATGTTTGGCTCCTAAAATCCCATTAATTTAAATGTGGGTTTTAATATTCAATCACAAACATGGTGTTTTAAAAGGTTTAAATGTCACTGATTATATTCAAGTTGACTTATGTTGCTTCTTCCTTCTCGTTTTATTTGGCTTTTATCTGTCTCCTAGTTGTACATTTGGGGTTTGAACTACATTTCCCATGGGCACTCGCACAACAAAGCGCCACAGCTGTACTTGATGTCGTTAAAACGCTGGTGATTCTGTTTGACAAACATTTGCTGGTAGACAGTCTGGGCACGAGTATGTTGCGTTTTCTCTTGTATTTTATTCTGTATTCTGTGGATTTGTTGTTCTTTTTGGAAGAATTTACTTGAACCTGCCTGGGAGCAAAGCAGCAGTACATGTTTGAAGGGTAATTATGTCAGTTTTTTTTATCCCAGTTTCTTACAAAACACAAATATTTGTGAGCAGGTTTCCAGAAAACATTTGAAACTGATTTTGTATCGTCTACAAAGCTCTCACAGAGGTGTCAGAGCTGTTTTCATTCAATTACTGCCAAAGTAAACCTTGTATTTAAACTCACAACAATCACATTTACACTTTCTTTGTGAAATTATTGTTGAAAGTGCCTCAATTTCACTTCATTCAAGTGATTACCTCAGTTTTTCTTCATATTTTTAATACGTTTTCGATCTCATTTTCCCCCATTTCAACCTGTTTGTCCACATTTGCAGTTTAATGGTCAACCTCTGCCAGGTGTGCACAGTTAGACTTCTGTTCCTTTTGATAAAATACATTGAATTCTATTCCCATTTGAGTGTAAATGCATGTGTAGAATGAGGAGGGGATACTCCTAAAAGTATAAACAGATTGATATAACTTCACGTATTTAAATCAAATCCAGAACTTGGTTCAGCACCAGATGAGGGACGGTTTTGTTTGAGTTAAGAAATATTGGCCAATTTATAAGTGCCCTTTGCTTGTGAGAGATTTATAAGGATTGAGTTTAAGACAAGCAGGAAGATTTATGTCAAATATAAAAGATTTAAGTAGCAGTAGAAATACATTTACATCACTCTACGATGTTAGAGAAGCTTGTTATCATCTTACTGTGTTTTTATTTGACCAGAAACATGATGCAAGGACACAATAGAGTGCACATTATGTAGATTTTTTCCTGTAAGTTCAGGCTCACGTGATGGTGTGTCGGGAGGAAGTGCAGAGGAGAGATAACTAGGACAATTAATGATGCCTTTATTTCATCCATCCCGCTGACATTAGATGAGGGTGGGAAAAAAAGAGCCGGAACCCTTGAGTAATTCATCTTTTTCTCTTTCTCCTTCTCAGTCCGTCTTCGTACAACAGCTCCCAGACAGTGGAGAGACAGAGGGAGCACAGGAGGACATAAAGAAAGACGGGGATAAAGAAGAAAGGATAAGTCAACGCAGGAGGTGACGACTGAAGGAGGGACTGTAATGATGGCTGAGGCACCTGAGGAGCAGCAGCAGCAGCAGCAGCAGCAGCTTGAGGAGGAGGAGGAGCAGCAGCGGCAGGAGGAGGAGGATGAAGAGGAGCTGGAGTTGGTAGACACTGTGGACACGACAGAGCCTGATGAAGAGTCTGAAGATCTGAAGGAGAGCGTCCACCCACCACCGCCGCGTCCTCTGCTGTCCTTCAGGTCCATGAGCAGCGTCGACCCAGAGGACGACTCCCCCAACATGATTGTCTACAGAAAGGTAAGAACAACCTTTTCTGCAAAGTCCAAACTCAGACACCCTGACACCGTGAAAGATCTTTTTTAAAGTCTAAAATGTCTCTCGCTCAACAACAAACTGGGCTCTGGCACTTTTCGCACACATGCCACGTTTGTCCATCCGTCAAAAATGTCTGAGTGAAAGTGTGTTTCAAAGCTGCAGTTTGCTGCCAAAATAGCTCAGAGACGGGAAAATTCAAGGTTTAAATAATTTGCTAAATGGGTGGTTTTAGGAAATAAATGTGTTGGCACTTTGTCTTTATGGCTTATTAAAGTGTGGATGGAGAGGAAAAACAAAAAGAATACTTTCTGGAGTCACTGTAAGTGCTTTGTTTTGTACATTTTACTGGTTTAGCTGTCAGTGTATCGCAGATAATAAAGTACACATATTGTGGGTAAAACAACTACAGGGGAAGACACTTGAATGTCAAGATCATCCATCTAGTCTAATTAATCAATCAAACTTGAAAGCATGGGTTACATGTTAAAAACAGCAGTGGAGAAAGAAGTTTAAGAAAAGAAGTGAGGAAATGCTATCATGGAACTCACAAACAGACTAAAATAGATTCAAATATGAATGGGTGATCTAAACAAGAGGTAAAAGAAGGTAAAAGGGAATTAATACATGAATTGTTACGGATAAAATGTAATGAAATAGACATGTGAGTGAATAAGTAAGTAAATAAATCAATAAATTAGCTACTATATGAGCGATGAAAGATACGAAAAACTAGAACATGATAAAATAATGAGCAGTAAAATAGAGAATTAAAAATTTGGTTAAAGGACACTAAAAGGGAAAAATTTGTGTCTGACCCTAAAATGAAATAAAAGTGTATAAATGGATAATAAAAATCCTTTGTGCTGCCCTCAGGTATAAGTCTGTGCGCAGTATTCTTCATTCTAAACTTTCAGGGTCATATTTGTCTGCTGAACTCCTGGATTATTTTATGGCAGGAGCTTTTCGTGTTTTCTGGACAGATAGTGGCAGCAGTGAAAGTGTTGGTAAAAGATACTTCATTCAATTCTGGGTTTTTAAAACAGGAAACATAATGACAAGCAAAGTGGGCTAATTAATGAGGGTAAAAAAAACACAGCGGTGATTTTCAAGATGCTACCTGAGTCACCTCTGCTCTCATCCTGACAAAACATCTGGCTCATTAATTTCCAGGAAAGAAGGATAAAACCCCTCGGAGGGGAAACTGTAATTGTTCGTCACGGGTAAAATGCTAAGTACATTGAAGCTGTAGTGCGTAACTTTTAAATATGAACTAATGTCAGTCCACTCGGCACCGATTAAGTCTATCATCTCCACACGGGTTTAGATCTGTTGTGGCCTGGTGGCATTTCCACGCTGCACACAGGAAGTGATTTGTTTCATGTCAAGGCGAATGAAGGCAACAGCAACATTGTGCTAGTAAAGCAAGACGACACAAAAGGAATTCCCATAAATGGTTTCATAAGAGAATTCTACTTTTCATTCAGTAGTTTGACAGGAGAAAGGCTCCTTGTCCCCGCCCGCCCTTGTGCTGCTGGTGTATACACACAAAAGCTCCCTCAGTCAGGTCTGACAGTTTTGCTTTGCTTTCAGATGAAGAAACAAATACTGTTATATTGTTACATAGTTATTCTTCTTCTTTTTCCACCAAATGAATTGCATTTTCGAGAGCCTTATCATGCCCCAAAACTCACGATCTTTTGTGGCCTCATCAGACCTATTGGAATATGTATGTTTGAAAGTGGGAGGGGCTAAAAACTGACGCCAAAAAACTTCTATTAGGTCATCTGGTGTCAGGTTTAATGTACAGTACATGAGCGAAACTTGGTTTGAATGCGACTCATTTTCATAAATATCTCCGTCCACACGGAAACCCCCCCAAGAAGACTCAGAATGCTGTAGTACATATGCCAGGCCTGTAAGTGGCGCTGTAAAGCTATGACACAAAATGTGAATATTCCTGGGTTTTGTTTTTTTGCCTTTGTGGTCGACTCCTCACCTTTGACCTCATTTATAGTGGGGAAGCGTGGAGGGCTGGAGGTCATATCTCATAATGTCATATCTCAATAAATATGAGAACAGAATAAAAAAATTAAAAAATGACCTAAAAATGACCTTTGCCCTAAAAATGACCTGAGAATGAACGCATGGGTGCGTGAATAAAGACCCCCCCCCCCGCAGTGTTTTGTTACAATAGATGAACTCTGGGAGAGAGAGATGGGGCTAAGCGCCGTGTGTGATGCTCGCGGCAGCGGGGAGGCGGTGGGTGATGTTGCTGTTCTCAGTATGTGGGGAGGACACCAGGCCACGAACACCGTCTCTGTGTCAGCAGGCAGCAAGTCCATAAATCTGCTCATTTGTCGTCACAGTAAAAACACACATTTTGAAAAAAAAATGATGTAAAACAGGGACAGAAGACAGAGGAATTGTATAGAGGAAATTGAAATGACCCTCTGGTTTCCTCCCACAGTCCAGAAAGATTCAGATTACGTTAAATATACGCTTTAAATTGTTTGGATTGGCTGCAGCTCACCATGACCCTCATGTGGAGGATAAAGTGGAAGACAATGATTGAATGAATGAATGAAATCCCCTTTGTAATGAGGAGAATTTGGCTGAACTACTTGTTTACTTGTGTCAACAAATGGGGACAGGAGCGTCACACGGAGCTCACGACTGCACTTCTCTCCACCCACGTGGACACGATTGATTAATAACACTCTTCAGAACTGCTTGTTGTACGAGGCAGAGTGTGTTTGTTAGAGGCCGCCTGCCAGTAAGCGCAACATGGTGACGGCACACAATAAAGACGGAGCAGCCTTGGGGAGAAACTCCTGGTGGGATTTATTCTGCTAAAGTGAGCTACATCGTTTTTTTTTATTTAAGGTGTTAAAGTGTGAATGTTTTCCTTTTTGGGAAAAAAAACGTTGTCGTATCACCCAGATTACAGAAAGTGAAAGTTAAATTTTGGATTCCTTCCATTAATTTTCCTTCTGCTGATGTCTGGTTTTCCTGCTGTGACTGCTCCTCAAAAGGAGTCAGTTCTCACAAGTCTTTTCACGCTTATGTTCAACGGTCCACCGTGTGAGAAATTGTGACATCTAGTGGTGAGACTGCAGAGTGCAACAAATGGACGATTCCTCCTTTTCCCAAGTGTATCAGGGAACTACGGTGGCTCTTTCCTTATGTACATAGGAAAGTCAAAGGCTAATTCTTAGGTTATATACAAATCCATACCATGTTCCTTTTAAAGCATCTATACACTCGAACACACATTTATGGGTAGCTTAAGGAAGTGCGAAGATATGCCACAATACAATATCATTCCGATATTTAATTCACGATATGATATTATCTCTATATATATCACAATATCATCACAGTATTTTAGTCACAATACGATATCATCACGGTATTTAAGTCACAATATGATATCATCATGCTATAGCTTATGCAATAAGAAGCAGAATGTTTGCTGTAACTTAGTTACAACAAATTGGACATTTAGGGGAATGTAAAGTGTGTATGTATAGTTGTGTGTGTGTGTGTGTGTGTGTGTGTATGATTATGTATGTGTGTGTGTGTGTGTGTGTGTGTGTATATATATGTATATATATATATATATATATATATATATATAATTAAAGTTTTTAAAGTGTATATAAAGTGTGTCATACTTTAGAAAGATGTTCATTTCAAGTCTTTTAGTTTTACTGAAATACTGTATACAAACACACTTAAGCCTCAAAGAAAACAAAGAAAGTGTAGATTTGCTGTTATGTTGTTTTGGCTCAGTGACCGCTACACACACACACACACACACACACACACACACACACACACACACACACACACACACACACACACACACACACACACACACACAGAAGTGTAACAAGTGGACTGTCTCTGCTGAAACACACGTGTGTAATTCTGCTTCGTTGTTTTATCAATGGAAGCGGTGTATTGATTTTGAGTCTTACGACTGATTGTCTGACACTCACACAAACACGCCCGCTGACCTTTTGAGCGTAACATTTTATTTCTCCAGGAGAGAGGGAGGGAATTTTATAGTGTTGTCAAACAATTACAGTGAAATTAATGCACTGTATGTTTTCACCCTGCTTCTAAGGGACAGGACTTTGTTTATACCTGTGTGTCCACTATATATATAAAAAAACAACTATTAAACGGAATTTAATTGTATTCATACCTGGGGAACTCAGCACAGACTATCCAAAATTAGGCTTTGTAAAATAAAATAAAATGTAGTGTATGTGCTGAAAACGACAAGAGGAGCAGCAGGAACTGTGTGACAGCAACAGCCACTGTCACTTTTGATAAATGAGTTCACGATGCAGGCGAAAGAGAGAGGAGAAAACTGGAGAGGACAAAAGCTTGTGTTTCATACACACAGTGAGGGTTGCCTCAGACGAATCACAGTAAAAGAGCACAAATGTTATATGTAGTTTATATGCTAACCTTGGGAGCGTGATTTTCTTTTTCTTTGTTGTAGATTTACGGTGCATTTCTCAGCTGTGCACACTGATGCTTTTGTGTTGACGTTACCCCAAAGAACGCACAATATTTGTTTATAATTGTAGAGAAATAGAGATACAAGGATAAGCCCTGACCTCCAACCCTACACTGTTAATTATTCTTACAATTTCACAGGCTTTAATGTAAAAAAAAAGTGATGTCATTATCATTTTACAGGTTTAATTGTGATAAAAAAATTCAACTTAATTCCATATTTCTGTGTTTCATTGTCTATTTTTTTGTATTTTTACTGACTTAAACACAGTATTTTGTATTTATACATTGATTTACCATGTTATACTGGATGCAGTGCAAAATTCCCATGAAGTAATGGAAAAATAAAGTATTAAGAAGTGAAGTACTGTGAAGCAGTAATATACAGTGTTTTTACAGGAAAAGGTTTCTTAAAATTAAGTACAACCTCAGAAAATATCGAGCTCTTGGAGTAACACCATTATCACCAACATTTAAATACAGTGGTGTAAATAGACAGCCAGAGGTGAAGCTCACGCACCACTGAGAGCCACGGTTTGAGAACAAATACAGTATCTCAGTCACAGTAATTTGCTGTGAAAGTAATGCAACCAGTAGCCAGTACAATGCAGTCAATAATACACAACACAATTTTTTTAAATTATTATTGTAGCTTTAATACAGTTTGAGAAATGTCACACAAGTCACTGAAGACTTCAGTGAAAGTTTATTACAAGTAAGTTTTATATTTTACTCACTGTCTTATTGGCTTTATTTTCATGTATGTGTTACTCCCTGACACCCTAACATCACTAATACACAGTATATTTGACATTATAAATTGTATGCCAGCCAAGCTACTCAGTCACTTTTACACTGAAGTCTGCTTTATTATGAAATATGTATTTACGTACATGTATATACTATATGTATACGTATGCCTGGCTGCCCTGGACGGTGGTCCCATTTGTCTCTTTGGATAAGTCATCAATCATCTTAGAGCGTGAGGGGGAAGGGCAATGTAAATCGTGGTCCCCTGACAAGCCTCTGGGACACAAACCTAAAGCGCCACTTGAAAATAATGGAGTTTTGAGAGGAATGAGGAGAGCTCCTCGATGTACACGCCGACCTTTCACTCACGCAGGGTCAGTTTTCGTCTTCTTCTTCTTTTTAAAGTTTCTCGGTTGGTTCTAAAGTTGGTCGGAGATTGAAAGGAAATAAGAGAATAGGAGAAGTGATAGTGGTCAGTGCTTGAAAACTAATCAGGATATGAAGTGAAGCCTCTCGTCTTCAGGGAACCATTCATCTGCTAAAAAAAGATGATGTACGACCTCACGTCTCTCTTCTGTCTCTGCTTTCTCCCTCCGTTTCACCCTCACTCATCCTCACTTACCTGTGTTATTAGCAATTAATTTATGTCTATTCTACTAATAATCTTTTTCTCTTTTGCTTTATTTTCATATTCAACACACCTGCACAGTGGTTTTAATGCACTGTGTCTCCGTTTGTGTGAGATTAATGCATCACTCACTCATGTTGTTCATCGTCAGCATCATTCAAACAGAATTCACGAGTGAGTGCAGAGTGATGACACACATTTTCACCCAAACGGTGTGTGAGTCTGTGTATGAAGACGGTTTCCCTTTTAGACCTTGGGAGTCGTGACTAGAATACAGGTTAGCTTTGGTTATGGTTTAAGTTAGTAGATATATCAGTGAATGTGCTCACAAAGATAGAGGGTTACAAGTACAGTGTGTGTGTGAGAGACCATGAATAAGTAAAGACCGCTGATGTAGAGCATGTGTGTGTGGCTGCTGTTTGCGTGTGTTTGGACAGCGCTGCACGCTCCGTATCGCTCCCCCCTTTTCATTATATTCCAAGCGCTCTGGTCTGACAGTAGCAGCTGTCGAACTGCAGATGTGTTTACGTAACGAGCTGTTTATACAGATTTCATGTTCTCATATTCCTGCGAGCTGCCGAAACGTGCCGGGGAAAGAGAGAGAGAGAGAGAGCTGGGAGGCTGAGGAGCCATTGTCAGGCAGAGTGAGTGAATGTTGGATGCAGCAGCTGCACAAACCCTCAAGTCACCACTTTTAATCATGTATATATATTTTTTTGCTTGAAATGACACCTAATACCAATATTGTATCCATAAGAAAAACAATCCAAAGAGCAGTTTTTTTTTTTTATCCCGTATTCATATTGGATGTGAAAGGTTGATGCTGTATCTTTAGTTAGAGATGAGCAGAAGAGATTATGTGCAGGACAGTTCCAACACAACACTACAGCGGAAACACAACTCCACTTCACTGAAGATGGTGTATCTTGCCAGTGTGTGGTCATTTTTGCACTTCAAAGTTTAACAACCCTCATGTAGCACCTGTTGGTAACAGTTCTGTGACTTACAGAGACAGTTGACACGCAGACATTAGTACATAATATTTGTTTTATGACTCTGTGACTCACCTCGGGCAACACCTGTGTGGCATTTACCTGCTACCTCTTGATTTTGGATTTGTGATTCCTCCTCCTTGTACTCGGGGAGTGGTGCAGTTCACTTCCGAAATTTGGAGCAACCTCACATAGGACTCAAAGATGGCTTCCACTTGCATCAATTATAAAAACACCTCCTGTTGTTTCACATGAAATGAGTTTTATTACTATTTAAATGTGCGCAAAATACCACGGCGAGCATTGTAATCGACCCCGAAATGTGTTCATTTGACTTTTTTCTGACCTTCTCGTGACATCGCTCCCAGTTCTGACTTCCTGTGTAAATAGATCGAGTTGTAAGCTTTTCTTATTCTTATTCTTTCGATGCCCCGCCCCTCAGATGCATCAACTCCTCTGCGTAATGAGCCGGTCATTCTCTGGTCAATCCTTCCTCAGCGACTCCCCAGTATCCACATATTGACTTCCCTACAGAAATGTCCTCATTATCATCATCCTCTTCCTTCAAAGGCATCACTCTCTACTTCCTCTTGATGAAACACTGGACATATGCTGTCGGTGGGTGATGGAGGTGAACATAGAGAAGTCTGCCTCCTGTGTTGAGCTATGAATTCATGCTGAGTCCGGTCGGCACATTCAAACCGGGAAAAGAAATTGAGAATTTGTTTCTCAGCTGGAACCAAAACAAAGTTGGTTCTTTATTGGGAATTGTAACATCGTCAGTGGGCGTGTCCATATTCTGGGTTGTATAAGGCGAGCGGGAAGTAGAGGAAGTATGGAGGGAAAAAGTGCCAGTGTTGTGTTGACTTCCACCTGAGTAACTCGGAGTAACGTCTTCCCACTTTGCTTCCTCTTAAACTGGTCTGGTTCACCAGAACAGAACCAGAACTTTGTACGTCTGAAAGCACAAGCTGTGTCATAGGTATAATGCCCATATTCAGCACATGGGCTGCACGCCAATCATAATGGCGACAAGACCCTCCCTCACAGTTAGTTTTACCCTGAAATATGTAGATATGCTTTTTTATTCTAGTTTCAGATGTCAGAAATCGGCGTGATTTATTACATGTTCCCATAAGACGGCATGACAGGAAATATTGATCTTATGTCAATCATGTATCCATTGATGGTGGACATGTTCTCTGTTTACTCAAATAAATGCATTTAATCAATACAGGGTAGTAATACACAGCACATTCTGTGCGTTTTTATCTCCTGAATTGTTTTTGTTTTAAATCTATGAAGCAGCATTTGTTGGCTAATTTGCTTAAAGCTGGAACAGACAAACACGTTTAACTGTGAATTTGTGTTGTTGTTGTTATGCTTTGTTTACACCAGCTGCTTTGTTTTCATGAACATGCTGACCAAATGCTCAGAGCTCTTCAATGTAGCCTGGGGGGGGGGGGGAGAAAGAAGGGATGTTTGTGCATTAATGCACAATATACCATGTCTTTGCTCTTGTTCCTGTGTTGCTCCACTGTGATTTTGAAAACTTCACAGGGAAAAAAAAAAACCCATATAAATTGATTTACATGGAATATTTTTGGCTTTTTCTTGGGGGGGCAAAACAATCGCTATACATCTCTCGAGCCGTGAAGCTTTAAAAAAAAACAAAAACAAAAACACAATTCACTGTCACAGTTTTGAACCGGTTTAATAAGCGTGTTGTTTATTGTTAACAGGACATGCCGGCTGCACAACGTGATTAATTATCTCGTGCCTTTAAGCCCCCGAGCCCCCGTCACAAACCGTAAAATTCTAGTCATGCCTAGTCACCGCAAACCAGCCGCATATTTATTAGGCAATTTCCCATGGCAAAGAAATTCATTGGCCGGCAACAAGATGAATCACAGCTCGCACACAGCTTTTCCCCCTGAACTCCAACAAGCACCGGTATCCAAGCAGATACTGCGGATCAGGATTGTTACTTTGATCACGTACCATTGCCATCTCCATTCATTTTAAGCAGGAAGCAGCTGAGCACATTTTCAACCCTGTAGCTTTGTTTATTGCACGCTGCAAAGGGCGCTGTGTGTGTGTGCGTGTGTGTGTGTGAGAGTGTGTGTGTGTGTGTTTTTCCCCTTTTTTACCTTCGTCAAAAAGTGTCAGCCGTGCAGGAGACTTTAGAGGGAAGTGATGTAGAATTAAATAAATAAAAAGATTCTAAGATTCTCTATTAGAGATATTAGTTATCATGTTAGTCTGGCTAAAACCTGACGTAAAATACATTTATAGAAATAGACAGACTGGGACTATTTTGATAATCGAGTAAACGGTTTCAATTATGAAAACAAGCTTTCTGATTTTTCAGCTTCTTAAATGTGAATATTTTCTGGTTTCTTTGCTTTGTATAACAAAGAAATAACTAAAACTGAATCATTTCAGAACTAAATAATATTGGGCTGAATAGTTTGAGGGTTCAGGGATTTTTAAGTCTTTAACTGATCTACAGTTCGGCATTGTTCACTTTTGATTCTTGTGTCAGATGTCGCACTCATGACAGTCTGTCAACGTCATATTTTGAACTCGGCTCGCGTGGAACCTCGCCCGATCAGGTACTAAAAGTAGGTACTATCCCTAATGGAAAAGCAAAATAAACCGAGTAGAGCTGAGCCGTGCTATATAATGGAAAACTCCATCAGTGTTTCCTGGGCTGAAGAGGAAACATTGTGTGCACTTAACTGCGCTTTTGAAGGAATGTGTGAGGCATGTTTTCATGCAGCGGGGTGTGTGTGTGTAGGTTTTTGTATTTATTACCTCTTAAGGACCTTTTGTGGCATAAACAGGACCAGTATAGTCCTAATGCAGACCAAAGCCTGGGCTAAGATTTGAAGTGTAGTTCAGAGAAGGTTAACGTTGGGCATTAAATGGTTGTGGTTAAGGTTGGGGATAACGCGTCCAAATAAATGTGGAGTCCTTGCAAGGATAGCCGGACAAACCTGCGTATGTGTGTGATAAGCACATGCACCTAATCATGGTGTTGCTGCCTGCGGATATCAGAGGAGAGCTCATCACAACAGAGCAGGTAGAGAGCAGCAGGCTAATCAAATCAAGGTGATGCTGATATGCTAATTGTGGGAGTTTCACTTGCAAATCTGAACATTTCCATGTTCACTCACTTCTGCATGTTTTTCCTCGCTGGTTTTATTAGTCTGTGCCCACTCTCTCTCCCTCTCTTCCTGTGCTGGTGACAACTTTTTAATGCTTCAACAAAATCATCGGCGCTGCATGAATTTTCATGTTGTCCCCTGTCGCGTTTCACTTGCCCTCAGAGAAGCTCTGACATCTGTCATGGCTGACATCACTGTCAGTTTGCTAACTGATGTATTCTGCACGATACATCACAATAGACGCTAGGACGAGGACGGCTAGATGTCATTCTCTGTAGATCGCCAGAAGTAGCCGGGATGAGCCGAGGACAGGGGTCTGGACCGTATCTGCTGCAGTGAAAAGTGGCAGCGGTCCCTTCCCTCGGAGGGAGAATTCCCTCAGCCTGCAGAAATAATGACATCCCGACTCCCCACTGAGTTCCTGTATCACCCAGTTCTAATCCAGACTAATCCTCCTCAGCGAACACTTACAGCTGCACTGGCTCAATGTGCACTTTCTCACTTTGAATGGGTAACTGGACCAGTGAGTGAATAACAAAGAGAGATGTTTTAAGGAACAAAATTGGTGATTGCATATTAGTCCAGGTTGTTTAAAGTGTGGTTTTATGAAGTATTGAGGCAGTCAATATGTGTTTTAAGTCCATGGAGACACGGGACAAGAATTTGAAACACCAGAGCTGTAAATGAACTAATTTAAACTCACTGTTGGAGGCAGTCGTGGATGAACTTGTCCTGTGTGCTGTGATTTTAAAATGGCCCGACTTTCTCTATGGCCTTTGGTGCAGGAGAGTGAGGAGTTTTCAAAGTGCAAACCAGCTGAGCCAATTGTTCCGTGGCTTAAATCTGTCATTCCTTTGGCAGCCATGTTCTCACTGAGTATGAGCCTGTCTGGCCATATGTTTGACACCCCTGTACTACATTAAAACAAATTCATTGTTAATTCTAATAATATCTTGGCACTGACTCAATTTAAAATCAGTTAAAAACTGCCTCAGTATGTTTACTGCAGTTGTTTATAAGAAAAATGAATTTACTACATCCAGGTCTCGGCTGGTGAGAAGAGATTCTAATAAAATTGTGAATAAAAAGTGCTTTTAATAGTAAATGTTCAAGGTCAAGACATTTTTTAAATTATACAATTAGTACAAATACTTGAAAGTCATACAAATGTATGCAAATGTCTTCATCATCTCATGATATCAACTACTGAAGTGTCATCAAAGAGCATTTTCTTCCTCTTTTCCCTCAAAGAAAAATGTCACTGCAGCTTCAGTTTATATCGCTATATTTATACAGAGGCCTCATCTTTATTAGTATTATTATTCCAATGAAAGTTTGCTTTGCGGCCAGAGATTCATCATAAATGACAGCGATGCATCAATAACAGTCTCTGTGAGAGTGTGAAGTGAGCAGTTTTTGCAGTTGCTGGTTTTTGTAGCTCCATAATTCCTGTGTGTTACCAATGTGCGCGTCTAATCGTACGAGTTAGTGAAATCACTAACTAGTCTCATCGACATGTAAGGGGTTAACGTATTATTTTTCTTCGTCTAGAACAATGACAAAGCCATTTTTTTGTTGTTGTTGTAATGAGATGAAGGATAACCTCGTTGTGCATGTCAGATTTTGGCAGAAATCACAAAGGACTGTACATCAAAGGCCTGCACGCACACACACGCACGCACACGCACTCACCCCCACATTGACACACAAATAGGGAGAGAATGAGAAAGCAGACTTTCACAATGTAAAAGTGAATTTATTCAGAGAGATGTTAATATTTGAATAGACGTCCCGTCTCCTTTGTGCATAAATACACCTGCTGCCATTATTGTGGCACACGGCACTGAAGAGCTGCCCAACCGAGCGGAGCCGTGCCGAAATAATGAGGTGGCGCGGCGGACCCCATTCACGGTCTATTATCGCTCTGCGGCTCAGATGGGATGGTCCTGACGACACCAGCATTGTTTCCAAATAAACAATAAAGGTGTAACGTGCGGGATCTGACCAGTAAATCATCCCCACATCATGTGAATATCACAAGGAAAACAAAGGCTGTTTTGATTCATTTATCCAGGGTAAACTACTGCAGCCGCTTCAGATTTATTCTATGCCATTTCTTTCATGTGTCGGTGTTGTGGTGCATGGACCTGAAACATGCCATTTGTAAAATAATCATTTTAAGTGTTACTTAAATATTTGTTTGCCGTGCTGTGATTTGGGTTTTATCTTTAGTGAACTCTCTTTATCTGAGTTTTGAGTAGTTAATGCGGGATCAGTAATTGAGCAGGCAACACCACTGGCCCACAGGTGAGCTGTCCACGTGGAGAGGAAAAAGAGCTGCAGAGCTTTATTTTGACAAGTCCATCAGCTCCACACAACTCTCTGTGTTTCTCAGTGTAGTGGTGTTTAGATTTCGTGTGGCTCGGTGACTTTCCTTTATTTCACATGGGAATATTTTATCTCCATATAGACGGAGGCAACCGCAACAATGAACTAGTAAAGTGAGACGGCTGAGAAGTGTAGTGAATTAGTTTGGAAGGGTTTTCTTTGTCGAACCGTCCAGGGTGGACCCCGCCTATCACCCTATGTCAGCCGAGATTGGCACAGCACCCCCTGCAACCCTCTTGTGGAGGATAAAGCGGTAGAAGATGGATGATTTTCTTCGTCGACCATTGGTCGCCATTTGAGGCCATTTGTTGACTACTCGTCGGTACGTTGAAGATTTTATTTTGAGGCAGCAAAAAAAGTTTGAGTTCCATGTCTGAGGAAGGATGTTATAAGTAACATGTTTAAAACTGTTCCACACTACAAAACCTTAAAATCAACCCTTAATTCATTAATAGCCAACATAGCCACAGATTTTACAACAGAGCATGAGAGCATGGCACCATTTTCAACTAAATAACGTCACCATCAGTCATCACACAACTTAGGCAACCTAGGAACCTGCAAATCAACAGAAATGATATTAAAAAGTCTGTAAAAAAGTAAGCAATTGTCTCCCTGCAGAACCCAAAATACTATCTGATCAACTTCGCAGACAAGCCGTGAACCCTGAAGTGACGTCTGTCAAACTACAGTGTGACCACACTTCCTATAGTGTCTGCCCTTTCAAATTAAAGCCATGCGGGGTTCAGCGGTATAGGTTTTGATTTGATTTTGAGTCGGGTCTCTGCTTGACGGAGCAAATGGAGGATGTAGCGTGTGAATAACGTTGCATCATTTATGTTCACAAAGAACAAACAGAGGCGGGATAATAACCTCAAAAACAACAGAAGTTCCACACTGCAGCTTCAATTCAAGTGTCTTTGTGCATACTAAAACAATCAGGGTGTATTGGCTTCCAAGCTCAACTCCTCATGTCTTACCTTCATAGTCACTGTCTACAGCAGGCTGTTATCCCACAGATTGTCAGGTAACAGCTGATGTGTTCAGAGACTGGAGGAGCACGAACCTTAGCAGCTGCACACTCGATGCACAGATATGAAAGTTTTATCAGTCACCAAATAGCAAGAAAAATCCCAAATGTCAAACCATTCATCTAACACATCTGACAGTGAAGATACCAAACCCCTATGTCTCACCCAAAAGCTATTTTTAAAGTTAAAATATGCTGCAAACGTGACACGGACCATGTACATCTCCAGGCTCCGTGTTGGAGCTAATGTTGCGTGGATCGGGGTTAGCGTTGTGTCGAGAGTGCGGAGGAGCTCGGAGACGTCAGGAACCCGAGGTAGCATGGGTTGTGGCGCCAAGTGGCAGGTTTATGATTAATGAATGTGAACTTTTGTCAGGCACGCTCCTCGTGTAACCTCAGGTCCATTAGAGTACTCGCATGGACACACATGCAGACACACACACACAAAGGAAAGAAACGGGGAAAACGCACACCTAACTGATGGATGGTTCGGAAGTAAGACCACACATCGTTTTTCCATTAGCGTCTCTTCTCATTGTGCGCCGTCTCTTATTCCGCACGCCTCAATCAATCTTCCGCGGCACGCCTTTCTCCCTTGTTTTAACCCAAATGAGTTTGCTCTTTATCTCCTCCACTCTTTCTTCTCTTATTTCAACCAGTCGCTTTTATTGACACGGCACCCAGGGTTAGATTTATCGCGGGATGCTCACACATTTAAGCTTCAAGGCGACGTGAATAACAATCCCTGCCGCAGAACAATATTGATCTAAGCCATTCCTGCACTGCTGGTCTTCATTCGCTGTTCTTACTCCATGAGCCTCAGCGGGGCCATGTGCAGAGTTTAATTACATTCATAAATTATCAAAGCATCAGAAGGCAAATTTTCACAGACTGTATTCTACATTGTGCTGGTGGAGAATGTGCTGCGTGCGTTTGCACAAAGCACAAAGGCAGATTGTGTTCACGGAGAGCGGGAGTCTCCGGGGAGTTGTGTGATGAAAAAGGTAAGACTGGAGTGAGAAGCCGCATTCACTTTGTGACGGGAAACTAAAGGGAGTGTGTGGGAATTATGGAATTTCTGAGAATCGTTTGTTTGTGTCTTTATTGATTCACTGTTGTCTTGTCTGAAACTGTGTTCAAGTGATAATATTATCAGAATCAGAAGAGCTTTATTGCCAAGTATGATTTGCACATACAAGGAATTTGTTCTGGTGTCATTGGTGCGTAACAAGCATACAACATTTTTAAAAAAAGTTAAGTGAAACAAGTATACGTATATATACACAGTATATAAATGTTTTTTGTTTGTTTTTTTGTTTTTTTAAAGATGAAAAAGAGCACAGTAAAAGAGCACAGTAAATAGCAGTACAGCTGGGCAGTAAGTGAGTAACAGTGAAATATTCACCAGGTGCAAAAGTTCACAGTAATGACGTTAATGTAACGCATAAAAAGGATGTAATGATAATGTGACATGTAGAGGCAGAGGAGGAGTGTGAGGAGTCAGAGTGTCGGGGGGGGGGGGGGCTCCGGGCCTTGTTGATAAGGCTAGTAGCAGACGGGGAAAAAACTGTTCTTGTGGTGTGAGGTTCTGGTCCTGATGGACCGCAGCCTCCTGCCAGAGGGGAGTTTCTGTCCGGGGTGGGAGGGATCAGCCATAATCTTTCCTGCACGCCTCAGAGTTCTGGAGGCGAACAGGTCCTGGAGAGATGGAAGATTGCAGCCAATCACCTTCTCTGCAGACCGAATGACACGCTGCAGTCTGCCCTTGTCCTTGGCCGTGGCAGCAGCGTACCAGATGGTCATGGAGGAGGTGAGGATGGACTCAATGATGGAGGAGTAGAAGTGCACCATCATTGTCTTTGGCAGGTTGAATTTCTTCAGCTGCCGCAGGAAGTACATCCTCTGCTGGGCTTTTTTGATGAGAGAGCTGATGTTCAGCTCCCACTTGAGGTCCTGGGTGATGATAGTTCCCAGGAAGGAAAGGAATCCACAGTGTCAATTGTGGAGTCACAGAGGTTGATGGGTGCAGGTGAGGCTGAGTTCTTCCTGAAGTCCACAACCATCTCCACTGTCTTGAGAGCGTTGAGCTCTAGGTTGTTTCGGTTGCACCAAGTGACCAGCTGGTCAACCTCCCACCTGTAGGCGGACTCGTCACCATCAGAGATGAGTCCGATGAGACTGGTGTCGTCCGCGAACTTCAGGAGCTTGACGGACTGGTGACTGGAGGTGCAGCTGTTTGTGTACAGGGAGAAGAGCAGAGGAGAAAGAACGCAGCCCTGGGGGGATCCGGTGCTGATGACCTGTGAGTCGGAGACATGTTTTCCCAGCTTCACATGCTGCTTCCTGTCAGACAGGAAGTCAGTGATCCACCTGCAGATGGAGTCAGGCACGCTCAGCTGGGAGAGCTTCTCCTGGAGCAGAGCCGGGATGATGGTGTTGAAGGCAGAGCTGAAATCCACAAACAGGATCCTGGCGTAGGTTCCTGCAGAGTCCAGGTGCTGGAGGATGTGGTGGAGGGCCAGATTAATTGCATCGTCTACAGACCTGTTGGCTCTGTAGGCAAACTGCAGTGGGTCCAGGAGTGGGTTGGTGATGGCTTTCAGGTGTGAAAGCACAAGACGCTCAAAGGACTTCATAACCACAGAGGTCAGGGCGACGGGTCTGTAGTCATTAAGTCCTGTGGTCCTTGGCTTTTTGGGAACAGGGATTATTGTCGAGGTCTTGAAGCAGGCTGGCACGTGACATGTCTCCAATGAGGTGTTGAAAATGTCTGTGAACACTGGAGACAGCTGATCAGCGCAGTGCTTCAAGCTGGATGGGGAGACAGAATCCGGACCAGCTGCTTTCCTGGGATTCTGTTTCCTGAAGAGTTTGTTGACGTCCCTCTCGTGGATGGAAAGAGTCAACACTGAGGTGGGTGGGGAGGTGGAGGGGGGGACCTTTAAGGTGGGCATTGGTGAAGATGCCCAGGCCCCTGCTGAGGTGGGGGAGGTGGAGGTGAAACACTGGAGCTGGGGGTGTTGGGAGGTGTTGTGGGGGATGGTTGCAGGACTGTCCCTCTGTCTTTCAAAGCGGCAGTAGAACTCGTTCAGGTCGTTGGCTAGGCGTTGGTCGTTAAAGGAGTGGGGGGCTTTAGGCTTGTAGTTGGTGATCTGCCTAAGCCCTTTCCAGACAGATGCAGAGTCGTTGGCTGAGAATTGGTGTTGGAGCTTCTCAGAGTACAGTAGTTTAGCTTCTTTCACCGCCTTGCTAAACTTGTACTTTGCCTCTTTAAGTCTGTCTTTGTCTCCACTCCTGAAGGCCTCTTCCTTATCCAACCTTAACCTTCTGAGCTTGGCTGTGAACCAGGGTTTGTCGTTGTTGTAACTCACCCTGGTGCATGATGGAACACAGCAGTCCTCACAGAAGCTGATGTGTGACGTCACAGCCTCTGTGTACTCATCCAGACTGTTGGTAGCAGTCTGGGAATACATCCCAGTCAGTAGAGTCCAAACACGCCTGTAGATCCTCCACAGCCTCACTGGTCCACTTCTTTGATGTCCTCACTACAGGTTTGCAGAGCTTTAGTTTCTGCCTGTAAGCAGGAATCAGGTGGACCATGACGTGGTCAGAGAGTCCCAGTGCAGCACGGGGGACGGTGTGATAAGCATCCCTGACTGTGGTGTAACAGTGATCCAGAATGTTCTCCTCTCTGGTCGGGCATTTAATAAACTGTCTGTACTTGGGGAGTTCGCGAGTGAGGTTTCCTTTGTTAAAGTCACCTAGGACAATAACTAAAGAGTCCGGGTTGATCCGCTCCACACACAGTATCTGATCTGCGAGCATGCGCTGTGCCTCCTGCACGCTGGCGTGCGGTGGGATGTAAACACCGACCAGAATGAATGAAGCAAACTCACGGGGTGAATAAAAAGGCTTGCAGTTTATGATGAGAGATTCCAGGTCAGGAGAACAGTGCTGCTGGATCACTGTCACGTCGTTGCACCAGCCACTGTTGATGTAAAAACAGATTCCTCCACCTTTGGTTTTGCCGGAAAGTTCCGTGTCTCTGTCCGCTCTGTAGAGTTGGAAGCCTGCCAGCTGCAGTGCAGAGTCCGGTATTAATCCGCACAGCCACGTCTCCGTGAAGCACGAAACAGCCGATGAGTAGAAGTCCCTGTTTTTCCCCAACAGCAGTTGTAATTCATCCAGTTTATTGGCCAGTGAACGCACATTAGAGAGAAATATACCCGGTAGCGCTGTGCGTAATCCGCGCTGGCGAAGACGCACGAGCGCACCAGCCCGTTTCCCTCTCCTCCGGCGTTTCACTGCGTGAACAAAGGTGAGCACACCTTTGACCAGAATGTCCAAAATCTCCAATGTGGGGAGAAGAAAAGTAGGAAATAAGTCCACTGGTGTTGTTACCCCGATGTTCATGAGCTCTTCTCTGGTGAAAGAGCTCCGGGTATAATTGCAAAAAACGGAGTTAAAACACAAAACAAGACAAAACAACGCGCACCAACACACCGAGGCAACCATCCGCGGCGCCATCTTGATGACAACGCAGTGCAACTTAATTGTCCTTCGTTTATAGAGCAGAGCATCAGAAAAACACAGGCTAATATGATTGCTATCATATTGAATATAAATGTTGTCATTATTTAGCGTTTTAAAGCTGGTAATAATTTGGCTAATTTCATCTATATATGCTACTTAGACGCTGAACACTATAATTTATATTTGACTTCTATTTTATGTTAATCTTAAAGAAGAAAGTCCAGGTCTGTGACCTGGTCCAACTGAGGGCCTAGGATAAAAGTGGATGACAATGAATGAATGAATGTATTAATTAATTAATTAATTAATTAATTAATTAATTAATTAATTAATTAATTAATTAATTAGCAATTGTAAAGAAATAGCTAACTAATATAGACAAACAATGTTAAAAGAACAATATTTGTATCATAAACTGCAAATATTCAGGAACTTAAAGGGGACATATTATACCCTATTTCCCCCATTAAAATAGTTCCCTGGTGTCCTAATGAACATGTCAGTGACATGCCTTGGTCAAAATACCATAAGGATGAAGCATCATAGCAGTTCAATAACCCTGCTAAACCCGCCCCTTTCAGAACGCTCGGTTTTCGTGCATGGTCCCTTTACATGCAAATGAGACACAGGCAAACACACACCCACTTCTTCCAGGGGGTTTCTGATTTGTCCTCGTTACAGCGCTTTACAGCTCTATTCGTCTCCCCCTCCCTCCACTAGTTCTCTGACAATATCAACATGGCAGCGTGCGCAGAAAACAGCCAGAGTGCCGTCACAGGAAGAGACGTTCTACATAAGGATCGAGCCGAACAGTGCCGAACTGTTAATCAGTTAAAAACACTTAGGAACAGCACCACTGATCGCCAGCGGCGCGCGGCGAGCTGCATAAGCTGGCGCTGTATGTTACTGTATCAGACCGGTGACTATGCTCCGGAGACCTCGCCACCGCTGATCGCCACCGCTGATCGCCAGCGGCATAAACTGCCGCTCGCCGCTGTATATGTGATTGTATCAGACTGAGTCTGTGCTCCGGTCATGGAGGACGTACTGAACAAATATTTTTAATTAGGATGTGTCAGAATGGTCAGTTATGAGCTCTATGTGACCTTTTCTTAACAACGTGTGTGTGTTTGTACGTCGGTGAAATACATCCCCTGACTAAATACGGCGACCGCTGGCCGCAGTCTAGTGCGAACACACGAACACACGTTTGCTGACTTTATCCGGCACATTAGCTTCATATATAAAATCCTCTGTGGAAGTTTGTGTAAAACACTGTGCTCCACTGTGCAGCCACGAACAGCACACTTGTCCCTCCGTGTTGATATAATACCGCTCTTCCTCCCTCGTCTGCACTCTTGCAGGGACAAGGTGGAGCTAAGGTGGAGCTCTCGAAGTAAACTTACTGGTGGGCGGTAACATTAGCGGTGAAATGCGCATGCTGCCGTCATAAGCGCAGGGAATTCAACATCAAGTGTTTTATCGCCTATACTTACACTAAGGGGAACCACGAAAACATGACGGAGTATTCTTTTTCCACACTTTGGCGACCGGTAGGGCCTCCAGAGTCCCAAATATAAGTATTAAAATGGTTAAAAAGTTGATTTTGCGTAATATGTCCCCTTTAAATACTATTGAGTAAATGTACATGGTTTCTTTACAGTTACATAAACAACAGTAAGATAAAACTTATTATATTATTATAGTATGAGTTAATGTGTTTATATTGAGACACAGATATGATTGTGTGAAATTTAAAACTTAAAGACACATTAAGAATGCCAATGTGCCCGGGAGAAGATATTACATCACAAGATAAATAATAATAAATATGTTGTCGGGCTGTAACTACAGATTATTTTCATGATTGATTCATTTCTCAATCATGTGTAAAATGTCCATAAAACCGCAAAATGATGGAAACATTCAGTTTTCTGTCATATGAGCAAAGAAACCAGCAAATATTCACGATTAAGAAGCTGAAATTAAAGAATTTCCAGTTTTTAGTTATTAAAATGCATGATGAATAATTCAGTAGTTGTTTTTTTGTTGTAGCCCTAGCTGATGGTAAGCATTTTACAGACTTTCTCCAAACAACAGCTGTACTTCAATATATAAATATTTTATAGAATTTCTTTTATTGCTCTGTCCTCTGTCCTCTGTCCTTCCTCCCCCCCCCTCTTATTGCACATATCTCCTCCTGTGTTGACAGACAGTGATATTTATGTAGACGGAGAAACAGACCAGGCTCCACTGGGAACAGAGCCAAGGGAAACTCAGCAGCTCAGTGCATGTGGAGTTGTTAGGATTTAAAAAAAAAAAAAAAAAAAACTATTTATCCTCATCTGCTGTACAGTTTCATCTACTGTACAATCTAAAGGCAGTCAATACTGTGTGTGCAGGGAGTGAGTTGTGGCCTGGTGACTGAAGGGCGAGAGTTTTTTTTTAGAGCCATCTCATGATGCCTCCACGGGTAAAGGTGTGCTTCCTCTCTCGATGCTCCCTGCTGTGTCAGAGCAGAATAACCTCTTAAAATAACAAGCTGGGAGCAACACGTGTGTAATCCCCACAGTGGGAAACAGTTTTGAAAATAGAGACACCCCACAGTGCATAAAGAGGAAGATGAATTAAAGGAGGATAAAGGTAATGTAGGCTCCTGCAAAGAGGAAAGAACACTAAACAGGAGAGTGAGTCATTGAGTTTACATGCATGTTAAAAGTCCAACTTTAGTCAGACTAAGATAATTTGGTTTTCTTGATGTCATGCTAGTCTGACTAAATATGAGCTAGTCTTAGTCAGACTAAGACAATTTGGTTTTCTTGATGTCATGCTAGTCCGACTAAATATGAGCTAGTCTATGTCGGACTGAGACAATAATTTGGTTTTCTTAATGTCATGCTAGTCCGACTAAATATGAGCTAGTCTTAGTCACGCTAACATACCTAAACAATGTGATTCAAAGTCTGATTACTCCTGCATGTATACGCGGGGAAATCATATGGCGGTGGCAGCGTCTTTCAACACGGCAATCACAAGAGAACATGCTCCATCTAATTTGTATCACGATTAACAGTTAGAGCAAGTATGAAATGTCCAGAACCACAGCGTGATTCAGGAGACAATAGAAACAATATCTGTATGTCTCATTGTTTTACCACAGTGTATGAAAAGTAAACAAATTTGACAGTGTGAACCAGAATAGTATAACAAGTAAGAGCATATTAACTTTGAGAGCTCTGGTATCTGCAGCATGACCTCAGACTCCAGTATTAAGTGCAGAGAACAGAGTGAATGATAAAACTGTGATGGCTCACAGCTTCCCAGTATTTCTGGGCTGTGACCTTTTTTATAAAGTCAAGCGACGTCTACTTGTTACTCATGGGCTGTGTGTGTCTAAGTTGAGTGCTTCAGAGAGTTTTTCATTGTGTTTTCCATTAACTCAGAATGAGCCCTTTATCTCCTCCACTAAGACCACTACACATGTTGTGTTGCCCTTTTCCCTAGTTGCCCAAATTAGATAAACAAACTTCCACCACTCATCATTCTTGGACGATACCAGTTGTCAATCACATTGGTGTCCTCCCATATGTGCCATGATTTATCGTCTATTTTCCTCTAAAAATTGACATCATGTTCTGTCAAAGAAGCTGAAACTCGTCACTGAGACCATGAATTCCTCAGGAAAGTGTTAACTGACATCATCAAGTGACATTTAGGCAAATTTTCCCAGTGGAACTGCAACTTCTGTCCTCCTTCCTAAGCTTCATTCACAAACAGGAAGGTAACTATGTAGTACAACCTCCTCACGTACCTTCTTCCAACCACTCCATGACAAAGCATCAATCAGTTTGTCCTCCATTTTGAGGACGCAGTGTCACAATATCGGTTGAATCCAAGTGTTTTAATCCATTTTAATCCAAGCGAATGCAGCAAACAGGGATGTTTTGATGTCTTTGCGTAAATATGCAAAGTTTGCATTGTAGTTGGTATGAGTGACAGCACATCCAGCAAACGTTACAGACTGTTGCTTTAAAGTAGACAAAGGATGAAGCAAAGAAAGTGAAAAGTCGGCCAAGTAGCATTGAGCAAGTAGAAGCTGTCACATCTGAAATGTCACATGACGGCACCAGACTGAGAAAAGTGAAGGAGGAGCAGTTCAGCGAAAACAAAAACAACTGCGGGGCGTGATGAATTAAAGCCCACGATGGAGATGAATCTGTCAGGACAGATAAGCAGGATCTATTTTCCCCTCACGGCATCCCCCTAATTCCAAAAAAGAGAAGATGGACGAGGTGTTTACACAATCCAGATAAGTATAGATTTTATAGATCCCCGCCTCTCTGCCTCCTCTATCAATAGGGCCCATTAAGATGTAGCCATCAAACCATCCATCAGCGGAAAAGTTTCCTGCTCTACCAGCCCATCAGGCTGATCTATTAGGGCGCAACACTCTTTCAATTATATGAATCCAGTCTCTCTGTGTATCACTCTCTTTTTCCATTTCACTCTTTTGCTGCCTTCACGTTTCTCTCTCTTACTGAGTCAGTCTGTCTCTAACAAATCATGCACACACACACACACACACAGCGAGGAGTTTAGAATTTCCTTAATTCACCTCCTGTGTAATCGTTTCTGTGTCTTCTTCTTCTTCTTCCTCATATGAGCCTCCAGGCAAACTGCTGTGTTGCCATGGAGTGAATCTGCTAATTCGCTGCTTCCAGTCCAGAAACGGCCTCCTCGTCTTTGAAATCATTTGTCTTCAAACTTTATTTTCTGCAAACAATCCTCAGATACGCTTGCCGAGAATGTTATCTTTCCACGACGAAACATTCATCTGTGGTCTGGTTGAGCAAACACATTAATTCTCCTCATTGCTCATCCATCAGCACAACCCTAAGACCATGAAGGGCTTACCAGGATTTGAAGGATTGGATTTGGAGGATGCCAAAAATTCAGATCCTCTCCTCTCAAAGTTTTGAGCTCTTTGCTCACAGTGCAGTATCGATCCGACTGTCAGTCGGTGTTAATATTTCATGTGGTTGAGAGGGTGCAGGGATTTAGACGATTGGACTGACTGACAAAGCTCAGTGAAAGCTGATCAATAGCCATCAGGGACGAGCAATAATCAGCGAGTGTTGGGTAGAGAAAGGTTTTTTGCAGCAGCAGCAGCAAACCGAGGAGAGCTGATGGAAATGCAGCAGTGAAGGTGTGCTGCTGATCACCAGCACCTCAGGAGAATTGAGTAGTATCTGTGGTTCTCTACACTTGATCTGTAGCTGGTCTTCACCAGGAATTAAATTTTATATGAAATATCTCTCAATTCTTAAAACTTAGAAGCCTGTCAGTCCATCCACCCCCCAGTTATTTTGGGTTCTAGGTGAGCTGGAGTCAGTACTAGCTGACAAGATGCAGGTTGTGATATATATCAATACACATTAAAGGTCCAGTGTGTAAGAATAAGTGAGATTGTAGAGTGCAACACAGTCGCACAGCCACCAGCAGCAACATGGGGTTAAGAAACTTGCCCATGAGCACATCAGCGTGTAGACTACGAGTCAGGGATTGAGCCCCCAACCATCCCTTTGAAAGACAAACCTCTCTACCACTGATCCAAATAATAATAATAATAATACATCATACTTATATAGCGCTTTTCTGGACACTCAAAGACGCTTTACAAAACACAAAACAAAGGACAGGACTGAAGTAAAACAATTAATTGTAGGCAGTTTGGGTGACAGGTGGGTTTGAGTAGTGATTTAAATGTCTGTAATGAGTCCGAGTTCCTGATGGGTTGTGGGAGTGAGTTCCAGAGAGTGAGGGCGGCTGCAGCGAAGGCTTGGTCCCCCAGGGTTCGGTGCTTTGTCCTGAGGGGAGAGTCTGGAGGTAATGAAGGCGTGGATGAGAATTTCTGCAGTGGATTGTGAAAGGGAGGGACGAAGATGGGCTATATTGCGGAGGTGGAAAAATTATGTTTTGGTTATATGGTTTATGTGGGGTTTGAATGAGAGGGTGGAGTCCAGGATAACGCAGAGATTGCATGCGGAGGGGGAGGGAGTGACTGAGTGGCCGTCAATGGTGAGGGAGATGTTCTGGTCCAATGGGAGGAGAGGTTTGGGTCCGGTAAGGATGAGTTCTGTGTTGTTACTGTTGAGTTTGAGGAAATTGTAGTCCATCCAGGTTTTAATGTTGGAGAGGCAGTGTGTGACAGTGGAAAGAATGACTGGGATGATGGATTTGGTGGATATGTACACCTGGGTGTCGTCGGCATAACAGTGAAAATGAAGTCCATGATGACGGATGATATGACCAAGGGGAAGCATGTAGATGAAAAGGAGGGGGCCGAGTACCGAACCTTGGGGAACACCAGTGGAGACAGGGAAGGTATTTGATTTGAAGTTGTTTATGGAAACGTAGTGATGGCGTTCGGAGAGGTAGGAGGAGAACCAGGAGAGTGCTGTGCCGGAGATGCCGATGGTTTGGAGACGGTGGAGGAGGATGCTGTGGTCGATGGTGTCGAATGCTGCACTGAGGTCGAGGAGGAGGAGGATGGAGAGTGAACCAGAGTCGGCGGAAAGGAGGAGGTTGTTGGTGACTGATCCACGGCCACCACACATGAAAACACTCTTTCTCTCTCCACTCTTCTACTCTCTGTCTCTCTGTTTGAGTTCTTCTTCAAATGATTGAACAATTGACCACTTAATATCAATTTATTGTGAGTTATTTCTATGTTTTTAATTTACAGACTCATTTTGCACCGAGACACTTTTATTTTGAAATTCTATGGAATATGGTAATGAAAACCTTTATTGTGATATAATTATGTAATATTGTGACATGATTTCCGTCCACTCGGACTAAACACTTGGTTTTATTTCCTCAAAAGTTGCACTTCTTTTCACTTCACTAGCACCTCCTGACCAGAGTCTAGTGGCCCTGAGGTGATTTGAGTTTTGAGACTCATGTTCTAAATGTTACACATTAGACCTTTAAGTACATCCTGTGCAGTTTCAAGAAACTCTGAAAATGCCACCACCTTGACCTTTTAATCTGACGTGACAAAAAAAGGGCAGCAAATACACCGACTGAACATTGGTGGGTCTTGTACACTGTTGTCAGAATAGAAGACCAAGAAAAAGCTCCTTTAATTTATTCAATTGTATTTGTATAGCAAAGGCGTTTTACATAGTGCAGCAGAAACCTAAGAATATTATAGAGAGAAGAGAAAACCAACAGTTTACATAAAGAGCAATTGGTGTCAGTGGAGAGGAAAAGAAGGAAGACATCTTCAGATGTGCAGCCATCTGCCTAGGCTGGTTGTGGTGAAAGTAAATTTGGGGGACAGAGGAGAGAGACGAGGAACAGATGTGTAACCGTTGCTACATGTTTATAGTACTACAATGTTATTTATACAAGCAATAGCATTTTTTGATTGATGAGAAAATGCATGCTGCTATCAATTGTAATCCATAATAATGGAGACAATACTACTGGATCCTGCAGCCCAGGACTCACACACACACAGGATAGGAAGCAGTAATCAGCTTCATGCATTATTATGTTATAATTATACTAATGCAATCCTGGAAGCAGGTGCACAATATTAATAGTGGATTACATTTTAATATTTTTCAAAGAAAATACTGCTGAAGAAGAGGACAACCACGGTTTCCTCCTAATTAACATTTCTCAAGGAGATGGCAACACCGCAGGGTAAATAAACGACACACCACACACCACAGTCTTAGCTTCCGCTGCCTTATTATCCATGGAAACAGTCGCCTCATTATGTTTTTAACTCATCGTCTTGCCTCCTGTGATAAATTATCATGCGTCTTTATCTCGAATCGTGAAAATTCCACGCGTCTTTTTCCACCTGCGTGATCTGCCTTAACGAGGTCCAGGTAACAGACAACAAGTCACTGTGATTTCACTTCAAGAATAATTTGTGCTACATGGGTTAATTCCCGTAGCTTTTCATGTTCTCGTCCAATTAATAAATCCCATGACATCGCTCACATGTGGGGAAAAGGCACGTATAGCTGTCTATAAAGTGTAATTACGTGTGTGTGTGGTTTCAAGGATCTTTTTCCTTGCGGCGCCGATGGCAAATAGACCTGTCATTTCCTCTTAAGCACAGCTTGAATGTTTTGTTGTAATAAGACTGTCAATTCCCCTTTGCCCACCAGGACTGAGCCGTCTCATCCGGCCCCTTGGGTAACTGATATAGAGAGAGATTGTATAGACATCCTAATGAGAAGGTCTGTTTCATTGTTACCGATACCATTTGGGAGCCATAAGTCCCCATTTGCTCACCAACGGCCTCATTTTTAAAGCCCCGATTCCAGAGCCACTCTCCCCCCTCTCACACACACCCACACCTTCCTCTGCCTCAGTCAGGAAGGAAGAAAAACTGTTTGTCAGAGTCAGGAAAAACATGCCAGAGGGAGTCGCAGGTCTGGGAGAGAACAACATTTCAAGCTGTTTTTATTCTTATTTTATACACTTGAGGTGAGGTGACTGCCTTAAAGTGCTGCTGGATCACCAGCAAATCTCTTGCAGTAAAGATATATGAAAACTGAACTGTTTCCCCACACACAGCAAACCCGCACATTGTGCTCGTTTTTGACTTGTCACAATAATGACATTGTTCTAGTATTTTGAGGCAATTTTTTTCACCCAAAGGAGGAGATGATGAAGTGGGCGTGGGCAAGGCATTCACCAAACAGCCGTTGGAGACCAGGTCAAATCCCAATGTCAGAACAATCACGTTGTGTGTTTTTCTCTTCACCCAGTGTGTTTTACTGCCACAACAGTGTGTTTTTATGGACTTCCTGTGTTTTCCTGCCATGACAAACAGTTATGGTTATAGATGCCCAGCAACGCGCTGTTCTTATGGGGATGGTGTTGACGCCAGGGCCGCCCCTATGCATTCTGCTGCCCAAGGCAAGATTGGGAACACACACACATACACACACACACACCACGGTGGTTTCCAGAAACAAGTTTTTAAGTAACTCCTCAGACAAGCAAAGCATGCAAGACTGTTAGATGAAAATGAGACTAACACGTTAATAAAGTGAGAAAACACGACATAGAGGAGAATGTAACTCACAAATCTAACTTTAAACTGTAGTGTGAAGCCGCTTTGAGAGAAGCTCTATATACAGTCAATACAAAACTTATTTACCATAAACTATTTATATATGTGTATGGTAGTCAACACTGAAAGCAACATTTGCAAAAAAGAAACGGTAATTAAGATAATAAATAATAATAAATAGTAAATTGTAAAATTAAAAAATACTGTAGCTGTTAAATTCGACACGTCTGAACTTCTATACACTCATCTCTTTCTTTTTGCTATCTTAACTATTATTTTATAAGGTATGTTCATGTGTTGAGTGAAGTAAGGCACCCATATTTACTTTCTGATTGTCTGGCAACCCTTCCAGTAGGTGGCGCCCTAGGCAACTGCCTGTGGCCTATGTTGGTTGACGCTATAAGAAAAGTAAAAGCAGAAAATGGTAAGAAATTTAATTTTTAGGAGACAAGCTTGTTGTGGGTTTGATTGCATTTGTTAATTAACTTTGACGAAGAGCGTTGTTTTCTTCTCACAACAGAAGACTCAGGTACAGAATATACTGCAGTACTGCAGATGTAGGTGACTCAGTCTCCACTGTATTGTCAGTTCTCTTTGTTTATTGTTTCCAAACTAATAATTTATAAGTTCCACATGAATTGCTCAACGTTTCTAATAATACACAACATAATGATCCGCACCGCGTAGCGAGTCGAGACTGAATCCGCTCTCCTGTAGGTAGAAACGTCGCAGAAAGACCTTCCATAATCGCTGACAATATCCAATAATTTGCCTGAAAGGGAAGCTGGTGGAGATGTGCTCATACTTGTGTTGCATTGTGTGGTACAGAAATAGCTGCAGAGAGCTGTTCAGATAATTGGACCTCTTACTTCTGTGCACATATGCTTTCCCTGCGTCTCAGGCTGCAGAAATTACTCTTAAGCTGCTGTCAAGTTGCTCTGTAGAGGAGAAATAAGTGCGAGTGCATGGTCACACTCTCAGCACTCACTGTTCTTCCCCCATCGGCTTCAAACATGTTGGTTCTTACATGCTATAAAAGTGGATTTGACTTCTGAAACTTCTTTTATGTGTGGGGGAAAATAATATTGTAGCTTAAAGAAAAAAAAAAAAAGGCACTTGTCAAGCATCGGTGGTGATATTTATTTACTGTGAGAGTTTATTAATGTTTGACTGCAGATTACTTTGGAACGGACACTGACCTCAAGCAGTTTAACCTCAAACTGAGGGCAAACCTGCTGCTCGGAACCTTCAGAAGGAACTGCAGTTGTAAATGCAGTTGGACGCTACAGTTTTGCCATTCACTCCCATTCATACAGCACACCTATGTGCAGTGTATTTTCTGTCACACATCTTTAATACCCATTCACACTCGAGTTAATACAGTATGTGTTCTTTTGTGTTTCTGTTAGGAATAGTACCAAAATGTACCAAGCATTCCATTTTTTGGCACGTTTATCTTGGGGGTTCTCTTTTATCCGTTATGTTGTTGTTTTTTGTACTGCTCAATGTCGTCGTTCGTTATCGGCGCACTGGTACAACGTCATGCTCCGTATTTCAAATGGCACAAATCCCGCCTGCCAAGTAAAAGGTACTGTTCTCAGTCCAAACGCTTTACCTTTCCAAACTGAACTATATCATAACGGAAACATGGCTAAACCGTCTTCCCCAAGGGCACGTGGGCATGTAGAGTAGCTAGAGCGGGTAATTGAACCTTCAGCGCACCAGTTGAAAGACAACTCACTCAACCACCAGAGCCAACATCGGCCCACCGTAGTTGTGCAGTAAGAGACACATTTCAAATGATGAATCTGATACACGTTGCCTTAATTGCTTATTTTTAAACGCACACTTTCAATTTCTGCCACTAGGGGTCCCCCTCTCTCTCAAAGCAATTAAAAAAAGACATAGTTTGATTATGTTGGGGAGCAGCGTGGCATCATGAGCCTCAGCTCACTACCTTAAGTGACTGATCCTCTCGTATTCATGAAATATCTTTTCTATCCCAGAATTTTTTTTCTTTTTTTAAGTTTTACACCACAGAATGGGGCCACACGGTGGTGTAGTGGTTAGCACTCTCGCCTTGCAGCGAGAAGACCCGGGTTCGAGCCCCGGTTGTAACAAGGGCCTTTCTGCATGGAGTTTGCATGTTCTCCCCGTGTGTGCGTGGGTTCTCTCCGGGTTCTCCGGCTTCCTCCCACAGTCCAAAAACATGCAATGTGGGGATAGGTAAATTGGACACTCTAAATTGACCATAGGAGTGAGTGTGAGAGTGAATGGTTGTTTGTCTCTATCTGTGTGTGGCCCTGCGATGGACTGGCGAACTGTCCAGGGTGTACCCCGCCTATCGCCCGATGTAGCTGAGATTGGCACAGCACCCCCCGCGACCCTCTGGCAGAGGATAAAGCGGTAGATGATGACTGACTGACTGACCACAGAATGATCAGCTGTTTTCTGTTTTTTTTTTTTTTAAAGTTTGACACTGACCGACCCAACTGGGATTGATTAAACACTTTACTGCTTTTTAAATTTTACATGGCTTCCAAAAACAATACATCCTGTTACATCCTGTTACCGTACTTGTTTCATTTATGCTTCCCGTTTTCATTCATTCATTTTTTTTCATGAACACATTTATTGTAAAATACTCTCACAAGAGAAATTGGAGCATTTAAAAGTTTATTATCGACAGCAATTTTTCAAAGGCAAAGCAGCAGCAGCAGCTTCACAAAACAGATGACATCATTAAAAAGGAACCTGAATGAATGAATGAAACTATCCATTATCTTTAACATGAATATCTTACTGTTTATTCATATAATTATGTTTTTAATTGCCTTTTGTTTTAAATAACCGTCTTACGCAAGAACTGACAGTAACAGGAAATCATTCGGCTTTTTGTCTAAATAAAACACACACAGCTGTTGACGGTGACAGGTTTATTATTGGTCTCATACACTTTGAGGATTTCATGTCATTAATTTTAGCGCGGCGGCGGCGTCACAGACACAGGCGCCTGTCAGTCCTCTCAGAGCAGAGTAATTATCACGGGGCCATTAACGGTGATCAAACACGGTGTGAGGATTCTTTCAGACCAACCTGAAGCAGCAAAACACAAGTCAAAGATGAAACAGGTGGCAGCAGCTCAATGGCACGCTTAATTATAGGGACGGCATATATTTATTTTCATAGCACAATAATTGCCCTGATATAATGGCAGTGTTTAATGGAGAGAGTTATTGATCAATGAAGGCGACAGAAACATCTGTGGAAGCTAAGGAGTCTCTCTTACAGTATTAATCACGGATGGAAAATGTAAAACTAACAGTAACGGCTTATTCAAAATGTCTGATTAAAAGGAATTAAAGCATAAAAACAAAAGATTTATTGTATTCAGTGTAAATTGTAGATTCTCTCAACCGTTTGTTCTCGGACACACCAGTGAAGGAGTTTTTATCTAACGTAATATCAGATTTAAAACGATATGAAAGTACAGTACGTCAAACCAAATAAACTAAACCCTTTAATACCTAAGCCTCAAAATGTCCGTATGGACTTTTGTTTTTGCTTATTTTAACTACAAAAGTGATTTTGCCTGTTTTTTCCAGAATTTACTGCATATTAAAATAGTGTATTGGCAATTTAAAAATTTAGAAAAAGAAGTTTTTTTTACAAAAAACACCAATTTTGAAATTTGAACAGTGTTACAGTAACATTTGAGTTTTCGTCTCAATGTGCTGAATCACAGGCCAAAAAAATGGAAACTATGCACAGGCTTCTTTCAAACTCTCTCCTCTCTGGTGACGAAGATGCCCTGTGATTGGCCAAAGACTCAAAGACCGTCACTGGCTGATCTAACCTGTGTTCTGATTGGTCTAAGTCGCCTTCTTGCTTCAGATTTAGTTAAGATTTTTTTTTATTAATCCCCTTAGGGAAAGTATTCCTCTGCATTTGACCCATCCTAGAATTAGGAGCAGTGGGCTGCCACACTGAGTAGCGCCCAGGGAGCATTGGGGGTTGGGTATCTTGCTCAGGGGTAGTTGTGAGAACGTAAACAGAACCCACATGAGGTATCAAAATGACTTGTTCTCTCTTATATCACTTGTTTTGCATAATGCTGATCAATTATTGATCAATGATGCCAAACAAATCCTGCCTTCTGTCCCTTTTAAATGATACAGATTAATGTTTTTAATCATTTTGCATTTAGGCTAGAAAAAAGTCACATTTTGTAGAAAAGGAAATAATTAAATGGAAAGCTTTATAGGGTTGAGATCTATATTTATCTATAGATTATTGACTCAAATGATGCTTTTAACAGACTATTTCTTTGTCATGCAATTATACAACAAATATACTCAGCCAATATTTTGCATATGCTTCTCCTTTGGTGTTTTATCTCCACTTAGCTGCTTCATGCTGTGTTGGAGATGGAGTGGCCGCTGATTATTTTTTTCCTCTTCTCAGAGAAAAGATGGCAACAAATGGCAATTTTGACAAGGAAACAAAAAGGCATAAATGTGGTTTCTGTCTGGTGTGACTCGCCTTTGTGGCAAAGTATAAGATCAAAACAGTGTTTTTTTTAGAATTAATTTGACAAGCAGAAAACAGGAAGGAACAGTGTGTATGTGCTGTTCGCTGACAACACTAATTGGCAAATGACACACTTTTAAATTATCTGAATAAGAAGAAGAAAAACTTTTAATGACGAATGTTAATAAAGTTGCCTGTAGAATTCAGGCAATTTAAAACTATAAATTCCACCGGAAAACATGACACGAGATGACTTTGTGTCAAGGCTCTCATCGTCGTTACATTTTAAACTGATATGAAAATGTGAGATTCTGGTGGTTTTTAATACCTCTGATGCCAGGATGTCTGACAGGTGTTAAAGGGTGTTTTTTTCCTACAAGAAAGGAGATCAAAACCTTGTTGGTTCCTTCAAGTCTTTTGCTTGAATCCATTCAGTTTTCTGCAAGAAATGTTTTGAAAGGAGGAAAAACAAGAAGAGCTTGAAGCTTCAAAATATGTATTGGGGGAAGTTGTAGCTTTCTGATTGGCATCAAAACTCAAAAAATGTTTGGTTTGTTCAGTGTGGGTTACCGTACAAACATAGCTTCTGCTTTAAGGCTCGTTCTGAGGTCGTAAAAAACAACAATTCATTCATCGGGTGATCGCACACTTGGTATATAAGTATAATCCGTTAATTTGCTGGGATAACATGAGATCAAACATGCTGTGTGAACGTGTTAATGTTCAGAGATAATTATCTTTCATGCTATCATGTTCTCTTATCTGTGACTCTCCTCTGATCTCCATCACCCTTGTTTAATTGCATCTTGTGTGCGTGTACTGTTCTGCTTATGGTCTGTATATAATGTGTGTGTATAGGGTGAGGGTATAGTGTGTGTGTTCATTTTTCAGAGGAGCTGCTGCGTGTGTTGAGGTTCACAACGGTCTAATTAACCCAGAGGAGCAGAACAACACCCTCAGACTTTATGGATTTGTCACATTTATCTGTCAGGCTTCTTCGTTTTATGTACTCGCTCGTACGGCGTCTTACTAATCCGCAGTCTGGCAAATCACACCATCATATTTTCATTTTTAATAATAATATGACTCCTATTATTAGTGTGGCATGTGGTGGTTTTTGCAGTGTGTAACTTCTGGTGAGCTATTATTCTTCCGCTGATGATGTATTTTATGTTGAACATGACACATGTACATAAAATATAAAGAAATACTAAATAAAGATTAGATTGTTTGGGAGGAGGTCTAAACTTATCAGGCCCCACCCCTTCTCCCTGCACCAGTAATGTATGGACATCCTTGGGGTGTGTTTTCTTATGCATTGAGTTAAGTTATTTTTCTTTCTTTTTTTTAACCATTTTTCTTTATTTTTGTTCATGAAAATGAGCCAAGCAAACTTTTGAACTGTGAAAATATTTCCAAATTTCACAAATTCAGTATGATTTTTTTAAAGATTTTTTCCCCAGGTGTGTTTTATATAGTTGGTGAAAAAGAAAAAATGTCATCAGATTGCCTACAGGTTGTGCTGGAAAAAGATATATAAGTTACACTATACTGCCCATTATTATCGCCTCTGTATACGTTTTAACATAGTACTGGATAAAAGCAGCCTAAATGTATCATTGATAATGTTATTATTGTACTAATATAATATGATTCCCAATATTATTATCACTATTTCACTGGTGAAAATACTATTACTACCACCACCAACAATAACAACAATGGCAACAATCCACATCAACAACATAGATTACATAATCCCCTCAAACAACAATTATGTAATCCCTGAAACCAGCTAGTGAATATTATTGCTGTGAAAAGATGGAGCTGGAAGTGGTTTTAGAAATTGGTGGACGACACCATGACTTTGTGGATGTATTATCACCATATTTGATTACTTGATGCCACATTATCAATCAATTTTATCAATCAAAAGCAATCTAGGTACTTAAAAGAAAATGGCTTGATGCAACAATGAGATATTTCCTAGCAGTCTCCATTATCTCTCAGTGCCGATATCTTGCTTCTTTCTCAAATAACTCATAAGTGCTGCTAGATAAATGTAATGGAGACATCTCCATGAAGTGTTTGCTGCATATAATGCTCCCCAGAGTATGAACTCTTCTGCTCTGCTGTTTTTTTTTTGTTTTTTTTTTGGTCTCTATTTTATTTTGAAGGTCCATTAGCTTCCCTTGTGTGACTCTGTGGCACCACTCGTCTAAACGTTATCGGTTGGTATCACACTACATCAGTGGGTCTGGTCCTGTCACAAAGAATAACGCTGTCTTCTCCGTGTTATGATTCACAAATGCACCGATTCAGCCCCTTTCCTGTATACATGTCAGTTGTTTTTGATCTATGATCCCTGCTTTGTTTGTCCTAATTGCTGCATTTTGTCCGAGGATCACACATAGCGGAAAGTGACAGAGTGCACGGGAGTGAGTTTGTTCCCTTTATTTTTTTTGTTTCAACAAAAGACAAAGCTTCCAGTAAAGGGTGAGAGACGAGCGGGACACCGAGCAAATATCGACCCTTCACACAATTTAGTGCGGCAACAACCTTGACAGCAAATCTATGGGTGTATGTAGCTCCAGTTTGCTCTGCTCACATCCTCTGACTGCAAAAAAAAACAAAATTCAAACACAGCTGCATGAATGAAAGTATTTCACCTGAAAATGATTTTTTTACAAGCTTACTATGTAGGAGAGTGGTGTCCAAGAAGACCGATTCAATAATGTAGAGACTTTTTCTTCAAATGGCAACATAATTAAATACAAGACAAATGTTATCCACCGTATTTAAACAAGATGAGCATGATATTTTCGTGAGACTGCAGAGAGACAGAGAGAGAGAGAGAGAGCGAGTTGCTGTTGAGAGGCCAAGACGACCTTGAGTTGCTTCAGCTTTACTCTTCTGGTAAACTTGCATTAGCATGCTTTGGTTGTGTCTCTCCACACTGAATTATTTTGCAGTCCCATCCCTCTGTTGGTTAATTTCCATAGGTCCTGAAGCGTTGGCCCCCCTCATCTACATTTCCATTTCTAAGCCGTGAGCCATGACACTCTCAAGAGACCTGTAGGAGTCGGAACGTTTACGTGCCCGGTTAAATCCGGATCTAAGGCCACAGTCCAGCCCTCGTTTGGGAGTTTTTGCAGCTTGGTTGTGACACATCATCTGTGCAGAATGTTGTACTTGTGTGGTGTCCGACAACTGTTGTGTGATTGGCCAGAAATGTTGTCATCCCCTATGAGGACTTCCCAGGAGTTTGTGAAGTGTAAAACTTTGTTCTTGTTCTTTCCACCTCAAGATAAAGAACACATTTCTCTGGCTGTTTTATTGGCCGTGTGCATCTCTCTATTAGCTAGTGTGGTATTGAATCAGTTTCAAGTTTCCTTAAATCACAGAAAAACAAACCACAAACGGTGAGATGGACCGTCCTGTATGTTTCGTACCAGATGTACATGTTAATCATGATTCAAATTAGATGGGGCATGGAGTATAAATGGGCCTTTAGTGGACCAACTCCATCATACATCGAGATCTTGTTGAAAAATGAATGATTTCTGGCAACAGTGCTGCAGTTTATACAACATCTCCTTCTACTTCTGGGTCAAAGAAATTTTGTCCGACTAAGCATGTACATGCAGGAGTAATCGCACCATGAATGACATTATCCAGGTATGTTAGTCAGACTAAGACTATCTCGAGTTGAACGTGTTTACATGGAATTAAGAAAAACAAATTATTGTCTTAGTCCCGACTAGAATCGGACTTTTAACATAAATGTAAACGCACTGATTCATTCAGTCTCATCAAGCTGGCTGGTCATAAACCATACATTTTCAGAAGTGAGTCGGGGGGCCACATAAAAGCCTTTGAATGTGCCACAGTCGGCCTGTAAAAACACATTGAGATGCCTGGAACTTCTGCAGTAGGGCTGCACAGTACATCATAAAATAATGGAAAAATTGCAGTATGACAAGTGCAGCATCCAATTTGCAGTGCCACAGATCTAATTCAGATAAGAAAACAAACATGTTTGTTGACAAACTCCAACCAATGAAAAATCATGATTTTGGTCCCTTTTTTTTGCGAAAACAGACAATTACGACGTCAAAGCGATCATTCTTTCCAATTGGGAGTAGACTTATTATTATTGCATTTATTATTTTTCTTTATCATGCTCTGCAGCTCCACTTTGCAGCAGAAGAGAAACTGCGTGTTTGCACACACGCATGCTTTGTTCTCATGCGTGCAAGTCTCTGCACACAAGGATAAATTATTAACAATGAAGCGGGATGAGTGAAATCACTCTCCTCCATCAGCGGGGTCGTCTTCAATATTGTATATGATCCCCGATCCCGGGAAAAACTGCGGTGAAGAGGATTCTTCTTGGTCGTTTGCATCAACATCACTGTATCTCTACATCTCTCTTTCTTTGCTTCTCCCAGTTTTCACCTGCACATTTAATTTCCTGGCACCAGCGAGCCGTTTCAGTTTTAAATCAAATACATTTTCATTTCTCTGTGCACTTTATTTTGACGCTGTCAAAAAAACTGAGGAGGCTTTACACAGTAAGAAATGCACAGTGTGTATATGTGCTTGTGTGAGAGTGGGTGTGCATGTGCGTGCCACTTCGGCCCCAGCTGCCCTGAGGAATAACTGTCCAGAAGAACGCTCCCTGTGCCTGCTAATAGTGTGCCGCCGCCGCCGTTACTGTATCTCGCTGCGTGCTACGCTGGAGAGAAATGACTTCCCCCCACGATACGACCGTCTACGAGCACTCAAGCCTGAATCAGCAGCGTGCGAGCGAGTGGAGCCTCATCTACTGGATCTGAGAGTCCAGCCAATTTCTGTATTCATTAAAAAGCACTTCTCATAGCTTTTCTATGACATTTCAGGGAAGATGAAGGAGAGTAGAAGATGGCGCTGGAAGTTGGAAGTGTGCAGCTAATTATACAGGGCAACCTTCACTAATCTGCATCCAGATTAAGGCTGCTCGGTTATGGAACAGATATTAATCACTATTATTTCAAATGTTTACTCATTGACTTGATCTTCAAACAAATGGAATTTATTGCACGTAAAAAAAAAAAAGCAGCTTTGAAAGTGAAAGGGACAGGAAGTCACACCTGTTATAACATTAAAAGTCTTATTTTCAGACTTAAAACCCAAGTTTCGATTTGATTTAGCAGCCCTACCCGCAGTGGTGGGTCATCTCTCAACTGGAAGGTAGTGGGGTTTTAACCTTTGCTGTGCCTCACCTAACATCTGTTAACATCAGAATGTGCGAGTGAATGGGTGTGAATGGCAAGAACTGTAACGTAAAGCAGCTTTTAGTGGTTATCAATACTGGAAAAGCGTTGTTTACCATTTTATCTCCACATCAGAGGTAATCTGCAACCGTACTACTACCATGTCCGTACCATATCATGTGACCTTCACCTCCATGGTGAAGGATGGATACGTTGCAGCATAACTTGCTTGAGTTCAGGGATTTCACTTTAGTGATACTGCATTTTCAACCGCTGCTGTATTGTAAAATAGCTGCGTCGTCCTGTCTGGTGCTTTTCCAGAGAAAATGAACCCCCGATGATGAGCACTTCCTCTCTTTAATGTATACTTCCTGTCTGGCTGCACTGTGCCCTCCCCAGGCTCCACTCACTTGTTCATTTACAGTGTGCTCCATTTCTGAGGAGCATTTCCTCCCATCGTTCTTTGCACTTGTGTACTTTCCAGCCCGAGGGCTCTCAAGAATGGTTTAAAAGCAGCAGCAGCAGCAGCAGCAGCAGCGGCGGCGGCGGCTCAGGGCGCTACGATCACCTCAATGACAAAACCAATGGGCACATTCATCTCCAGGGTCTGACAAAGAAAACGGATATTGCTCCTTGATGAGGGCCTGGATGAATAAGCCTGTCCTGGATCCTGTGAGGATCCAGAGGGCCCGAGGAGTAATGTCTGGCTGTTCCACTATCTATCAGGCTAGCAGCTCCTGTGGGGGCCATCGCAACAATCAAAGGCTAAAGTATGGGCGTCTCTTCACAGGCGTGGAGGGAATCTGTGCCGTTACACCTTGAGTACGAACACAGATTAATGGACTGTCTCTTGGTTCATTTGTTCCTTGTCTCGTGTCATTCAATGCAGATGAAGCTGTCCGTTTCCTAAATTGGCTAAAAGACGGCGGCACCTTTTTGTTTTTAGTTCTTATAGACAAAAATCAGACATTTAATTATTTTGTTGGACGGCCTTTAGCTTGATTACAGCACAATGACACATTTGTTTAAATCCACAGGTCCAGTCATTTTTCAACAAGATCTCGATGTATGATGGAGTTGGTCCACTAAAGGCCCATTTATACTTATAATATTTTTGTTTTACATCCATCCGTCCCTGATATTATTTTCATCACTACCCTACGCTCATAAGCAAGTGTTTAGTGTTAAGTAGATATCAATACACTTATTTTAGTATTCTGTTAAATGTTGTCACAAATATCGTTACTGCAACTACATGATGGAGTATTGTGATGTAATTTGGCGCTCATATCGCCCGCCTCTATTGAACAATTGCTTTGAACCTTGTTTTTTTCACCCGATTGGTCCCCCAACTGTCCAGACTAGACCCTCTGTGGCCCCCATGAGTTTGAGACCCCTGCTGTATAGACTCTTCTTGGTCATTTTCCTGACTGATTGGACTATTTAGTGTAACTGCCTCCACCATTTCTGGTGGTTTTGTTCCGTCTGACTCTCAATGAGGTTAATGTCTGGACTCTTTGGACAATTCATGGTGGAAAACCTTTCACAGTTTGAGCTGATAAATCCTGGCTTTCTCATTTTGGAAAATGCCTGGAAAAACCTGAACATTAGTCAGCTGACTTGTTCATTTTTGGGGCAAGTAAGCGTCCCTGAATAAGACCTGACCAACTGATACCACCTCAGATCATACCACTGCACACCATTAAAGATCACACCTTGAATTAAAATCATTTTATTGTTGGCCTTATAAGTAAACAGCAGACCTTCTTCGTTGGTTCAGAGGAAGTGCTGAGGCAGCAGATGGCAACATTGAAGGGTTAATAAATTGCCCTCCACTCCTCACCTCTATTGCCCTAAGGAATCCCAGTGTTTTAGCGCTGGGGTTTCAGTCTGTGCAGAAGAGAGCAGAACAAAATCTCCAGAGACACCAGCCTTTCAAAGAAAGTTTCATGAGCACAATGTTTGGATAATTTAGGGGGGGGGATATTGATGGGACTGCATACATTACACCAATAACTGATTAATCCCCTTTTGCTTTAACCATTATTCTACTTGGCATTTAATGACAAGTAAAATTATAAATTTAATGAAGAGCCATTGCTAAAAAGACACTGCACCAATTGCCATTAAAATATTCCACCAGTCACAGTTTGTAGAGAGTGTGTCCTGTACTGAAAATATACTGTTAGTTTTCATTCTGAGAAAAGAGTCGGAGATGAATTAACCCATTTAAAATTGATTTGTTTTATTGTCGGTGCTAAAAAAAAAAACATTAGTTCCACTGAGTGTTGGCTAGATTAATGTGCATTACGATTGCAATAAATTCATTATGTTGAGGCAAAAACATGAGAATGAAGCAAGACATTTATCAGTGATTTCTTTGTGAAAAGTACTCGGGAGGTTTAAGAAAAATAAACCCTCAGTGGAAGGTGTTATGGTTCAATCTGAGCGGGGCAGGTAGAGTGTATAATTGGACCTCTGAGGATGTAGCACAGACAGTTTGCTGTGTGGTTGAATCTGTTGGGGAACTCTCTCCTCTCCACCGCTTTGTCAGACCACCCCACCTTCTCCCTGTATGACTACAGTAAATCAAAATCCAGCAAAAAGCCTATATGCTGAAAACTCGAGTCCTTTTCTTTCTTTAAGAACAGCACAAATATAAACCCAGCATTTCCCCTTTAATCCTGCACCTTACCCTCAAAATCTGGACTTTTTTACTTATTTTAACCATAAAAGGGCCAGTGTTTGTCAGTGCAGATGTCAGTGTTTTTGCCCATTTTTCCAGAATAACTTCCAATATCTGGCAGTTATTTACAATTTACTGCATGTTAAAATAGTGTATTTACAATTTAGAGTGAAGAGAAAAACCACTGTAGTTGTACATGTGACAAAGACACTAATTTGCTGATAACAACTTTATGTATAGATGTCTGAAATTTGGCTATGTGCTTTAAAAAATAAATAAATAATTAAATACAGCTGTAAGACAGAATTCTTTCTCTGGTTTTCTTAATCGTCTTAGAGCATGTGTTCATTAGCACAGAGCTGAGCTGAAAATTGGCTCTCAAACATGACAAAGCTTTTGTGGACTATTTTTCTCCAGATTCTGAGACGAAATGTAAAAGAGTGACAACGAGCTCAGCAGACAATAAGGGGAAACGTGAAAATGTTGTGATTTTAATTGACGGATGCCTCAGGGACAAAACATGAGAGTGAAATGAACAGTGGGGAAAGAAAAGGGAGCGAGCTGTTCCTTCTCAGATATTAAAGTCTTGGCCTTTATTTCATACGGAGCCTGGTCTTGGGCATATTGCTCAGATCTTTCTCTCTGCTTTGCTCAGAAGCAGCATATGAACTGTTCCCCAGAGTGTTGGAGAGAGGACTTTAGAGTCAGGGCTGTTGACTGTCTGCATATCCTGTAAATGAGCTCTGACCAGGCCTGAACTGAGCCCAGCTTGTCCGTCTGTGACGGCTCTGCCACACACTCATCACTGGGAACATAATATTATCATTAGCTGCTGTTTGCTCTGAACAACAGCCTTAGCCAGTGATTGAGAAAAAAACACAAACCCTTTAGATACATTTGGTGGTGTGGTCTAAGCATAAACACAGTGGAGACCCAAATCAGTCTGGTCACATAAGAACAACAATAATTGGATCCTCAACTTGTCCACAGTGACCTCAGCAAGTTTGAAGATGATTGCAGTAAAGCTCGAGGACAAGTTCCTTCAAATACCATTGGTGCAAAATCGCCCAAAACTAAACGTTCAAAACACGATAGCAGCCTTCCCGTTGGGTTTGGATTATGGTCATAATGTCATTTTTTCTTCCTCCCAACTTCTTGCACATGTGTACCGAATTTTGTGCACGTACGATAAACCTGCTACTCTAGCTGAATTTTTCTTGGGGGGGGGCGGTGCAGTTATTTGCCCCTCCCACATCCAATTTTTGACACACCTACAGTGAACCATATAATAACCAATAATATTTGGAGGTTAGCTGTGATGTTGAGACCACTTTTGTTATCTTTTAGTGCAAGTTGTATGAGTAAAAATGTGCCAGGTTGTAATTTAATACGCTGTAGATTATGTCATAATCTGCTGTAGGCAGGTTGGGCCTGTTCTGTTCCCCCCCCCCCCGGGTTGAACTGGCAGAGCAGAAAATCATCAGCCTCCTCCTGTGATGATTTCTCACCCTCTGCCAGGTATGGATGTGTCTGGCTTTGAGACGTGAGGTCGGCTCCGTTGGTGTCTCTCGCCGCTGACAATGAAAACCTGTCTGGATTGATTATTGCCCAGGGAGTGTTTGGCCTTGGTTCACTCTCTGCAGTCTGTGGCCATTTGGCCGTCTCCCAAACAGAAACTCAATCACAGTTTTTTTTTTCTATTATCTTTTTTTTTTTATGGGAACTTTGACCGCTCAACAATTTGTTTCACGGCAGGAAAAGTTGGGTTCTGTTGGTGGAGAAGCGTCAGTGGAGTCTGACCTGCTGACTGTGTTGGGGATTTGGGCAGTTTGGTAGCCTCAGGATACATCCACGCTCGTCATCTTTCATTTCTATGTTGGCAGATTTTTGTTTGAATCGATGTTGACGTGAGTGAATCGTAGCAATGTGGTCGAGGTTGATGCTGGTTTTTTTTGTGAAAAACGTCATTTGATGTGCACAAACAACTTCTTTTTTTTGCACATAATGTGTGATCCCTGGTCTTTCAAACATCAGAAAAACAAATCTGCTGTAACCAGTTGGTTAATGTGAACTCCGAGTCTTTTCCAAATTGGGAAAGACTGTGACAGTTGTGTAGTATGTCCACAGAGTTAGTAAAATGACTTAAGAAATTTACACCCACAAATGTCAATACCAACAAATTGCAAAGTTATTAACCACCAGGCTTCACAGTATGATGATGATGAACTGAATTATCGTTCCTAGTTATTTGTAATTCAAAGTGAGAAGTGTGTCTTTGTCAATGATGTGGTCTCATTGTGCCTTGATTTATAGATTTCTTTCACCGTCAGCTACTACACTTAAGATGGATTGGTTTTGCATTAACTGTGATGGATTTCTGCACCTCTCTGTCTTTCTGGACCTTCATTCACGGTGCAGCAGTTTCTGCTCTTATAGTCACTGAGGTGCTAAAAGAAAAAGGCCCCCGTGATGTCATCTTTATGCTTTTATTCTCTCACTTAGAGATGTCACTGACGTATGAAATGTGCCATTTGATTCTGAAGCTGTTTTTCGTTTTTTATTCTGATCTGATTTGGCTGTGAGGACACAATAATCAGACGTGTCACATGTGGTTTTTAGTGGATTATCTGATACATGGGCAGTGCAACATGAGTATAAGAATGTTCATATTGGAATCCAAGAGGCTTTTTTTAACTGTAGGCTACTCGTGAGTGACCTTTGACACCACCCACTTGTAGTTATGAACGTGAACTGTCGGATCTGACCTTTATCGAACAACGTGGCTGCTAATGTCCTGTTAGCACACGGATATTAGCAGTTATGTCCAGGCAGCTACAGCGTCACAGAGCAGCTAGCGTAGCTTTAGCTGAGTTTTGAGGGCACAATCTATAGTTCCTCATGATCCTAACGCTCCAATCACTGGAGCATGTTTTTCCTTTCACTGGTTACAGAAAAAACAACAACAACAACCTTGTTTCCATTATACAAACCGGGCAACTTTGTCATGTCTCCGCCATGAATCCTGCGGCGTTGTGCGCTGCTCATCAGCTGCAGGCTGGAGATGTACTTAGTCATCTATGGAGAAGCCTTCCTGTTGTCATTACACGTCCATTAACAGTCGCATCACTTGGCCGTCGGACGCGCTAGGCTCAAACCAGTACGACTCATTGTCATCATCATCATCATCACTGTCACAGAGTCATCATATCTGACCTTTTAGACATAAACCCCATAAACTCTGCAGGCAGACGGCTCCACCATCACCGCCATGAGTCATTACACCCACTCTGGGTGTAATGGCAATTCATTTGGGCTGAGTGTGCTGGTGTTAAGACACTGTGTTAATGTGTGAATGATACACACACAAACATTTTTACGAAAGTTAATACATTTAAGACATTTAATCTGACCTTTGCAGCCCCCGCAACCCTCATGTGGAGGATAAAGCGGTAGGTGATGAATGAATGAAGGACTGAATCTGACCTTTGCCAGACTGGCATGGTAATCTTATTCCCGAATCAAGAAATGGGCCGATTTTACGTCGTGAGAGATTAGTGTGGGAGCATGGGATTACTGAGGTTCTCTGTACATGGTCAGAAAGAACATAAATAATCAGAACCTGGTGAAACAAAAGGCCAGCGTATCTAGGGCTGAAACGGTTAGTCGATTATATTGATTTTTTTTGCTTCTTAAATGTGAATATTTTCCAGGTTCTTTGTTCCATAAAACTGATTAATTTTGGTTTGTGGACAAAACAAGACATCATTTTCAGGTCTGATCAACATTTTATGCCGTTTTATGGATTTTTACGGATTAATCAGTGATGAAAATAATGGTCAGTTGCAGCCCCTAAACACACACACACTCGTAATCTAGAACCAGAAAAAAATCATTCTACCCTTTTTTGGCAAAGGGCTTATTAGAAATATACAGATCAGATTTTAGCATTACTGATTAAGTTCATTAAGCTTTGACATAAATGATCGTCTGCCCCCATGTGCACTGTTGCAAAGTCAGTTGATATAATATATTCAGTTTTCAGATTAGTTTTAAAGCGTTTCTCACATAAGAGAGTGTGAATATTTGATCCATACTGTGTTGATTCTGAAAAACAGCCATTAACCACAACCAGAAATTAGAGAGCACAAACCTCCACAAAGCCAAACATGGTGGATATGTGGATTATTGCCAAAATCAAATCATTTCTATCTCGTGTCATGACCCTACATTCCCATAAAATGTCATAAAAAAGCTGTTTGCATTTTGAGTTATGTTGCTCATAAACGGACAGAGAGAAGTGAAGGGAAAACCTAAGCTACTTGTGGTGGAGGGAATCATTCAGCCTTTTCACACCAGCAGGGATCTGTCCCAGTTTTCCAACCAAATTTCAAACCGGCCAACAAAATAAATGGTTCAGAACCTGAAAAGTACTCATCTGGTACCAAAAGATAGTGGTTCTTACTCGCAATCGGTGGGCGTGGGATATTCTGGGTTGTGAAGACAAGTGGAAAGTAGAAGAAGCCCCGGAGATTTTGCTGGTGTTATGTTTACGTCCTCCCACTTTGGTTCCTCATAAACTGGTGTGAACACAGCCTGTTTCGCCTGAAAGCACCAAGGTTCTGAGGCTCCAGAACGGCACCAGAGCCCGAACCAGAACTGTATCAGCCTGAAATTGTGTGTCCAGGACAGGGTGAGACAAACTCAGTGCGTCACTGACACTTTGGGCTGATCCCTGGACGTGGAAAGATTTCGTGGTTGCTCTTATGATTCTGCTCCTCAGCTGTAATAATATTACCAGATTAATTCTAATCCACAACACAAATCACTTTACAATTCAATTAACCATTAACACAAAAAAAATTCAAAATACACTTGAAACCAAGAATCTTCCCCCTCACCTCAATTAAAAAAAATGTTTTTTTTTTTTGTTTTTTTTGTCTGTAACTTGTGCCAACAACGAGAAGAGTATCGCACACTCATTTTACACAGATCATTCTGAACACACATTTAAATGCTCATTATCTCTGCATTTAGTTCAGCGCTTCAGGGACTTTTATTGTGGATCACTGGCTTACCACTGAGGATGTTTATGCCCCTGTTGCGGAGACTGTAATTTAAAGTAACACAGACAGACGAGCCTCTTCTTTCATAGAGAGGCGCGGTGAATAACGTCCATTACAGTGATATTCTAAATGTTGGGAGGGGGATGGTTTTTTTTTTTTCCATTATTTTACTGCGAGGCCTGAAAAGACTCCTGGCAGTCTAATCTGTAAAAAATCAGCCTGATTGTGTGTTGTGCTCTGTAGAAGGCCGTGTAATATCTGAAGCGCCGCAGAGACCTTTAAGTAGCAGCTCTGGGATTCAAGCGCTGCAGGAGTAGAAAGGTGCTGCACCGTCATGAAAAGCCTGTTCTCAGAAGCAGTGTTTACCTCAGATGACACCACAGTACACACACACTTACACATGATCACACTGGAGCGCTTATCAACCAACAAACAAGCACCACAGCTTTGATTGGATTAGGTTTTGTGTCAGTCCACTTTAAAATCACGAGTCTTAGCATGGTGATTAAGCTGCTGGATGAAGCTGTGAGCTGAGCGACATGAATACTGGCTGATCTGCCACCGCGGTCTACTCCAGACATCTCCACACTATATGATATTTGAAAAGGTGCAAGTAAGAAGGATGTGTTTCTTGTCAAAGACTGTGTATAGAAGTAGACTGTACTCTTCTGGGAGTGGGGTGCTGAGGGTGTTGAATTATTACTTTCCGCTATGTAACGTGATGACATCAGCACACTCGGGTCTTTGTGTGAGGGTCAGTTTAGAAAAATGCTGTCAATGTTTTGTTGCCTGAAGTGTTCCTGCTCGTAAAGTGTGTTGCTGGTTGCTCTACAGTAACGTCGTTCATTCCCTCATTTTAAAGATGTTTCTTACAGCAAATGATAATGTTGTCGTAGCTCTTGACATGCGTTGAAGAAAGGAAAGTGTGTTGGCGTACAGCAACCCTCGGCAAAAGGATGTTCCCAATCGTGTTCTATTAAAAAAGAGCTGAAACTAGTCAGTACGTTTACATGCACAGTTTAGTCGAGCTAAGGCCATAGTCCGACTAAGACGGGCAATCGGACAAGTTGTGGAGTCTGAGTATACATGCGGAGAAGAAACGGATTTATTGGTCGTATGTCTGACTCCACCTCCATAGGAGGCGCTGTATCTCTGTATCAGCTAGTGTGTATTGAATCACTTTCCTGACACAGAAAAAAAAACAGTGAATGAGATGGATCGTGTTTTGGTCCTGTATGTTTCATGCTTTCTGTATACACAGAAGTCCAACTGAAGTCCGACTAAGCATATACATGCAGGAGTAATCAGACTATGAATCACATAATCCAGGTATTTTAGTCCTAGCTCGAACTAAGACTAACTTAGTTAAGACTAGCTCGATTTTAGTCACTTTCAACATGCATGTAAACACAATGAGTGATTGGAAAAACTGCTACACTTTTAAAACCAGAAGGCTGCGTCCATATTTATGCACAATCTATGCTTATAACACCATCTTTTTGGATCCGTAATGATCCTTAGGACCAAAAGCAGCACACAAGCTGAATACATGCATGATATTGACCTGAAATGTAAATTTAATTAGGCTCAGACGTTGAGTCAAATGTGTCCTGTCACTGCATTTTTCACTAGTTATAGAGGACGCGCTCTATTTATAGCGATCACACATTTGTTACTGGGGATTTTATGGCATATGCATAATTAAGCGCCTAAAGGGCTTTGTTTCCCAAACTGTTTGGAGGTTCGACTTTCTAAAGATGACAAACTTTCGCAACCCAATTTATGATATAAATTGTGCGTAACATAACATTTCTGACTATTTTTGGCTGACTTTATATTAACCTAATGTTGAATAAACCAGTTATTTGCTCGAGATTTGTTTGGAAAGTGTTATTTAATAAATCTAAATTGTTTGAAACTTAACTGTTAATGTTGGATTCACAGCAGTGACGTCTCATTTTCACCTTGCATGTTACTTTATGTTGAATACATTTTCAGTCCTGGAGCTCAGAGTCACATAATCTCATTCTCTGGTCTTTTTGAATCATAATTGCACCGTCTATTTTAAGCTCCTACTTTATGTGGATGACATTTTAGACAAATTGTGTCTGTCTGGGTGGCTATAAGCAAGTTCTTCCATCTCCTTTCTTTCTTTTCTTTTTTTTTTTGGAACCGTCACTTGACTTTTGGTACAAGTGTTTCTTGTCAACGCACAAGTGCCACTTAAAGCTTGTGTGCGGCATATGTCGCAATCAGTGTGATGTTTCAGTACTTGATTGTTGAGAGTGTTGTCGTGAAGGTAAAAATTGCAGATTTGATTTAAGCAGCTCCAGCTTAATCAGATGGTCTGAAAGCATATTTTGCCTCCCACGAAATTTCGATTAATCATGATTAGAAGAATTTCATGATTTCATTCTCCCGTGTGTGTTTGAGCTCAGTCGTCCCTCATATAAAAAAATGTAGTGTTTTTACTGGAAGGAAAAAAAGATTATTTAACCCCTTTGTCAGTCTTTAATAATAGACTGAATCTGTTGCCATGGATGAGGGGGTAAAAAAAAAGAAGAGTTATTTAAAGGTACACAATGTATGATTTGGCTATTGGTGAAGTTGCTGCAGCTGAAAATCTCTCACTGTGTCCTTCCTTTCTAAGCATGTAGTCGTCAGTTATCATTAAAACTACAAAGGTGTTAAGTTTAACCATTAAAAACATGGTGGTCCATCATAGCGGCCTCTTTAAAGGCTCATTCCGTCATAATAAAGTTGAGGTGATTGTACACTCAACAAAAAGTTCAAGTTTGGCGAAAATAATTACTGAGGCTTTGCTGTACTCTTACACACTGGACCCTTAAGTATTAACCTAAATAACATAAATTAACTTAGCCTAAATATCTTACACTTCAGCTAGAGCTGAACGATATGATCACAGTGGGATTAGTTTAAAAGATTTTTGGGATTACAATATGATTCCTAATTGGTTCATCTGATAATTTTTCTATTTTCATAAAAAATAGTGTCTGTCAAAAAATTAATAAACATGTTCTATTTTTGCGCCAGTAAACTCCTGCAGCATTTTTGTTCTAATCTCATTTTCTTATACATGTATTTATGTGAATAGGGATATCGCACATTAGTGAACAGGTAAATAATCTAGATTAGAGCCATGATAGACGTCATAGGTTCAAGGAAGACAAAACATTTGAATACATTCAATAAAAGGTCATATATATATATATATATATATATATATATTATATATATCACCAAATAAGGAGGAGCTGCCGAGGCAGTTGAAGCATCTTTCAGTTTAAACATTCCACCTGGTCCATATATTGTGTAACCCTGAAAAATAAAATAAATTCTCCGAGCACTCCAAAATTGACTGTAATTAGCGTTAAGCAGAACTGTGTTTGATTAAAAAAAGAAAAGTGATTATAATTAGCATGTAAAGGCTCAGATGTCTAAAGTAAACTGTGGTCAAATGAAACGGTCGGATTATTGCATTCCGGTGTTGCAGAATTAAATGTCACTCGTCTGTCTCGTCGTCGTGCAGCCTTCTGGCCTTCAGCCCAGTCTGCTATCGATTTAGCAGCGTGTTACTATTACTGGTGTGGAAGACTTGAAGCTAACATGGTTCAGAGGATCTAATTTTCCTCTGGAAACATGTTAGCCCGCTATCTCTGTGCAGACATCCCCGTTCCTCGGGGCCGTGGCTGACATTTCCTCTTAGCAGGACTTTTTACCTGCTTCATTATGGCCACAGTCAAAGCCTGGTCTGCCTCCTCTCTCTCTCTCTCTCGTGCTGACTCCTCTCCAAGTCCAGAAAAGGCTAATTACAGCTGTTTTTTTCGGGGTCAGGGAATTCAAAAGGGGGGCTGTTCTGCAAATGAACAAATGCTTTTGTCTGCTTCCTGTTTCGAGGTTGTGTGTGTGTGTGTGTGTGCGCGCGCTCAGTCGTGTGTCCAGCTGTGACTTATTGTTGTTGTGTATGACTCAGGACGCTTTAACCCACTTAATAATGTAATTCTGTGTGACAAATCCATGTTTGAGAGGAGGCGAGGCAGTTTCATCTATACAGCAATTTTCTTGCACAAAGGCAGTTTGCAAAGTGCTGGACTCAAATATTTAAAGACACAATACAATCAATAAAAATTAGAAAATAATTACGAATAGTATTAGGTTTAAAGAAAAAAAATGGTGCAACAGATAACGGATAACAGATAACAAGATGAGATAACAAAGTAAATCGGAAAAATGAAAGAATCTAATATTTAATATTTGTAATATAATATTTGAACCCTTTAACACTTGGGCAAGTGCTCGTTACATTACCGCAATTACGTGACAGTTTGTGCTATAGGGAAGAATTCCAACGCTTTCTGAAGGCTAAGAAGTTGCACTTCAAACCGGCGCCTTAGTGCCCCTCCTCTCCACACACAGCGGTGTGAAATGCCTTGAAGATGCTCCTTTCGGGTGATAAAACCACCGCTGAGGTTTGGTGATGCATTTGAGGTCAAAGAAGCATGTTGATGCTTGTAATGTTCAACTAAGGTGTTTTGTTTTCTAAATAAAATTCAGGTTTTTTTTGCTTTTCCTGACTAAACTGTTAAAGGCGACATAGACCGGAAGCTCCAATTAACGCTGCGTTTGTGTGTGTATCTGCGTCATTACCTCGTTTATGAAACCCTAAAGTTTCAGAACAAACAGTTCAGCCACTGCTGAGAAATTAGTGTTTTATTGTTTTCCTGGGCTCTGCGAAGCGGATCGGCACTTCCTCACCACTCCTCTCACCACCGTCGCGCCTCCTGGTGGCACTAGTCCGGGCACATCCGGTTGCGTACATTCAACCGCAGAAGAAGAACAACAACTCTCGTTGTAGCTGCTGAGATGCAGAGCATCCACCGTGCCAGAGGGGAAGCTGTGTATCTGAGAGCTGGCCTACTAATTACGTCACTTCCAGGTACCTGGCCAATCACAGGACAGTGGGAAAGCTCTCGTTGGCTGGCCAATCACAACACAGTCCACGTTCTGGGGGTGTGATTTTGGTCTGAAACAGCACGGCTGACGAGAGCGTCAGTGAGGAGATATTTTGATCGGCTCGTTTGCAGCGATTAGGAGGTTTTTAACCATGAAAACAAGTTAATATATGTAAGTAGACCTCCATAACTAACATATATGTGCGATACAAGCATTCGCCTTTAATATACTCTTTTCACATGCAGTAAATTGTAAATAACTGCCAGGTGTCAGAAGTTCAAACGCACTTTGTCACGGGACATTTTCTTTGCCCTTTGATTGCTACAGTAAGGCTTAGGTGTTAAAGGGTTGAGCTAAAAAAAATGGCTGTATAGATCCAAATATTTACTTTACTTTACATAACGTTGTGTTTGTCTTTGACTCTGCACACTCACGTCTCAGTAACTTCAGTAATCATAACACAAACAATAAAAAGATAACCGAGGGACGATGATAATAGCATCTGCGTCGCTGCTGTATGTAAATAAGCGACCATCCTCTAGGCAAAGGCATCGTTAAACTGCAATCAACAGCGTAGTCCTCGTCTCCTCCTCCTGTCTGTCTGTCTGACAGTGAGGTGATAACACTGTGATCACGCAGCCCGCTAGCCTAAATAGAGCAGCGATAAATCTGATGAAATCTCACCTGCAACCATCTCATTTACCAACTCCAAAATGATCATCCTGACCTTTAGAGAAACGTATTTCAAGGCCACGCTCAGACTGACAGACGGACAGTCATACAGACAGAGATGTTATGTTGGAGCAGCAAAACAATTTCCTCCCGAGATAAGCAGCCATTTTAGTGACAGTGCCGTCCACATGTCGTCCTTGACACTTCTAATCAGGGACACTGTCGCTGCAGCGCTGCGTTCAGCACTGATTGGATAATAAATACAAACAAGGCCGTTAATTTATTATCCTCTGATGGAGAACGAGAATGGCTGCAGCCATTTTTCAGCACTGATACGACTCTGGAGATACAGTAGATTGTGGATATGCAGGACTGGCACATTACTGATAAATACTTAACAGTTTGCCTTCACTGCAAGAAAGTCAAAGATTGTTATGTGATGGTTTTCCACCAAAAGCCACAATCTATTTATTATGTTTCTGTGATGGTTAATCCATCAGTATGTAGAAGCTCTGTAACCATGGTGATATTTTTAATGCTAAAATATAATTATCATTGTTATCCATGAATTTTCAAATGTACTGTTTTACAAAGAAATTAAAAAAAATAGTTAAATTATAGTTATTTACTTGCATTCTTGAACAGAAAAACAAGTTTTAGTTGTTGAATGCTATCCTTCGATTCATTTCTGACTTCTCAGAGAATAAAAAGGAGAATTCAGTTCTTTTGGCGAATAAATAAGTTTTTGAAAGATTTCAAAAGTACCGGTTTCTCTTGTTTATGACAGGTGGTCTAATACATTTGTACATATTATAGTACGTTATTATATCTGAAAGCTGTTTGTCCTTCAGACTCAGGGATTGTTTTCCATCTATACTGACAGTAGATTTATAGATCGGAGAAATAAATGACCAGAATAAACCCAATAAACCCACACGTTCTCCCCTTCCAATGCGAGAAATTGTATAATACACAAATAAATTAGAAGCAAAAATGAATGAATGGACTCAAGAAAACAAAATAACTAAAAATATTTTAGGTTATGTTCACAAAAGACAACTTTGAAATACCTCCTGGCCACGGGCTGCCCCAAGTATACGTCATTCCAAATTAAAAACAAGCACTTTTACTTTTAAATTCTGTGAAATATCATCATAAATATGTCTTTTTATTGCGTTATTGTCACTTAATTTTCTGTGGACACAATCCCCCTTTTTTTTTTACCAGACTAGACACAGGTCATGTGAGTTTGACCCCTCTGGATTAAACCATAAGAATATACCCCCATGTTTTGAACAGGTGTAATTCTTAGTACTGTATAATAAGATATTGCAGAGATATGACCAGCCCTATGATGTGCTTTCGTCTTTTTCTCTCTGTAACATGTTGACATCTCGTGTGTGTGACTCAGCTGATGTAACCATGCGAAGATAAACAACGTTCCTCACACGCAGAGGAAGTGTTCGTGTTTCAAATTAGCATTTTTTTCCCCATGTGGGGAAAAAGTTGCCGCTGTGTTCCCAAATAATATTGGAGGAGCGGGACAGCTGTCATGTGACCTGCGACAAGCTTGTTGTGAGTACCTGCTTTGATTAACGGGGCAGGAGTGGACGGCCCGTGACAGCAGAGGCCATTAAAGTAATTTGAGCAGCTGCCTCTTGCGCGCCATCAGAGTCTTGTTAGAATCGTATTATTATATTGATTTTGAAGTGTGGCCCAAAGCTGCCTGTGCCCTTCCCGGTGGCAGACATCCAGGATCTGATTCTGTTAACGAGACGGAGAGGGTGACAGCAGCCTCATGGCTAAGTTTCACTAGACAAACTTTAGTACTTTTCTCTAACATGTGTTGCAGTTATGTACGAGGGGAATGCACTAAAAAGAAAAAGACATAGAAAAGAAATAGTTTTAGTCATCATTAGTAGAACAGTATTTCTGATTTTCCTCACAGGAACCACAGGAAGCTCAAGTAGTACATTTTCCTAATCCCAATTCTGCATGTTTTGGAGATTTTCATTGTTTTTGGAGGGGGTTTTTGGACTGTAGGGGGAAACCTTGAGAAAACCCAATCATGCAAAATCCATGCAGAAAGACCCACTACACCAACAGTGTGGCCCTATCCTCGAATGTGAATTTGTTTTATTTAAAAATCCCATACTTTGCACATGCTCGGTACAAACTGGGTTCCCCAATTTGTCTCAGGTTCATATAAGAGGGTACAGAAACCACACAGATTTTATTTTAAAGTGATTACCCATTCACAGACATCTTTTAGGATATTTTATTCAATTTTGGGCCAATAGACCCTCATAAATGTTGTACTCTAAAACTTAATGAAATGATTCAGTGGGACGTTTAATGCGTGCAAAGTTCACAGCCTTGAATTTGAAACTTAAATATAAGAAGCGGGTGAAACTACTACAAAAATTTGATATAAGCAGTAAATTAGGTTCAAGAGGACTGAAATGATCTGAACAGGGTTTGATGTTTTTGTCCAGCTCTTCACAGATGTTGCAGAAGGTTTTTTTAAGTTGTTTTTATGTGTGTGAGTGTGGGTAGTGAGAAGTTGGTCGCTTTGGAGACAGAAACTACCACACGTCTCTGAAGCTTTATATAAACCCTGAAACAGATCCAGCACAAAGAGAAAGGAGGAAATATGTGGTTAAATATGTTCTTCTTTTGCACCTGAACAAACCAAACAAACACATTAAATGAGTGCTAAGAGATAAGAAAACAGGAAAATCGGTGCAAATTCACAGTAATGTGCACTGAGAAAACCACTCTGACATTCTATATATACTTCTTCTTCTATACATGATGTTCTCTTCCTGATATACGTGCTCCTGCTGCCGTGTACATTCCTCTGACCCTTTTAGCTTATATGTGGATATTTATAATGTTTGTGCGACGACGGTAGTCGCCCACACTGGGTCAAAGCTTAAATGACGACTTCCTCGACAGACTCGGGACACATTCCATGTTACATTAGAGTGCTTTAAAGTGACAGAACGCACCATAACTGAACATCCTGTACGAAAGAAGTCATCAAACAAAGTAACTAAATACTTTGGCCAGTTTTTCTTTTGCTCTTGTAGAAAATAAAATGTGCATGAGGTTGTGCTGCAACTACTAAATAATAATAACTAAATAAAAGGTGGAATATACTGTATAACTCCAGTTCTGACGTCCTTACGCTGGCTTCACGTCTGCCAAATAATTCATTTGTAAGTATTGCTGTTAGTCTATAAAGCACTGAATGGTTTCGGCCCAACATACTCACGACAGTATGTGTTTTGAATAACAAAGGATACAAAGGTTTAAGACAAATATTCACTGTATAAATGCAAAGACCTGCCGACACATGGAGCATAAAGTGGGAGAATAAAGTAATAATTTGTTTTAAAATGCTAAATATAGGAATATCTTGAGCAATCCTCGCCTGAAACAAATTTTCTCCGTGATCAAACTTGTCCTTCTCTGTGTCCCTCTCTTCCTCTGCAGATTGAAGACATTGTCACTCGTATCCAGGACGAGACGGAGGGTATTCCCATCAGAACTGTCAAAAGCTTCATGACCAAAATCCCCAGTGTTGTCACAGGTAAGACACAAAGACTGGAGCGTGGGACATCAGAGGCACAAAAGATACCACTGTTGTCAGACCCATGTCTGAGTCCAAGTCCTGATTTTCACAGCAAGGACTCGAGGGACTCTGACGGGGACAGAACCTGCAGTCTGCAGAAATTAACTGTAGCAGTGCATCTGTAATTTGAGGTTATTTTGTGAGACTTTGGAGGAATTCTGAAACCCTGAGAGCCTCGTTATTCAACTTTACACTTACTTGTTCTGTTAGGTGAGAGGAGAATTAATAATCTTTGGTGTTAGTACAGATTAAAGTCATTTAAAAACGACCTGTTATTCAGTGAGTTTTAAAGGTACTGTTCAGCAGATTTAATTACCGCTGCTTTGCTAAGCTAACTGACAAATGGCCGTGGCCTTTTTATTGACCGGGCAGAGATGGTATATTGATCTGCTCTAAACCCACTGTAACTGTGAAACTATTTGTTCTGTGAAATCCTGAAGTTATGTATGTGTGAGGCACTTTTGTCTGCTTCAGCTGATCGTCTGAGCACAGATGGTGTCCAGAACATCATGTTTAACGAGTGTTATGGTCACCCAATGACTTTCCACATCAAATAAAGTGTCATAAAGTATGAATCTTCATGTTGAATTGAAGGGATTGTTCACTGCTCGGCCCCAAAAAAGTCACATAATCTAATATTTCTTATCAGTGTTATGATCTGGGTTCGCTTCACTTGGTCAGATATAGATTCAGCTTAAACAGGTGAGGTCACCTGACGACCTAAGCATACTTAAAGACCAGGCCTTGGGGTGAACACGTGCAGTTATCAAGCAAAAATCAAGCATAAATAAATGAGTAAATACTCTTTTCTCATGTCCCAATAAATATAATAGGCCTGCATGATAAAAAATGAATTAAATCTTACATTGAGTGCTTGATTTTGATCGGGAACAGGAAATTGTATTTTGTTAATGAAAAACATTAAGTCTATACTATACATACTATACATTTCAGATCACGACAGTTAAAGTTGCTTTTCTTATTCTCTTTCTGGAGTATTTGTTTCACTCTTTGGTCAAAAATGCTCATCCATGTTCTCTTAAATGAACGGCTGAATCATGTCACGTTGCAATTTGGTAGCAAGTTGATGTAATTGATTTGAATTTCCCCGTAAATCTGGTGCTCTTAAGTCTAGAAAAGCTGCATCAGTTAAAAAACAACAATAATTTGTCAAAATGTGGTAATAATAGAGTGGAAAATGTATGGAAATAAGTCAAGATCATGGTCTCCATGTGTTTTGTTATGGCTGCTGCAGAGGATCACTAGATGATTGCAGAACAGCCGGAGGACGACACACGATTTAATGTTAGGGAGAGAAAGTTTAAGTGTGTGAAACAGATTGAGTAATGTTGTCCTCCGGCAGTCAAAGTGCCCTTAAGCAAGGCGGACAGAACCTCTGACTGTCTCAGTATACACATATAGTCTGCTCTGTCAGGGTCAGTGTGTGGGTACATGTTGATGAATAAACATTTTGAATATAAAAAACTTTAATCTTTATCACTTAGTGGACGTTGACAGGTATGGATGGGTAAGTTAGCCTCCTCGTCCTCCAGCTGCAGTCGCTTCATTTGATCCACTAAATCACTTTAACAGGCCGCAGCCACAGAGGGCGGCTTTGACACGCCCCGCCCAAATCATGGAAGCAAAGGAAGGCCATTATCATTCTTCTGTTGTTTTGTTTTTTCTTCACTCCTTGCACTTATGGAAAATGCATTACCCCCACTATGCCATAAGCAGAGCATATCAATAAACACAATCACTACAGTGGCGGATGGATGTGTGGAGCAGCAGCTGAGTGCCGAGGGCCAGGAAACTAATGAATGATAGAGAATTAAACACCACCTCCTCTGGGACTCTGAGAGAAAGCAGAGGGGAAGCCAAGATAGTATTAAACTCTTTAGATTCACCACAAATACACAAGAAATATGCTTTTTGGAAAGTTTATCTATTACAGTCATTACAACTACAATGTCAATCCGTTCCTAAGTGCTGCTGGCATCACAAATCTTATTTTGGCTCATTATTTCAATTTGAGGAAAGAGCTTGATCTGTTAAAAAGTAGAAAACATGTCAACAAGATGAATCACATTGTGCCCATTTTACACATTTTGGCAAGACTGTATTTTTATTTGGTCTTGTTATTTCCAGCTCAGCTCCTAAAATACACTATGTACAAACATAGTGTTACACTTGTAGCATTAGGTGCAAAAATGTCCCATTGAAACCCATTCAAACTGTAATATATTTGTAATCTGACTTCCATTAAAGCATAATACATGCATTTTATTGCCTGGGTGTCAATCTAGGCTTTAGCCTTGGAATTGATCATTTTTACTACTCTCCACTTGTAATTTTGTCCGTATTCGGCATATGGAGAAAAATAATGCTATTTTCACTAGATGGCACTGTCACAAGTGTTGCTGCTAATTAATGACATATCCCAGGCTGTAGTAATGCAACACAAAGTTATTTTACTTTGCATGCAGTATATTGAAAATAATTCATATTTTCTGTTTTTATCTCTGGTGTCATCATGACAAAAACCTGGCACTCAAAGGGTTAAAATCTTTAAATATGAATTTGTGTTTGATATCAACAATTAGGTCAAATGTTGGTGAGTATAAATTCAGCTCAATACAATTGAAATTTATAATAATGTATAATCATTTTTATAACTTGCTTTTAAAAAGCACATTTTTTTGTCCTAAGTGGTACGAGTGTGACTAAAATTAGTTACCTTGGACTGCATCTAAACTCTATTTATTTCTCTTCAGAGAAACATGTCCGCTTTAAATCTCAAGGGAAAGGAAGGAAATATCCAGTACTACTAGTTAGCCAGTGTGTTAGCCATATTGTCACTGAAGGATCATTATTTGCCATTTGCTCTGTGCTCTGCCGCCCAAACTCTCCCCATAAAATGTGACACTGGAACCAAATGAGACAACAATTTCCATGATCCCATGCTGCTTTTTGATTTCATGAAAGAAGATATTTTGTTATCGTTTTGACCTCAAGTGGCAGAAATCACATACTGTGAGTTTAACAGGGGAAAACACAATGAAAAAGACAAACTTATTACACTGCAGCTCAAAAATAATGTATATTTGTGCAGCTTTAAAACTCACTGTCTCTTTCCTTTCCTTTCCTTTCCTTTCCTTCCCACTTCTCTTTCAGGTGCAGACATTGTCCAGTGGCTGATGAAGAACCTGTGCATTGAAGATCCAGGTAATAAAAATAATGTAGCTTGCCTTTGTTTAAAGGCCAGTTAACAATCAATTGAACATGTGTGCCTAATAAAGTGGCTGGTGTGCGCTGGTTTACGTTTTCAGAAACACAAGTGCTGGTATGTCATAGAACAAACAGAATATTTTTCTTCATCTCTTTATTGACTGATCAGACAGATACGAGTAAACCAGTGTGTTTTACCAAAGTAGGTCATAACCTTCTTTGCATAAGAGATGACATAAGATAAGTCCTTTATTAGTTCCGCAGTGGGGAAATTTACAGTCACAGCAGCAAAGACAGTAAAGATAAAGGGTTATAAATAATAAACATCCATTTTCACACGTGTGAATGTACGACATATAGAAAAATAACACAAGAATTTGTACATTTATATTGCACTTATGTTGTTTTGTCAGTCTAAATTTAAGCAGTATATCGAGTATTAAAGCAGTATTCTGACTCCGGAAGGAAATTATGGTGATACCGATCCAGATTCAGAAGTTCTTCAGTGCTGCAGTGGTTAAACTAACATTCATAAATTACCAGCCAACTTTTTTGATAAATAATTAAATTGCTGATGTGGTATTTTTGTCTCTGTTTTTTAGCTTCTAAAATATATGAATATTTTTAAAGTTTTATTTCAAAGAAACCATTAAAGCTGTATAATTATGGTTTGTGGATAAAACAGTGGGAGACAGTTTTTTATTGTTAGTACAGGAGCCCACGACCCTGAGTCAGCGATTGAGTCATCCTGTACGTTCCAGTCAATACAGAAACCTATAGCTGATTTAAAACAACAATGACACAACAACAGGCTTATCTGTGATCTATAACTGTAAGAAATGGCAATGTTTTATATTTGGCAGCTTATATAAACTCTCATATTCACGTCATTGAATACTCACATACAGTACAGTAGGATGCTGCGTCACAGATGATCTCTGCTGTGCTGAGGAACCTGCTATGAACTGTGATTCATCTGTTGCTTTCACAGCAGAGGCCATGCACATCGGGAGTCTCATCGCAGCTCAGGGCTACTTCTTTCCCATCTCTGACCACATTCTCTCCCTCAAAGACGATGGCACCTTCTACCGCTTTCAGGTGAGACTGAATACGTCATGTTTGTCATGTATAAATCTGGGCTCTCAAAGTCAAATGACCTCAGGAGCCACTGTTTGGTCAGTAGGGGAGAAAAATATATCAAAATAATAATATTTATGATGATATTTCACCTCATTTCAAAATAAAAGTGTGTGTTTTGATATGGAATAAGTAGTTTACATTTGAATTTATTTATGAAGCAAAATGTATCTATTTATATAACAAAACATACAGAAATAATTCATTATAACTTTCTAACTTTCATTGTACGGAAGAGTATTAGGGCACCATGTAAAAAAATAAATAAAACAGCATGAATTCTGAGATTCAATTCAGAATTCTGAGAAAAAAAAGTCCAATTCTAAAATTAATCTGAGATTAAAGTCAGAATTAGGGCCACATGTAGAGAGAAAAAAAATCTGAATTCTGACTTTAATCTAAGATTATTCTCAGTATTCTGACTTTTTTCTTTACATGTGGCCCTAAATCTGACTTTAATCTCAGAATTCTGAGAAAAGAAATTCAGATATCTGACTCTCAGATTAATCTCAGAATTCTGACTTTTTTTTTTTTTTAACATGTGGCACTAATTCTCTTCCGTACTTTTGACATGCCTGGTGTAGATAATTGTGAAAGTGACATTTTATGTAGAGGTGAGTCCTGAGAAAATTGGCTTTTTACATTTTATATTTCTCGTGTTAATCTGAAAGGTTAGCGCGTTGATTTAACTTCATAGTTATAGGTTTACAGTTTCATGTAATGTGTTTACAAACCTGAAATAGATAATTGGCAATTTGTTGAACTCCTCTCAGGTCACCTGATACTAGGCTGAGTATCTCATGTTGCCAGGAAGCCCAGTAGAGTACATTGATTCAGATTAAAACAGTAATGTATACAATGTACACACACATATATATATATATATATATATATATATATATATATATAAATTCATATATATATATATATATATATATATAAAAATTCATATAAGGCTCCCAACTCTCATGGGTTTAAGACAATCCTTACTTTATCTTCAGAGGCAAATGGAATAATGTTCAAAGGTGAAAATCCAACATCTGATTATATTTAAACATTTATTTTAAGTCTGTAATCAGCCTGAGATGGACAGGAGGTATTTTCCAAAAAAAAAGCACGACGGCAGAAAATAATGTTGTGGTAAAATTGTCCATTGTCCAAAATATTTGAATATACAGATATATGTGAATTAATGAAGGACTTTTATCATTTTTCTAGAAAAATAATTGAAAATGTCCTTTTAAATCCTTTAAAAATACTTAAATATAAATTAAACTTCAAACATTTGGATGGTTTAATAAGGGATTTTTATTTAAATATTTTTCTACATCTGAGTACCTTGCACTGTAATTGTAATCCATATAATCGTCTCCAATATTTTTCTACATCTGAGTGCCTTGGATGCCTTATTTTGCACTGTAATTGTAATCCATATAATCGTCTACATATGATTTACTTCTGAACAATACATTCCCTTTCATTTTGAGTAAACTCGAACTGTCCCTTTAAATTTCCTAAATCTTCACAAAGAAACCCTTTATAGATCACTTGTTCAATCAGTGAATTACACACCAGTCTTGATCTTGATGACAAAAGGTGGCGTCGTCCACTGCCCTCACATCATCCTCAGTGCTATGTCGGCTTCCTGGGACGCCATTAAAAATGAATGGCAATCTGTTAAAATATTCATCAAGCGAGTTGAGTGAAGCACATTTGGGTGAGTGGGCGCGCACAAAAAAACCCCAGAAGAATAAGAGACAAATGAGACATTTGACTCCCTCTCCTCTGTTCATGGATAAAACAGTGGCGTTGAAGTCAAAGATTAATTATGTCAGACTACTTTTTAATCCTGAATTTCCTCATTAAAGAGAGGAAACAGTGCTTATTTTTTTTAGATTCCTCAGCGGGGAAGTGTGCAGCGGCACAGACACGCGGGGAGATTACAATGATCTTCAGTCTTGTTAGAGGACTGTGTCTCGACCAGAGCCAGAGAGGGAGTTTAATTAATCCAGATGGCAAACATGTTTTGAAATTCAGAGGAAAATGGATGACCTATGACACATGTTTGAACACACCAGTGTGATTGATGGCTACTATCAGGAAATGGCAGTTAAAAATTGGGTTAAGCGCCATTAAAAAGGTAAAATCTGAGGTTTTTCAACATGGGAATGCCTTATTTTATGCTTCATAGACTAAACTGAGAAAATTAGAATAAAATAAAATTTATTTTTGACATCGATAAAAGATGGTAAATTAACTCGAAGCTGCTAACAATTGCACAGAATATTTTGTAGACCCATCTATCATCATTTAGAGGATGAATTATGGCACATATTAGTCGACACCAGTGTGATTGACAGCTACTGTATTTTTAAGTGATATCTGTGAATTTCTGGCTTTAAAATCAGTAAAAATTTGAAGATTATTTAGTAATTTGAAAACTTTTCAAACATTTCTCATATGGTTTCAATGAGCAGTACTTAAGTATAAAACCAAATGTAGTAGTAATTCAGTCAAATAAAAGGAATAATTACAGTATGCTCACGTTCCGGGCTCTGACCTTAATGTTCTCTTCCTTCAACGTAAAGTGGAAGAGAAAAAAAGAAAGAGAAGGACAGAAAAGTTCCATAAAGATAATAATAATCACGGGTTTATTAGCATTTAATGGCAAATTAGTTGCAAAACCAAATATCTCTCCTAATTGAAACAGCTCAGTGGGGTTTTAAAACTGTAATTCAAGGCCATGTGAGGCAGAATATTTATATAAAAGCATGTGTTCTTTGGCTGCCGGCGTTATTATCATTATTATTATTGTTGACTCTGGAGCTTTTTCAGCTCTGTCTTGTTGTTGTGTTGTGTTGAGGTTGTGTTGTGTTCGCTGCTCCTCTGCATCGCCCCAGGACGCCTCTTTACTGCTCAGAGACTTTTATCCGTCAACTACTCTGAATCCATTCAGTCATGATCATAAAAAAAGAAAAGAAAATGGTGTTGATTGCTCACATAGCAGCGCACGGCGGCAATCATGAGCACCGCTGTGTCCGAGAAAGAAAGGTTAACGGCATCATTATGCTCCTGTTGGAAAAGTTTTGAAAACTGCTTATGTTTAAATCTCATTCTCATTATTTTTACGTCTTTGTAACGGAACATTATGCAGCTGTTTGTGAACAGGACATAATGTAAAAATCACCTTTTGTCCTCTTTCTTCTCCTCGTCAGGCGCCGTATTTCTGGCCGTCTCACTGCTGGGAGCCTGAAAACACTGATTATGGTGAGGACTCTTTTATGACCTGTTTAAGTTGAAGCCAAGAATGTAAGGCGGAAGTAGCAGTTAACCACAAGGGGGCGACACTTCTGGCTGCAAAAAGGACTTGTTAATGGTTTCAATGGCGAGTTTCTGGTTATCTTCAACAATACATGATGTCATTATTTTCCCATTTAGAGGAAAGATAGATTAATTATGGCACATATTATTAGACACCACTGTGATTGACAGCTACTTTTAGGTGATTTTTGAGGTTTCAGAACAGGAGATTCTTTATTATAAGTCAAAAACTATTTCCATTTCTCATACATTATATGGTTTTAATGAGCAGTGCTCAAGTATAAAACCAAATTTAGTACAGTTGTTGTTTAGTAAAATACTGTAAGAAACTGTGTTGCAAAAGCCAGAACTATTGATTTATTTCAGTAATTAAATTTAACAAAACAAAAATTCAAGACAACAAACTGTGCTACACTGATTACAAGAATCTAAAACAGAAACTCAGGAGAAGTGTGTGAATACACGTGTGACAGGTCGCTCACCACAGAAACTCTCCATGGTTTTCAGTTTAAACTCATAATATAATATAGACTTAATATAATACATAGGCGCCGCTTCTGCTCCCAAAACAGCAGTTTGAGAAAGATGTTTCCTCTAAATCCTTCATTATCTTCACTGAGCAACAGCTAATTAATTTGAAGGAAAATGTTTACTTGTGTGTAGCCGTAACTGTAAGTGAATATTTATAGCAGATTAACTCACAACTCCCACGATGTTCGTCCTTCATACAGAAATAACAACTTTATACAGCCCAATTAAACTGTGTGTGTTACTGTGGTTCATGCACAGATTCAATATCGAGAGAGATCACGAGGTGAAGCTATGCTACAATGGCGACCAATTAATTATCTCATGACATATAAGGCTGGATCCATGTTTTGGTTTGAATGAGACCTACAATGACATTAAACTTGTGGACATTAACTAGCCATATGGTTCATATTTGACATTATTTGTACAAAAACATAGTTAAACTTCATGTATTCACTTCATTATGCATTTATATGTTTCAGTACATTTAAAATATTAAATAATAATGTTATCAAGGCCTAACTTTTCACATTACAAATACGGATACAGAACCACATGTGGCTCTAGAGCCGCAGGTTGCAGAACCCTGAGCTAGTGACACTTCGTAATCGCTTTCCAGTGCACATTTAGAATTGAAAAGTAAATACAACACAGAACATAATGACCACATTTTAGAGGAAGCTGAGCTTCCCTTGCCGTCTTAGAGAAATCACCTCTGACATCTATGTTTAAAAGATTGTAAACTTCAGCCCCTTTTCCACCCATGGTCCCAGCGCGCCTCGCCTTGCGACAGCATGGTTTAGGTTGGCTTTCCACTACAAAAATAGTCCCTACTCAACGTGTGCGGAGTCATCCCTGCACGGCTGCATGAAACTGCCGCGACATTGTAAATCAGTTGTTTTCAGTATAACTGAATCATTAGAATCAGTTCATTTGTAGTACTTTGTCCACTGGAAGCACAGACTCCGTCTGACACAGTCTCTGGACTGAAATAGAGCGGCAGAATTAAATACACCAGATTCTACTGTTAAATATTGATATTCTAGACTTTTCTCTGGTAATTGTTGGGAGATAAATGCACGTTTTTTAGGATTAAGTCTTTTTAACTGATCTACAGTTCGGCACTGTTCGGCTTGATTCTTGTCTCGGACGTCTCTTCCTGTGACAACACTCTCTGACCAATCAGTGGCCGGCAATCTGGCGACGTCACGCATATTGTTGCCTCAGCTCGCTTGAAACCATGTACCCGGTACTATCACTCGTGGAAACGCAAAATTGCCGTGCCGAGGAGAGTTGAGTCGAGCTAGTGGAAACCGTGGATATAAAAAACCTCTCTCTGATGAAGGTTCCGTGAGGCACGACTTGTCCCCTCCGCTGTGGAGAGAGAAAAAGGACAAGTCAGAATTAGTCAGTCATTCCACTTCAAGTCCTTCATCATCTTGTCACAGAAGCAGCCACGACTTCTTCACACTCCACTTCACCTCTCCACCCTCCACCTCATCCGTATTAAGCAGCAGAGGTGGACAAGAGCCATTTACTGTGAGGCAGGAGAGGCAGGTAGAAGACGGGGCCGAGAGAGAGATGCACGGATGAGTGGGTGAAACGAAGGGAAGGGAGGGGAGAGCCGTGTAAACTGATAAGACCTGATGACTCAAACCTCTCCATCTCTCTCGCTCTTTCCCTGTAGCGATCTATCTGTGCAAGCGCACCATGCAGAACAAGACGAGGCTGGAGCTGGCAGATTATGAGGCGGTGAGCACTTGACTGTTCCTCTCAGCTGTTTCCTCTTTGTATTGATCTGTGTGTGTGTGTGTGTGTGTGTGTGTGTGCGTGTGTGTGTGTGTGTGTGTGTGTGTGTCGCGTATGGGGCACAAAGTCACAACTCCTCAAAGGTCAGACTTGTGCGCGTGTGAGATTATATTTACAGAGCTGAGCCGACCCAAGGAAATGAAGATGATTTAGTGTCAGTGTTGTTTTGTTTTGATCATAACAAATCTCTGTCTGGTCCTCTCACAGGAGAACCTCGCCAGGCTGCAGAGAGCCTTTGCCAGGAAGTGGGAGTTTATCTACATGCAGGCCGAGGCCCAGGTCAAGTAAGTGTGTGCGCCGATGTGTTTCCATGGCAACACATCGAGCTACAACGAACACAGTAATGCAGTGATGTCGCTCGCACCCGAGGTAGAAAGAAAAGTGTAATCTCGACATCTTGCGAGCCGTGCTGATAAGACTCCATTAACCCTCCTGTAATGTAGTTTCTTATAACGTCTGCTGCTCAGTGATACCGAGCGAGATTACATGATAATTCCCCCTTTTTTTTTATATATAAACCAGCAGTCATAGATCGAATAGAATACATGCAGAGAATATGGATTCACTTAGCTTTGATTTAAACACAACAAAACAAAGGAAAACATGTTAGCACTTATGACGTGCAAATTTGGAAATGGGACTTACTTACTGCTGAATTTTGTTCACACTAACAGCGTAACAACATGCACTATGGTCATCAACCGTTCCGTAAAATACAGATGTGTTCCAGACGTGAACAGATATGAAACACACTTTTTTTCCTTATTTTTGGGAATCAAGTCAGTGCAAATGACAGCAAAATGACAGATTAGTCCACTAATGAAGATTCTGTGATTTGTATGAGGGGGAAAATAAAAGGCCCTCGATTAAATTTTCTGTGAATACCTGTGTATCGTACAGTAGCAAAGGAGACACAATGAGATGTGAAGGTAAAATGGTGACACGTGAGGAGCAGGAGGATACTGTACAGGTGGGAAAAGAAAGAAAGAATGTACGTGAGGGATAACGACTAACACATTTTAGTTGTTTGTGTATAACTTGTTAAAACTGTTGGAGGGAAAAAAAACAGCAAACCCAATCTGGTCAATTTACAGTTGAGAGGTTTCATTCTTAAATCTCTGCTAATGTCAGTTCCAGCTCCTGTAAGGACATGAGAGCAGCAGTGTTACGATCACTCTGCCGAAAAACCCTCAAGCACATAGTCGTTGCTGCCGGCTAATCCTGGACTCCGTAATCTCTGGTCTTTCTCCATCTCTCTCTCTCTTCTTATCCTTCCATCCTGATTGAACCCTGTCATCGACAGCCGATGCCCAGGGGGGGCATGAAATGCTGAAATGTCTCTCACTCTTGACTGATCTCGTCCACAGGATCGACAGGAAAAAGGATAAAACGGAGAGGAAGATCCTCGACAGCCAGGAGAGAGCCTTCTGGGACGTCCACAGACCCGTGGTAAGATGAAGTCCCTGTACTGCATATTACGTGAATAATCACATCATCTGCTGATTATTCACTTCATATGTTCATTATTAGAATTCCTAAAATGCCAGAAAATGTTGATCTGTGTTTCTTTATATCCACCGTAAAACTTAAGTTGCATGTTGCAGCTAAATACCCCTCACCTCACATTTCCCTTAAGTGTTAAGGAGAAACTATGTCACCCTCACTTACCCTTTTTAGAGTAAACTCAAAATATGTTAAAAATAACATGGCAGACTCTATAGAGCTGACCCAGCTCCTGATATTAATATTCAAGGCTTATTCTGGTGACAACCACTGATTGTACCCTTTTTTCACATATTGGACCTTTAAATCAAATTCAAATACAAGGTGAAAGGATTTTTTTTCTGTGGTTAATTGTAATTTTTTTGTGAATTGGAGCTGCTATAGCTACTTTACTATAGCTAGTTTACTGTCATAGAGGAACAAATAAACTGGAAAATATAAGGAAAGGGAAAAAATACTTTGAGTGATTTACTGATTAATCTGTTGATTTTTGGCAGCCCTTCTGTAAAATGCTGACTTGCTATAAAATAATACATAAATGTATTTATGTTTTATTTTTTATTTCTTTTTAGCCTGGATGTGTTAACACTACAGAGATGGACATCAGAAAATGTAGACGCATGAAGAACCCTCACAGAGTGAAGAAGGTATGAGCGGGAATGAAGACAAAAATAAGTTCTTTGATTAATAAATAAAATACCAGTTATCCAGGTATCATTTCAGAACAAATTCAATAAGAGATACAAGTCACCTTACTTGTCTTTAATGTCCAAATGTCATAGTCAATGGTGTTAAGAATACAGCAGAATTTCACACTACTCACATTGGGAAAATCATTATTTCACAGTGTGGACACACACACACACACAGTGAAATAATGAGATTCAAGTAACGTTTTTTTCTTAATTGGTTAAATATATCGTTGTAATTTCCACAACACAAGACGTGTGTCTCTGCTCTTCATCGTTGTGTTCTTGCCTCTATGACACTGCAAAGAAAAATAATCACAATACGAGCACACATACTTCTGCACTCCATTAACTCTTCTCCTCCTCCTCCTCCTCTTCTTCCTCTAATATCACGGTGAAATGATGCAGTCGGTGTACGGCTTAGCGGAGGAGGGAACGCAGACTCAGAGCCCCGTGCACACGCCTTCACACCACTGCAGGAAAGGCACGAAGGAGGACGTCGAGAAAGAGGTGAAAAACAGTTAAAAAACGACAAAATAATCACTAAATCAATAAATAAATGTTAGATTTTGGCAGAGAATCATTGTAAAAAATAATCAGTTAGGTAAACTTGAAGCATGGCTCTAAAGAGTTAAGAGTTTATTCATAGATGATGATGATGATGATGATGATGATGTTGATATGAGTGTTGAGCAACAGTCGCTCTTGGCTTTGGCACAAGCTCTACACACAAAGGTCAAGTGTCTGGTGATGATTGTGGTGATGATGATGACGGTGGCTGCTTGATGAGTGTAAGGCCTGTTCATGTCTTCACGGGGGTCAGGGTGAAAGATTAAAGGGGGAGGGACTGGTCAACAGGGAAAGAATTAGTGTAGTAACAATAAAAACAAAAAAAAGATTCCCTCTATTACCCAAAAAGAGAAAAAAAAAACACATTTACATGTATTTCACTTGAAATTCAATTCTCAAAATATGTACCATAATGTAGTTGAAAGTGCATTGTATTCTATTATAGGATATATAGGTATATATTGTTTATTACGGTCGTACAACGACAACAAAAACACTGAACAGAATAGAGGAAAAAATGCAACAAAGACATTTATTATAACACTTACCCTCATCACATTAATGTTTATACATTATTTGGCCAGTGTTATTATCATTAAAAAATTATAACATTTCAGTGTCTGAAAAATTTAATAAACATGTTCTTTATAATATAAAAACTGAATTTGTGTAAGATTTGGAAACAACTTTAAACCGAGTGGACCCCAACTCAGTTTATAAGTTATAATAACTTATTTCTGTATTTTTTAAAAGTAAAAAAAAACTTGTATCGTGAACTTTGCATCGGTCTTTACCAACACAGACACTTTTATTTTGAAATTCTGAGAAAACCACCAATCCTAAACAGTTGCTTTTTCCCAAAAAAGTTTTTTTTATTTGGCCGGGCCCCCTACTGGCCACACACTTTGAGAGCCCTTTTTAAGATTAAGATCTTCTGCAAATGTATTCTATTTTTAAAAATCCTATTTATTTTGTTTTGGTTGCTAAATTCTTTGGAGAGAAGGATACATGTGATTCTACTTTTTGTCATTCAAAATGGTTTGCTCTGTTTTCTTCATGTTGAAGAAAGATGATTTTCTGTCATCACAGACAATAGTTTTTCTGATTCTAATGTTTAAACGGCAGCAATAACAATGTCTGAAATTCACTTTGATATTTTTTATTTTAATTCCATACTCTGATATTTTATCAAGGACTTTTATTGTGTTTTTATTTTATTTTATATTTTCTGTCGTCTCCCGTTTTAGATCGTATTCCTGAACATGCAGCTCGACCGCCACTGTCTGAAGATGTCAAAGGTCGCTGACAGGTACAGGAAGTTCACTTTTCTTTCTCTTTTATCTATAGCTATACATTTACTGCACATCCCGAGGAGAATGTCTTACTTTTGTCCTTTTAAGAAGCATTATTTATATATTTCCTTGTGAGGTGAGGAGACGTGAAGTAGTGAAACTGGCAGGGACTGTTTACATTAGAGTGCATTCATTTATTAATTAAAATATCGATATTTGCCGGTGTGTCGATCGTATTGCACGAGGAAGGACAGCGATATATCACCAAATTGATATTTTGACCCACTCCTACTGAATATAATAACATCCCACGCCTCTACCTGGTGATTTAATGAAGGAACACCTTGTGTTTTGTCAGATTTATTGGTGTTGTTTTTATAATATCAGTGCATTTACACACTCACATGTTCCTGCTTCATGTCTGACACACGTCAGACGTCTGCCTCCCTCACAGTCAGTGCGGCCATTCCTCTCTCAGCGGAGCAGGAGAGACTGATTGCTTGCTCGCTGTTTGCTCCGCGACCCTTTGACCTCCTGTCGTCACGCTCCGGAGCTAAGTTTAATTGGTGCTTCACAGAGTGGAAAAAAAGATTGCACCATTAACCCCCGAAAACCTCGCAAAAAAAAAAAAGAGCCAACAATGACATTACGACATGAAATATGTCGCCCGGTAACTTTGAAGACGACGACGTGGCCGTGAATTTGTTTTGAAATCACATCACATCTAATAAAATAAATACTAATGAATAAAATACAGCGTAATTTAATCAGTTATGAGCTCATATTTTTGTTTTTTAATGCAGCTCACCACTAGATATCAAGTTAGTTAAATTAGTTATTTCTGTCTATTTTTGTGATTTATATGAAATCTTTACATCACAGATTACTGTAGGGATGCACTGATACTATGTTCTGTGTGTGTAATGTAGGAAAGAAGCCACACTCTGCTGTGACACTTATAATTGTTTCCCTGCTGCTGATGCACTTTCTGCTTCACTGCGTCTCTCAGCTCTTGTTTTTCTCTCCTTATCAGAGAGATCGAAGGTTCACATCTGAGCTTTGGTGACATAGATTAAAACAGACGAGGCACAAACTAAACCAAGATTCTATTTCTCTCAAGTCATGTTTCCAGCTCAACAAAGACAATTTTGATCTCACTTAAAGGGTTAAAAATATTCTCTAACTGTAACCTTCTTCTCTTCCTCTCCGTGTGTGTGTGTGTGTGTGTGTGTGTGTGTGTGTGTGTGTGTGTGTGTGTGTGTGTGTGTGTGTGTGTGTGTGTGTGTGTGTGTGTGTGTCAGTCTGATTAGCTACACAGAGCAGTACATGGACTACGACCCATTTGTGACAGCACCAGAACCACCAAACCCCTGGACCAGCGATGACCCCTCCTTATGGGATGTGGAGTTCAGGTAACCACACAAACAACGTTTGATTTCTTTTACTCTCTCCTCCTAGATTATTTTTGAGTATTTGTTTGGTCCATAAAATGTCAGAAAATGTGGAAAGACCAAAAGTTCGCTTGGCTTGTTCTACAAAAGATATCGCTAATGAAATATCATCAACACATAGAGAAAAAGAAATATTGCATTTTGTAAAGCCTGAATGTGACAAAAGTTGTGTGTTATTCCCACAGCAATTTACCCAAAGTGTGCCGCGTAAGCACTAACAATTAAATCCTAAATATGACATAACTCCCTTACTTTAACTATGTGCTTTTAAGCATTGTCTTGTGGCTGCAAAATGTCTGCTACGCTCCTTTAGCATGATGTTTCAGAAACGTTGGTGTCGATATAAAGTGAATGAGTTTCAGACTGATATCAGTATCCGTGGGAATTCAAGGTCTCTCACTAATCAAAACACAATAAATGATTCAGTTTTATGTTGGTTTAACTTCATTATTTCACTAAAATCCTCTTAGTTTGAAGGTCTGCTGGGAAGGATTTATATAAGACACTTAAATAATGTTTTAATTTAACAAAAAAAATTCTCTTTGGTTGTGTTTTTGCACACATTTATTTCTCCTCATATTTACAAAACCCTGAGCTGAGTGAAATCAAAGTTGTTGTCCTTGAAGAAGAACTGCACTTTTTCTTTTTTAAATAGCTTTTATTGATTTATTGATGCACACGTTGTCCTTTCTGACAAACAAATCCTGAAGATCATAGGGAAAAAACCTTGTGAGGTTGTTTTAAATTCAAACCAGTGTGCTTGAAGACAACAATTACAATAAAAGCATGATTTAACAGCTCCAATCAGTGGAGCTGAGGATATTTACAGGTAATTATGTTGAGTGATTGGTCGTTTAGTGAAGTAGTGAAGGAAAATTTGTTGAGTTGAGTTGATTCACCCCGTCAATTTAAAAGCATAATGACTCACCTTCGCTTTATGTGCGACTGACAAAAATAAGGATAATGTTAAATTAATAATCTTCTGGTGAACTGTTGTGTATTACAGTGATGAATTGAAGATGTCAGAGAGCACTCACGACTTGCAACAAATCGCCCCGTGCTCTGAATGTGAATCCTCATTACAAGAAGGAATTGATATGAGCAGATGTGTAATCATTGTGCCCAACCAAGCTCAATAATCAGCCAGATTAATGGTCGTCATAAAGAAAAATTAAAAAGTGTCAGCGAGTGCACAAACGGCACTAACCCTAACCCTGCCACAACAGAGAATGAATGAATGAATCAGTGTCACATGATGTGAAAAATTTCACCTGATGACATAAAACCTTACAGGGACTCGTAATGTGAAATGTTTCATATTATAAATGCTTTTATGTAAAAGCTTCATATATGTATATGTAAAATGTTTCATGCTATATAACACGTGAAAGTATGTTGCCCAAAATCACCCAAAAACGTCATCCGAAGGCATCCAAAATGTTGTGATATAGTATGTCCTCCAAGACAATGGGAAAACGAGCCCCAGTGGCCTAATGGATAAGGCACTGGCCTCCTAAGCCTGGGATTGTGGGTTTGAGTTCCATCTTTAGTAGTTCATCCAAATTTTGACAAAAAGTCATAGTTTAGTTTGTCGTCCAAATTTTGCGAAAAAAGTAATACTTTAGTATGTCGTCCAAATTTTGACAAAAGTCATAGGTTAGTATGTCTTCCATATTTTGACAAAAAAGTCATACTTTAGTTTGTCGTCCAAATTTTGACAAAAAAGTAATACTTTAGTATGTCGTCCAAATTTTAACAAAAGTCATATGTTAGTATGTCTTCCATATTTTGACAAAAAAGTCATACTTTAGTACATTGTCCAAATTTTGACAAAAAAGTCATAGGTTAGTATGTCGTACGAATTTTGACAAAAGTCATACTTGAGTATGTCGTCCAAATTTTTACAAAAGTCATAGGTTAGTATGTCATCCAAAATGTGAGAAATAAGTCCCACTTGAGTATGTCATCCAAACTTAGACAAAAAAGTCATAGCATAGTTTGGTTTGTCGTCCAAATTTTGACAAAAAAGTCAGTTTAGTTTATTGTCAAAATTTTGACAAAAAAGTAATCGGTAAGTATGTCGTCCAAATTTTGACAAAAAAGTCATAGGTTAGTATGTCTTCCATATTTTGACCAAAAAGTCATAGGTTAGTATGTCGTCCAAACTTAGACAAAAAAGTCATAGTTAAGTTTGTCGTCCAAATTTTGACAAATGTCATAGGTTAGTATGTGTTCCATATTTTGACAAAAGTCATAGGTTAGTATGTCGTCCAAAAATGAGACAAAAAAGTCATACTTTAGTATGTCTTCAAAAAATGGTCAGAAAGGTCATACTTTAGTATGTCGTCCAAAATGTACAAAAAAGTCATAGTATAGTATGTCGTCCAAAATGGACAAAAAAGTTATAGTGTAGTATGCCGTCCAAAATTAGACAATAAAGTCATACTATAGTATGCCGTCCAAATTTTGACAAAAAAGTCATAGGTTAGTATGTCGTCCAAATTTTGACAAAAGTCATACTTGAGTATGTCGTCCAAATTTTGACAAAAGTCATAGGTTTGTATGTCATCAAAATGTTGACAAAAAAGTCATACTTTAGTATGTCATCTGAAATGTGAGAAATAAGTCCCACTTGAGTATGTCGTCCTAACTTAGACAAAAAAGTCATAGCATAGTTTAGTTTGTCGTCCAAATTTTGACAAAAAAGTCAGTTTAGTTTATCGTCCAAATTTTGACAAAAAAGTAATCGTAAGTATGTCGACCAAAATTGACAAAAAAGTCATACTTTAGTATGTCTTCAAAAAATGCTCAAAAAGGTCATACTTTTTAGTATGTCTTCCAAAAATTGACAAAAAAGTCATAGTATAGTATGTCATCCAAAAATGGTCTAAAAAGTCATACTTTAGTATGTCATCCAAAATGAGACAAAAAAGTCATACTATAGTATGTCGTCCAGAAAATGGTCAAAAAAGTCATACTATAGTATGTCGTCCAAAAATGGACAAAAAAGTCATAGTATGTCGTCGAAAATGAGACAAAAAATCTCATATTTGACTATCAAAAAATGGTCAAAAAGATCATACTTTTTATTATGTCGTCCAAAAATGGACAAAAAAGTCATAGTATAGTATGTCGTCCAAAATGAGACAAAAAAGTTGTACTTTAGTATGTCGTCCAAAAATGGTCTAAAAAGTCATAGTATAGTATGTCGTCCAAAAATGGTCTAAAAAGTCATACTTTAGTATGTCGTCCAAAATGAGACAAAAAAGTTATACTATAGTATGTCGTCCAAAAAATGGTCAAAAAAGTCATACTATAGTATGTCTTCAAAAAATGGTCAAAAAGGTCATACTTTTTAGTATGTCGTCCAAAAATGGACAAAAAAGTCATACTATAGTATGTCGTCCAAAATGAGACAAAAAAGTCATACTATAGTATGTCGTCCAAAAATGGACAAAAAAGTCATACTATAGTATGTCGTCCAAAAATGGACAAAAAAGTCATAGTATAGTAGGTCGTCCAAATTTCGACAAAAAAGTCATACTATAGTATGTGGTCCAAAAATGGACAAAATAGACACAGTATAGTACTGTGAAAACAAGCCCCAGTGGTGTAATGGGTTAGGCACTGGCCTCTGAGGTATAGGATCGTGGGTTCGAATCCCATCTTTGTTGGTCATCCAAATTATGACAGAAGATTTATACTTTGATATGTTGTCCAAAATGAGACAAAAAATTCATACTATAGTATGTTGTCCAAAAATCTTCTAAAAAGTCATAGTATAGTATGTCGTCCAAAAGTCTTCTAAAAAGTCATAGTATAGTATGTCTTCCAAAAATTGACAAAAAAGTCATAGTATAGTATGTTGTCCAAAAATGGTCTAAAAAGTCATAGTATAGTATGTTGTCCAAAATTAGGCAAAAAAGTCATACTTTAGTATGTCTTCAAAAAAATGGTCAAAAAGGTCATACTTTTTAGTATGTCGTCCAAAAATGGACAAAAAAGTCATAGTATAGTATGTCGTCCAAAATGAGACAAAAAAGTTATACTTTAGTATGTCGTCCAAAATGGACAAAAAAGTCATAGTATAGTATGTCATCCAAAATGAGACAAAAAAGTCATAGTTTAGTATGTCTTCAAAAAATTGTCAAAAAGGTCATACTGTTTACTATGTCATCCAAAAATGGACAAAAAAGCCATAGTATAGTAAGTCGTCCAAAATGAGACAAAAAAGTTATACTTTAGTATGTCGTCCAAAAATGGTCTAAAAAGTCATACTAAAAAGTATGTCGTCCAAAATGAGACAAAAAAGTCATAGTATAGTATGTCGTCCAAAAATGAGTCAAAAAAGTCATACTTTAGTATGTCTTCAAAAAATGGTCAAAAAGGTCATTTGAGTATGTCGTCCAAAAATGAGTAAAAAAAGTCATACTTTAGTATGTCTTCAAAAAATGGTCAAAAAGGTCATACTATAGTATGTTGTCCAAAAATCTTCTAAAAAGTCATAGTATAGTATGTCGTCCAAAAGTCTTCTAAAAAGTCATAGTATAGTATGTCTTCCAAAAATTGACAAAAAAGTCATAGTATAGTATGTCGTCCAAAAATGGTCTAAAAAGTCATAGTATAGTATGTTGTCCAAAATTAGGCAAAAAAGTCATACTTTAGTATGTCTTCAAAAAAATGGTCAAAAAGGTCATACTTTTTAGTATGTCGTCCAAAAATGGACAAAAAAGTCATAGTATAGTATGTCGTCCAAAATGAGACAAAAAAGTTATACTTTAGTATGTCGTCCAAAATGGACAAAAAAGTCATAGTATAGTATGTCATCCAAAATGAGACAAAAAAGTCATAGTTTAGTATGTCTTCAAAAAATTGTCAAAAAGGTCATACTGTTTACTATGTCATCCAAAAATGGACAAAAAAGTCATAGTATAGTAAGTCGTCCAAAATGAGACAAAAAAGTTATACTTTAGTATGTCGTCCAAAAATGGTCTAAAAAGTCATACTAAAAAGTATGTCGTCCAAAATGAGACAAAAAAGTCATAGTATAGTATGTCGTCCAAAAATGAGTCAAAAAAGTCATACTTTAGTATGTCTTCAAAAAATGGTCAAAAAGGTCATTTGAGTATGTCGTCCAAAAATGAGTAAAAAAAGTCATACTTTAGTATGTCTTCAAAAAATGGTCAAAAAGGTCATACTTTAGTATGTTGTCCAAAAATGTACAAAAAAGTCAAAGTATAGTATGTCGTCCAAAATGAGACAAAAAAGTTATACTTTAGTATGTCGTCCAAAAATGGCAAAAAAGTCATAATTTAGTATGTCGTCCAAAAATGGACAAAAAAGTCATACTAAATTATGTCGTCCAAAATGAGAAAAAAAAGTCATAGTATAGTATGTCGTCCAAAAATAAAGTCATTCAATCAATCAAAATGAGACAAAAAGGTCATCTTTAGTACGTCGTCCAAGAAGTCATACTGTAGTATGTCCTCCAAATTTTGACAAAAAAGTCATACTATAATATGCAGTCCAAAAATAGTCCAAAAAGTCATACTATAGAATGTCATCCAAAAATTGACAAAAAAGTCATACTATAGTATGTGGTCCAAAAATGGACAAAAAAGTCACAGTATAGTATGTCCTCCAAAACATTGTGGCAACAAGCCGCAGTGGTGTAATGGGCAAGGCACTGGCCTCTGAGGTATAGTATTGTGGGTTCGAATACCATCTTTGTTGGTCATCCAAATTCATGACAAAAGATTCATCCTTTAGTTTGTTGTCCAAAATGTGATAAAAAAAAGTTATAGGTTAGTATGTCGTCCAAAAATGGTCCAAAAAGTCATACTATAGTATGTCTTCCAAAAATTGACAAAAAGTCATACTATAGTACGTGGTCCAAAAATGGACAAAAAAGTCACAGTATAGCTTTGTGGATACGAGCTCCAGTGGTGTAATGGGTTAGACACTGGCCTCTGAGGTATAGGATTGTGGATTCAAATCCCACCTTTGTTGGTCATCCAAATTATGACAGAAGATTTATACTTTGATATGTTGTCCAAAATGAGACAAGAAAGTCATACTATAGTATGTCGTCCGAAAATCTTCTAAAAAGTCATAGTATAGTATGTCTTTCAAAAATGGACAAAAAAGTCATAGTATAGTATAACGTCGACAAATGGTCTAAAAAGTCATAGTATAGTATGTCGTCCAAAATGAGACAAAAAAGTTATACTTTAGTATGTCGTCCAAAAATGGCAAAAAAGTCATACTAAATTATGTCGTCCAAAAATAAAGTAATTCAATCAATCAAAATGAGACAAAAAGGTAATCTTTAGTACGTCGTCCAAAAAGTTATACTGTAGTATGTCCTCCAAATTTTGACAAAAAAGTCATACTATAATATGCAGTCCAAAAATGGTCCAAAAAGTCATACTATAGAATGTCATCCAAAAATTGACAAAAAAGTCATACTATAGTATGTGGTCCAAAAATGGACAAAAAAGTCACAGTATAGTATGTCCTCCAAAACATTGTGGCAACAAGCCGCAGTGGTGTAATGGGTAAGGCACTGGCCTCTGAGGTATAGTATTGTGGGTTTGAATACCATCTTTGTTGGTCATCCAAATTCATGACAAAAGATTCATCCTTTAGTTTGTTGTCCAAAATGTGATAAAAAAAAGTTATAGGTTAGTATGTCGTGCAAAATGGTCAAAAAAGTCATACTATAGTATGTCGTCCAAAAATGGTCAAAAAAGTCGTACTATAATATGTCGTCCAAAAATGGTCCAAAAAGTCATACTATAGTATGTCTTCCAAAAATTGACAAAAAGTCATACTATAGTATGTGGTCCAAATTATGACAGAAGATTTATACTTTGATATGTTGTCCAAAATGAGACAAGAAAGTCATACTATAGTATGTCGTCCAAAAATCTTCTAAAAAGTCATAGTATAGTATGTCTTTCAAAAATGGACAAAAAAGTCATAGTATAGTATGTCGTCGACAAATGGTCTAAAAAGTCATAGTATAGTCAGTCAGTCAGTCATCATCTACCGCTTTATCCTCTGCCAGAGGGTCGCGGGGGGTGCTGTGCCAATCTCAGCTACATCGGGCGATAGGCGGGGTACACCCTGGACAGTTCGCCAGTCCATCGCAGGGCCACACACAGATAGAGACAAACAACCATTCACTCTCACACTCACTCCTATGGTCAATTTGGAGTGTCCAATTTACCTATCCCCACATTGCATGTTTTTGGACTGTGGGAGGAAGCCGGAGTACCCGGAGAGAACCCACGCACACACGGGGAGAACATGCAAACTCCATGCAGAAAGGCCCTTGTTCCAACCGGGGCTCGAACCCGGGTCTTCTCGCTGCAAGGCGAGAGTGCTGTCATAGTATAGTATGTCGTCCAAAATTAGGCAAAAAAGTCATAGTATAGTATGTCGTTCAAAATAAGACCAAAAAGTCATACTTTAGTATGTCTTCAAGAAATGGTCAAAAAGGTCATACTTTTTAGTATGTCGTCCAAAAATGGACAAAAAAGTTATAGTATAGTATGTCGTCCAAATGGACAAAAAGGTTATACTTAAGTATGTCATCCAAAAAATTGTCAAAAAAGTCATACTATAGTATGTCTTCCAAAAATTGACAAAAAAGTCATAGTATAGTATGTCGTTCAAAATAAGACAAAAAAGTCATACTTTAGTATGTCTTCAAAAAATTGTCAAAAAGGTCATACTTTTTAGTATATTGTCAAAAAATGGTAAAAAAGGTCATAGTAAAGTATGTCGTCCAAAAATGAGACAAAAAAGTCATACTTTAGTATGTCTTCAAAAAAAGGTCAAAAAGGTCATAGTATAGTATCTCGTCCAAAAATGGTCGAAAAAGTCATACTATAGTATGTCTTCAAAAAATGGTCAAAAAGGTCATACTTTAGGATGTCTTCAAAAAATTGTCAAAAAGGTCATACTTTTTAGTATGTCATCCACAAATGGACAAAAAAGTCATAGTATAGTATGTCGTCCAAAAATTGACAAAAATGGCATACTATAGTATGTCTTCAAAAAATGGTCAAAAAGGTCATAGTATAGTATGTTGTCCAAAAATGGTCAAAAAAGTCATACTATAGTATGTCGTCCAAAAATGGTCTAAAAAGTCATACTCTAGTATGTCGTCCAATAATGGACAAAAAAGTCATACTATATAGTATGTCGTCCAAAAATGGCATACTAAAGTATGTCTTCAAAAAATGGTCAAAAAGGTCATAGTATAGTATGTTGTCCAAAAATTGTCAAAAAAGTCATAGTATAGTATGTCGTCCAAAATGAGACAAAAAAGTTATACTTTAGTATGTCGTCCAAAAATGGTCTAAAAAGTCACACTATAGTATGTCGTCCAAAATGAGACTAAAAAGTCATACTGTAGTATGTCGTCCAAAAATTGACAAAAATGGCATACTATAGCATGTCGTCCAAAATGAGACAAAAAAGTCGTACTGTAGTATGTCTTCAAAAAATTGTCAAAAAGGTCATACTTTTTAGTATGTCGTCCAAAATGAGACAAAAAAGTTATACTTTAGTATGTCGTCCAAAAATGGTCTAAAAAGTCATACTCTCGTATGTCGTCCAAAATGAGACAAAAACGTCATACTATAGTATGTCGTCCAAAATGAGACAAAAACGTCATACTATAGTACGTCGTCCAAAATGAGACAAAAAAGTTATACTTTAGTATGTCGTCCAAAAATGGTCTAAAAAGTCATACTCTAGTACAGGGGTGGGCAATTATTTTCCACAAGGGGCCACATGAGAAACAAAAAATATCGTTGAGGGCCGAGCCAAATTTGAATTCATTTTAATTTAATTGTATCACTTTCATCTAAAAAAAAAGCAGTAAATTGTATTGTTTTGGTGTAAATTAGGCAGCATACAAACACACAATAAACACAATTACTAACCAACTCTATTGAAAATATCAAATGACTACACTATATAATGAATACTATTATACTATACTACTGTGGTGTGGTGTGGTGTAGTGCAGTGAATATACACCCACACACACGCAGAGCGCACCTGCACGCTTACACACTAATGCTGCAATCACACCGTACGAGTGACGGTGCTTCACTGGTTAGATAATGAACAGGGAGGGAGATAATGATAACTCCTGAACTTAAACCGAGACACTTGTAGAAGAAAAGTACTACGGACCTCGTTCTTAACGTTGTCTTCTATATAGGCTGCCTCCGACTCCTTTGCGCGCTCGTCATCAGATACGTTCTTATATTTCTCTTTGTGTTTGGTCACGTAGTAGCGATTCAGATTGTAATCCTTAAACACAGCGACTTGTGTACCACAAACGACTTGTGTACACGGCGTTACCTTTGACGCCTGTAAAGAAATATTTAGCAGTCCATGTCTTGTTGAAAATGCACCATTCGGAATTAACTTTTCTTTTTTTAACATGAGTCGACATTTTTAGGGGGCCAGGGGTAACTGGCTAGCGTCACCTGTCGCTGTGCAGACAGACGCAGATACGTGTGTCCATACGTCAGGCTTTTCAAAATAAAAGCAACACAGTTGTAGTGCATGCTCAGCATAAATACTCCATCTGTGTTTATGACTGACATACCAAAAAAGGCATACTATAGTATGTCATCAAAAAATGGTCAAAAAGGTCATAGTATAGTATGTCGTCCAAAAATGGTCTAAAAAGTCATACTCTAGTATGTCGTCCAATAATGAACAAAAAAGTCATACTATATAGTATGTAGTCCAAAAATTGACAAAAATGGCATACTAAAGTATGTCTTAAAAAAATTGTCAAAAAGGTCATAGTATATTATGTTGTCCAAAAATGGTCAAAAAAGTCATAGTATAGTATGTCGTCCAAAATGAGACAAAAAAGTTATACTTTAGTATGTCGTCCAAAATGAGACTAAAAAGTCATACTATAGTATGTCGTCCAAAAATTGACAAAAATGGCATACTATAGCATGTCGTCCAAAATGAGACAAAAAAGTTATAGTATAGTATGTCGTCCAAAATGGACAAAAAAGTTATAGTATAGTATGTCGTCCAAAATGAGACAAAAGTGTCATACTATAGTATGTCGTCCACAATGGACAAAAAAGTCATAGTATAGTATGTCGTCAAAAAGTGGTCAAAAAGGTCATAGTATATTATGTTGTCCAAAAATGGTCAAAAAAGTCATAGTATAGTATGTCGTCCAAAATGAGACAAAAAAGTTATACTTTAGTATGTGGTCCAAAATGAGACTAAAAAGTCATACTATAGTATGTCGTCCAAAAATTGACAAAAATGGCATACTATAGCATGTCGTCCAAAATGAGACAAAAAAGTTATAGTATAGTATGTCGTCCAAAATGGACAAAAAAGTTATAGTATAGTATGTCGTCCAAAATGAGACAAAAGTGTCATAGTATAGTATGTCGTCCAAAATGAGACAAAAGTGTCATACTATAGTATGTCGTCCACAATGGACAAAAAAGTCATAGTATAGTATGTCGTCAAAAAGTGGTCAAAAAGGTCATAGTATAGTATGTTGTCCAAAAATGGTCAAAAAAGTCGTAGTATAGTATGTCGTCCAAAATGAGACAAAAAAGTTATACTTTAGTATGTCGTCCAAAATGAGACTAAAAAGTCATACTATAGTATGTTGTCCAAAAATTGACAAAAATGGCATACTATAGCATGTCGTCCAAAATGAGACAAAAAAGTCGTACTGTAGTATGTCTTCAAAAAATTGTCAAAAAGGTCATACTTTTTAGTATGTCGTCCAAAAATGGACAAAAAGTTATAGTATAGTATGTCGTCCAAAATGGACAAAAAAGTTATAGTATAGTATGTCGTCCAAAATGAGACAAAAGTGTCATACTATAGTTTGTCGTCCACAATGGACAAAAAAGTCATAGTATAGTATGTCGTCAAAAAGTGGTCAAAAAGGTCATAGTATAGTATGTTGTCCAAAAATGGTCAAAAAAGTCATAGTATAGTATGTCGTCCAAAATGAGACAAAAAAGTCATACTTTAGTATGTCTTCGAAAAATGGTCAAAAAGGTCATACTTTTTAGTTTGTCGTCCAAAAATGGACAAAAAAGTCATAGTATAGTATGACGTCCAAAATGAGACAAAAAAGTTATACTTTAGTATGTCGTCCAAAATGGTCTAAAAAGTCATAGTATAGTATGTCGTCAAAAAATTGACAAAAATGTAATACTATAGTATGTCTTCCAATAATGGACAAAAAAATCATAGTATAGTATGTGGTCCAAAATGAGACAAAAAAGTCATACTATAGTATGTCCTCCAAATTTTGACAAAAAAGTCACACTTTAGTATGTTGCATAACAGTTGGTTGGTTGTCACTGGGATGCAGAGCTAGAGTTCAGTAGGGTGACAGCTGTAAGAAAGAAGCTTTCTCTGAAGCTGCTGGTTTCGGTGTGGGGAAACCTGTAATGCCTCCCAGAGGGGAGTGGAGTGGGGTTCACAGTCTGTGGTTGGGGGCACTGTGTTTGTCGTCTGCCTCAGCTTGACGGCGTCTTGTCTCACTCACAGTGCTGTGTGATGTGCTTCTTTTAGCGATTTATTTTAACGATATCTTTTGCATTACCTATCCAAACAACGTCAAACTTGGCACTGCACTTACTCGTGCCTGTAGCAAGACACTTTGAAAGTAAAGTCAAGTTTGAAGTCAGTTGGACCGCTGGCTGCAGCAGCAGCATGATGATGATGATGATGATGATGATGTTCACACACTGTCTCTCTCTCTCCCATGTCTCCCAGTAAGGAGCCCAGTCAGCAGCGGGTGAAGAAGTGGGCTTTCTCTCTGGAAGAGGCTCTGAAAGACCCCGCAGGTCAGGACCTCTTCCTCAAGTTCCTCGAGTCAGAGTTCAGCTCGGAGAACCTGCGGTGAGCAAAAACAACAGGGTTGTAATTTAGGAAGTGGGTTTTTTTCCAGGTTGTGATCTGACGTAACACACAGTCCACTGCTGCTCTGTGTTTGTGTCTCTGTGAACATTTAAAAAATAACCAGAAAACATAGATTTCTCTTTGGCATCCAAGTTGTTTTCAGCCTCTCACTTCAACCCACTTATGCTCATTTTGCAGTTTTTTTGGAAAAAAAAAACACAAAGAAAACATCATCACTCACAGATGCAGACTTGGACTTACAGTAGATAGAGTAGAGAGTCTTTACATCTGTACCTTCGCTGCAAGATTTCTGTTTATCGCCAACAAGGTATTTACACGATAGAAAAAGATTCAGCTGTTATGAAAATAGATTAAATACAGCCTCATTGAATCATTTTTGGCACAAAAAAACAAGCAAGTAAAATGTGTGTTAAATTAAATGCACCGAAGCAGTAAAATCGAATTATTCGAACCATCTCCTTCGCCGATATGTAAAATTACAAATGATCACGTTTTTGGAGAGTTTTTGGAGAGTTTTTGGAGAGTTTGTTCATTTATGAAGCGTGTGAGTCGCCAAGATGGACGACAACATTGAAAAAGGCCGACTTCCTGTTTAGTTAATGGTTCCATGGTCCTGATGGACTTGTCTGTATTTATAGAGCTTTTCTAGTCTTGATGAGCTGCTTTACACAACAGTTTTCACCCATTCACACATCAACAACATGGGCTTAAGTGTCTTGTTCATGGACATAGACAACAGAGCCATCAATTAAACCCACAACCTTCCAGCTGAAAGACAACTCGCCCTACCACTAAGCCACCTAAATCCTCTCTTTTTTAATACTTCTACATCAGAAAATGACTTTTGATATTAAAGTACAGTAAATGTCATATACTTTAAGACTTTTACTTTAGTAATATTATAAAAAAAGTGACTTCTCTCTCTCTCTCTCTCTCTCCTCAGCCACGTTCTTCTTCTTTTCCGGAACCTTTAATTGCTTTTGGTTTTATGAGGGCGCTCAGGGATGGAGTGACACTGAGAGACAGAGTGAGAGAGTGAGAGCAGCAGACCCCAGAGGTTTTTATCCTCCCTCTCTCTCTCTCTCTCTCTCTCTCTCTCTCTCTCTCTGTGTCTCTCTGCCTCTCTGTCCACAGATCAATATAGATACAAACTAATATCACAGGCGCTCAGCAGCTCCTTCTCTGCTGCTGCTGCTGCTTAACACACTTCACAACCTGTGTGTGTCTCACACTGGAGTCCAGAGTCCATTAATGCCTTTTAAAATGGTGGACGCGAAGACAGGACGTCCATTTTTATCTTCCCATTTCATTTGATCCACTTTCACTCATGTCCATTAACATCAAATAAAGATAGATAGAAAAGCCGCCACGGCACAACGTCCATGAACCATGTCAGCCTGAGCTGTCCCTCAGATATATGCTCATTTCTAATCCTGGTCACTCCTACCTGCATTGGTGTGTCTGAAAGGACAGAAATATGAACGTCATCTTTATTTTTCTGATTTCTTAGCCTTTAAAAGTGTGTTCGTGTAATTGTCTCTGGTCCAGGTTCTGGTTGGCCGTGCAGGACCTGAAGCGAAGGCCTCAGCAGGAAGTGGGACAGAGGGCACAGGACATCTGGGCGGAGTTTCTGGCTGACGGAGCGCCCAGTTCCATCAACCTGGACTCACACAGCTACGAACGCACGAGCCAGAACCTGAAAGACCCGGGACGATACAGCTACGAGGACGCACAGGTGAGGACACCAGAGGACAAACGCAGTCCAAGTGTTTTTTTCAATTATTAGTTATAAGTTTCTCTCATTTTCATCTTCTTAAATGTGAATATTTATATTTAATGTTTTCTTTGCTCCATACAACAAATACATCATTAAAACTGATTAATTTTGGTTTGTGGACAAAACGAGACATTTGAGAACATCATTATTTTCAGGTTTAAAAAACAATGATCAACATTTTCTGATATTTTATGGATCAAACAAATACACAATTAATCAAGAAAGTAATGGACAGATTATCATTCTAATACATTATACATTCTAATATTGTATTCATTCATAACGTTGCACAATTACGCTGCTCACATTACAATGAATAGATTCTTTATTCAGTTCAATTCTTAGGAAATAAATGCACAATTCTGTGTCTGAGAATTTTGAGATTTAAGTCTGAAATCTGGGATAAAGGCTGAATGTAAAAGATTTAAGTCAATTCTGAGGAAATAAATGCACAATTCTGTGATTTAAGAATTTTGAGTAGGAAAATGCAGAATTTTGAGATTTAAGTCTGAATTCTGAGGGAAAAATGCAGAATGTAAATGATTTAAGTCAATTCTGAGGAAATAAATGCACAATTCTGTGATTTAAGTCTGAATTCTGAGGGAAAAATGCAGAATTGCAAAAACACTGCTCACATTACACTAAACATTTGTTTTACTCTTAATAGCTGCAGTGTACTACTACAGTACCATTTCATAATTGTATTCTTTCTTTTTATAACAGTGTTTATCTTCAATACTTTGTTTAATAGTCTTATTTTTCCGTGTTTCCATGTTTTGAAATGACTTTTATTTCTTCTATTTTAAGAGTTGTAAAGTGCCTGAACATGAAATGCTGCTCTAACACAAAAAGCTCCGTTTGTCTATTTATATCTTTTTGATAAGACATAAACACACAAATACAAATATAGCTCAATATCAAATGAAATGAATATACATCATTCACCACAGCTACACAGAGGGAAACGCAACATAATCAACAATGGTTAACACGTAAATGTGCAAAGTTATGAAGGAATAAAGTATAAGGATGTCAGTGAATAAGTCACTATCTGGTGATGATGATGATGATGATGAAGCTCAGCTTGTGCTGCAGAGATGAAATTCCGAATGTTTTTAATTTATATCTCATCAGGTGATCTCTTCACAAACTCTCCCCCTCACTGTCGCCCGGCTTTTATTTGTCTTTATTTCTTACATGCTCCATCAATATCAGCTAATGGCTTCATATTGTGAGACAACGCGTCTCGCTCTGTGACAGATAAGGTTGTGTGTGTGTGTGTGTGTGTGTGTGTGTGGGAGGATGATGATGATGATAAAAAGAGAAGAGTTAAAAAAGAGATTAGATTTCACCCGTCAGTCAGTGAGTGAGCGACGAGCTACAACTGTCTCTCATCCTCTGTGACTGTCTCACTTTACTCTGTTATAGTCACTCAACTGCCTTTTTATCAGGAACAGCAGACACGTAATAAACGGACAGCAATTCAGAGATTGAAATCTGATTTCTGAGTAAGAAAATGCAGAATATTGAGATTTAAGTCTAAATTCTGAGGATATAAATGCACAATTATGTGATTTAAGTGAGAATTCTGAGGAAGAAAATGCAGAGAAGAAAGAAATGTTATGATGAAATAAGATTGATTTTTATTGTCATATTGTCAGCCGCAGAAAATAGGACTTTTATTTGTTTATTTATTTTTGACTCTGCTCGATGCTTCAATCATACTTCAGTCATGAATCAATAAAATCTCAGTTCAGTAAAAATAGGTTAGTTATTAAAAATGTAAACCTGTGCAAATAATTCTGATTTTGATATAAGCAAGAGAATTGTTAACTTTACCATGTGGGAATGTAGACAGCAGAAAGTATGTGTTTAGATAAACAATAAAAAAAAAACATTAAAAGAAGTTTATCTAAAATAAAATAGAAAAGCAAAAGTATCACCAACCAAAGAAGAGACGAGCCTGTGTTCAGATGTTAGTGTACCTAATAAAGTGGTCATGAGCAGAAACCCTGGTTGTAGGAGTGAGATCGACTCCTCTACAGTGTCTTTAATGACGTCTCTCACTCTCACTGTTCTATCTCAGGATCACATCTACAAACTGATGAAAAGTGACAGCTACGCTCGATTCTTACGCTCCAACATTTACCAGGATCTGCTGACGGCCAGGAAGAAAGTACGTGTTCTTTTCTTACTTTTCTCTTTTCTTTCTCAGTGTGTGCACTTAAGAAACTGCTCACTCTCCAAGGTCACTTCATAAAGAACCATTAGTGACACGTTTAAAAGGACGAAGAAAGCAGGAATGACTGAAGTTGGACCTGATTAAAGCATCTTCAGCTGTATATGATTACATCAGTTTGACGACGTGGCATAGAATGGAAAACTGAAAACCACATGGATCATTCTGAGAGTTAAGACAGAATTCAGAAGATTCAAGTTAGAATTCTGAAGATTTAAGTTAGAATTCAGAATTCTGAAGAAAATAATGCATTTTAATCCAAGATCATTAACATAATCCTGGTATGAGCACCAGGAGCGCTTTGGGGTTCAGCGTGTTGCCCTAAGACACTTTAACTCTGAGACATAGTAACTGGGAATCAAACCTGTGACCCTCTGGTTAGATATAGACCCGCTTCACCCTCAGAGACCCAGAAGAACACCAACAGCCAAACAGAGAACTGTGTGTGTGTGTGCTGTGGTCTGTGAAGACAAACACAAGCACAGGAATCATTTGTTTAAGAGAGTGTGTTTGCTCACATTAAAACACGGAAACTCTTCCCTCTTGTCCCCATTTCTTCTTCTCTGTCCCTCTGATGCTGCAGCCTGAGACAGAGCAGGGACGCCGCACCTCCCTGGAGAAGTTCACTCGCAGTGTGGTGAGTGTCCCGCTGCCTCTGGTTGTCACTCTTAAAAACCTGCATTCTTTCAAATGTCATGAATCACTGTCAACAGCGCGTCGCTTTCATGTCCCACAAAGTGACTTTTTCTTCTTTTTTTAGGGAGGAAAAAAGTAGAGCAGCAGAGGAATGAGCTGCGGCAGCTCCTGCATGACGTTATTTAACGAAACTCATGAGCCATGAAGCCTTTTCTCGTTTGAATATTCTGGTCATATTTAATTTGTACTTGCAGGGATTCTAATGTTATTGCATCATTTTGCCCGGACTTTTACTTCTGCTGCTGCTGCTGCTGCTGCTGCTCGACTCTGGCTCCTTCCCTGAGGAGACACGTCCTCATCACTCACTTTATTCACTGACACTTTGCTGAGATTTAAAACCGACTTTCTGTCACATCATTTTAAATCCAGATGCCAGAATTTAAAGACAGAGATTAAACACAATCTCTGTCTGAATTCTGAGATTTAAGTTAGAATTATGAGGAAATAATGCACAATTCTGTGAAAATAATGTAGAATTGTGACTTTTATTGTCAGAATTCTTATATAAGGCTTATTTATTTTTATTTTGTTTCAGAAATAAGTTTCATATATGGCCCTAATCCTCTTCCATAGATATCGAAGGCAGAGATTACAATTTGCAGTACAGGGATTTATGTGCGCTACAATCTTAGCTGTGCAGTTGTGTTTACCGTCTGTGTTGTTGTTGTATTTCCCCTCACACAAAGACCTGCAACAGTAACCCAAACACTGCATTTCCCTGTTGACACAATCTGACAAGAATGACCAGAATCGATAAGTAAATATTGTGTAAATCTCTTCAGACGAGCTCGGAGTCCGCGGTGACATTTTCTTTGATCATCCCTCAGCTATTACCCGCGTTATGTGGGAGACGATAAATACCCCGCACCGCTTTTAGATTCCTAACACGCTTTCTAAACAAAAATCTTTGCTCTCCTGCAGTTCTAAATCCTCAGGAAATCCTTCAAGTCGATGGCATCTCAGCATCTGTCACACTCACTGTCTCACTGTGTCGTCTCAGGGCAAGTCGCTGACGGGCAAACGGCTGACGGGCCTCATGCAGTCGTCCTGACACGGCCTGGACGACGAGTAGGAGGAAGCATGCCCGGAAGAGCTGCCTACACCTGGGGAGGAGGCGGAGGAAAAGTAGCCTGGGGCGTTTGGCTGTGGGAGGCCGGTGAGGGCACCACTGTCCAGACCGGATTGGACCGCCACCACGCTTGAAACTCCCCTAAGATTAGTTGAAGAGTACCCGACAGCATGCAATAAGTCACCTGACCTGACCTAACCCCCCCCCCAGGACAGTGCTGTCACTGTGTAGAGGACAAAACTCTTCTTAGGAGGTTTCCACTCAAAAACACCTGCACCTTAGCAGGTTCTACTGTTTCACTCTATCTATCCACACTCGTGTTCATATGGTAGCTGAAGACGCTATCGCTTTATTTTCAGTGGTGTACAAAAAAAAAAAAAAAAAATGGAATGCTTGAATGCCTTGACTGATGTCAACACAAAAGAGACTTTAAATTAACGCTGTAGCCGTTTTATTTCACCGGGGGGGGAGGATGTTAGAGTCGACTCAGTCAAGCTGCTCGCTGTCATGACGGAGAAGTAACAAACAAACTTCTTCATCAATCTGTGAGACGACACGAGATTAACCTCCGTGGGTTCAGTTTGTCAGAAAGTGACGTCGCATTTCATCCAATAACTGTTAAAGAAAACCTGCCGTATGTTCTTGTTCTGATTGCAGAGTGAATACAGCTGCTTACAGACCTGCTCTGGTTCAGTAGATGCCGCGGCTGAGACGCAGGTAAACAAGATTACGCTTTAAAACATCTGGCAGCAAAGCAGCAGCTGATTTAAGCACAACGACGGAGTGTGAGGGCCAAAAAAATGTAATCTCTCCAGAATAAAGTTGTTGAATAAATTTTATAAACCTCACGATATTATGAGAAACAAGTCGTTATATTTAAGATTGCGACCATATTCTCGATTTAAAAAAAAAAAGGTTTGGCCCTAATACTCTGTCATAATACAGAGCCCTGGAAGAGGTTATTTTGCAAGATTTCACTTCAGTGTAGATCACTTTGCAATTTAAGTAAAGGCACACTGTAATCCATGCTCTCTGCCGTCCACACACCTGCACATAGTTGCTCACTGACACATCACAGCATCCTCTTTGCTTTTAAAGTCACCTCCTCAAATGTCTGTCGCGGGCCAAACGCTGATTTTAAATCTTTGTATTTGTGGCCAATGTCAAAGTTAAACTCAGTTGGTTATGTGTTCTCCAAAGAGTTTATTTTTGTCTCTTCCAGGACTATTTTCTGTCTTCATCACCACAAAGTATTGCATCACTGTTTTTAAAAAAAAATACAATCTATTCTGTGCCGTTTGTCACAGTCAGTGTCGCCTCTGTGAGCTCACACTTTATTAATAGCCGGCTTTTCTCAGCAGCTGCACTAAATAGACAGAGGTGTAATCTTGTTGTCATTTAAGGGACAGGTTGATGCTTTTTCCCCAAAAATAACCAAACAACAAAAGGTGTTTTGCTTTAAACGAGTGAATTTGATTATTCTATCTTCTAAACATTCCACTTCAGGCTGCTGCAGTCTGACCTCTGACCATTCTTCACCTTATGTAAAGACAAGGACCGTGAAAATAATAAATGGAAAGAAAAAAATAGGAATGCACAGTGAAGAGATGCAGTCGTGAGTTCATGTGTGTGTACCTTTGATTTCTCCAGGAAATTCAACCTTATCATTATGTGACATGGAGAAATGTTGAGTTCCCTGAGGTGACGATGGGAGTCCTTTTCAACGAGCCACTACACCCTCTGTATGTAGGCCCACACTGCCCTCTAGTGCATTAGTGATGGAAGTGCAAGTAAGTGTCTCCACCACTGCTTTTTGAAACATAATTCAGAGGAAAAATACAACTAAACGAGAATCACTGACGAGAATATTGTTAAGGACATTTAAAAGTGAGGTTTTAAAGTGAATGTGATCAAACTGAGTCAGTGATGATATAACAAAAACTAAAAAGTACTGTCATCAAACGTAATTTAATTATATACTGGGCTGAATAATTAATCCAATTAGCAAATTGTGAAAACTACAATCTAATCAGTCTATGTTTTTAAATTCTCCTCCTTTGTGTTGCATTAAAACTCTTGAAACGTCAATACTTACTCATAAATATCATGTAGAATATCCCACATGTCCCTAATTAAAGCGTTTTTCAGGGATAAAAGGAGGACAGGACAAATGTGTGCGATGCAATATCAAAGAGTATATTTCAGAGAAAGAAAGAAACAAGCTTCTCACTTATAGATTATTTTAGCCACACCATGCCGAATAAGCCGTAAACCTTGTACCATTTACATTTTTGGCCACGGAAGGGAGAACAAAACCTCAGATTTTCCTACTGATAATAAAATTGTGGAATGTTATTTGCTTACATGTGGGAGCTGGCAAATGTAAGGACTTCAGATTCTGTGTTAAATAACAAATGAGGACAAGGCTTAAGAAGGAGAAAAGCAGAAAAATCAAAGAAATACGACATCGTTTTTCATTCATGAACAAAATGTCACATCTTGAAGACTTTAGGTTTTTTAATGAGTACCTGCAGTCACAGTACGGGTCAAAGCTCCTTTCACAAAAACACTGTGAGGCTTTAGTTTGTAGCCATTATAGATTTATTGAACTGGTCTTACATTGTACAAAATGTCAGGGTCTCATAATGAAAGTGTGAGGGCGGAAGAACAATTCTTAGTCTTGCTTTATAGGAACTGCACAGGGAGACATTTTAGTTACTTTGAAAATAAGTAGGTACTTGCAATGTCCATATGTTTTTGGCTTGTAGTTTAACACAAAGGAATTGTGAGGTCTTAGATGTTTAAAAACATAATTTAATCATAGACGGGGGGGTCACTTTTATATTAAAAATCTGCCTGTTGCCTCTTCAAAGATGTGTGTGTTGGATTAGTGGAAACAAAAGGAGGGGGATCATTATGATCAGTTAGTACCGGTTAGGCTGCCACAGCAGGACAGGAGAGAGGCTGCACTCCTTTAATCTCCAGAGCCTTGTTGAAGTGCACGTCCATGGTTTTAGAAGCCTTGGTGATCCTAAGGTTCCTCATGCAACCGCCGAAGGACGTGCTGGTTGAAAGAGCTGCCTGACGAACTCCACCTGAAAGTAAGAAATGACGCGACATAACATTTTGAATCTTCCATGTTGAGCAGTGATATAATGTACATGTACATTTATGGTCTAGTGGTGTGAGTGCAACAAATGGGCGACTGTGTTCACCTATCCTTTATCTGCAGGTTCAGCCTCATTGTCTATTTGCCAAGCATGCTAGTGAACTACAGAGGCTTTCACAACTTTCTCCTTCTCAGTTTGTCTGTTAGTGTAGAGCCATTCTTTGTTTACATAGTTCGGTTCAGGCTGCTGGAGGAAAAGCAAGGCCCGTGAGATAAGTACATATTTAGAGCTTGTTCTAATGCTACAAAAAACAAACTTTATTTTTTTAGTTTACTTTGTTATGGACCTTTTCCATTTGGGATATGGTTCTTTTTTTAGTACTTGCTTTAGCGAGGTTTCAAGAAAGTCACCAGACTCATCTGTTAAATATTGAGATTTTAGACATTTTACCTTATTAATTGTACACATTTTCAGTACACATTTTCAGGATTGTTAAGTCTTTTAAACTGATCTACAGTTCGGCATTGTTCCCTATGACTCTTCCCATGGAACCTCGCCAGGGCAGATACTATCGCTAATGGAAAAGGGGCGACAGTAATGGGAAACGATACCAAACCAAGTGGAGTCGAGCCAAATTGTGCCGGAAGTGTATGTAGGACCTGTGATTAGCTTCCATTTTGAAATAAAGTGTGTCAGAAGGCGGTCATACTTGGATATCCTCCCACGTAGATGGGGTCGTTGGTGTCGCAGGTGTTGGAGCGTGCATTCGGACTCTCCGCTTGGCTCTGCTTCCTGTCGACCACCAGCTCCGCCCTGTGGCGGTTTTTGTTGGCAGTGACAGAGTGCCACTCGCCATCGCAGAAGCCCTCTCCCTCGGGCATGTGCTCAGCTGTGAATCGTCCAGCTCCGTTGTCAACATGGAAGAGCAGCTACAGGGAGGAGAAGGGACATGAGAAGAGCTCAGCAATGCAGTTATCATCAGTCTACAGCATTAATAACAATATTAGTAACATTTTCATATGTCTGTGCGTGGCTGGGTTAGCTTGTAACTTACTAGAGTGTCAAAGGGGAGCCGTTAGTGTGGCTCTGTCCACAAATTAATCTGTAATATCTGACTGTTTTATGAGGCAGATTATTTATTGGATGGCAGCACTTATGTTCTAATCCATCCAATTTTGTATTGTATTGTACACAAATTACAATAACTTTTCACGAGACAGCTACTCATGCTGCTGGCTGTTGCTTCAATATTTGATTGGTATTGATTTTCTCTCCTAACGTCCTCCGACTGAAAACAAATAAATGTGTTACTAACACAAATGTCAAACTCTTTCTTAAAGCACTATTACGTACCTTGCCCTCGACGATTTCTAGTCCGATTCCATCGTTGGCTTGGTTACTGACGGCCAAAAGAACTCCGTTGGTTCTGCTTGTTCTGAACTCTAATTCTATTGACACGTCCAGACCCACTCTGTAGGAAGCCACTGCACAAAGGAGGAGAGAGGAGGTTCACTTTTACTGAAGAATGTGTCGCTAATATCTTCCAAACCTGGTCTGGACTTTAGCTGGAGTTACACTAGATGATACATGAGGTCTTGTTAAATGCATGCATTACGATATGTGGGTTAGCATTTAATCCAGAAATACAGAAAATTCCCAGTATGTAGGCAAAAGTAACCGATCTCACCTGCTTTCAGGAAGCCAGTGCCTTCAAAATAGGTGCCCGTCTCCGTGGCAACAAAGCATCTTCCTACCATTTGACTAGCGGTGGGTGTGGCCATGTCCAGTTTAAAGTCTTCGATGGCGGCCTCAGAGCGACCTGGACAAGGACAGGGGATAAAGATGCTGTTGCAAAGCTATATTTGATATTAAATCCATAATAACAAAAATAAGTTATTGACAGTATTGTGAATGTTGCATAACTTTTATCTTGCCTGAGGAACAACATCAACATGAGTCATTTACCTGGAGTGGCTGGCTTCGTGCTCACGGCACCTCCCACCATTTTCAGGTTACGGATGCATCCGTTGATACTATAGAGAATCTGAAAACAGGAAAAGGAGAGCGTGTGAACATTTCAAACAGTGTCACTGCTAGTGACGCTATTCACAGTAGCTGCTGCAGATATTATCACTATCTTGAGGAAATAAGACATCCTATTGTAAAAAAAAAGAAAAGTAGGTTGTGTATGTATCTGTGTTCTTACCGGTCCGATTCTCCTGGTTGTATAGTTTTGAGGTAATCCACCAACGTACAGTATTCCCACCACGTCCAACAAGTCAGCCTGACAAAAACACACACAATTAAAACCATCCATCATGTGTTTTAATAAAAATTAAATGTAAACGATTGCATCTGCACGTACATGTGTCAATATAAAAAAACTCATTGTCAAACCTTTTTAGGACTAATCATCTGTTTACTGTATCGTCCATCAACCATGAGAAGACCTCTCTGCTTGTTACGACTCACACGGATCTGAGGAAACAAGAGAAGCAAAGAGTTGGAGAATATAATGTACCAAACTGTGCAAACCTACACTCGGAGTCTGGTTTTGGACTAGGAATAATCTGGACAATCTGTTTTCACTACTGTGATTGTTACTACATGTTTTTTTTAAATGAAAATCGACTGCCTGGTACGGATAAATGAAGTTGTGTTGAATATTAAATCATTAAATCCCATTACCTTGTGCCAGTTCCCATCGTTGATGGAGAAGGGAACGCAGCCAGAAATGTTCCCATGGCCGAGATCATAACCAAGACAAACCTGTCCGTCCTTGATCTGCAGGGAGAGCGAGAGACGTTACAAACAAAAGATCTTTTACAAATGAATCCAGCTTTAGAGGAAAAGAACACATGTATGTTTATATTCCATTTGTATGACTACAACCAGACTTTTAAATTACAGTACACATGTAAACACGTGAGCCTGACTAAAAGGGCACTACTTCAAATTTCTCAAAGTCAGACTAACACACAGTACCGTGTAACACCGAATAATGTTCAAAATGCTAACAAACAGCCGCAAGCTGAACCAGAAATCGCTTGATATTAAATTAAAGTGGTGTAATGCCACCTAGCCTAACTGACGTGGACACACTTCATTAAAAGAAAAATCCATGTGAGCGTAGTATCGACTGTGCATGTAAAAGTACTGAGTGGGTGGACAGATACCTGTATGGTCACAAAATCAGCATGGTTGATTCTCGCCATGTAGAGAACGAGCCCAGACTCCTCCTCTGTCCTCAGCTCAAACTCTAATATAAGCCTGACACACATATGGAAACACAAGAGTTAAACATTCGCTATAATAAGGTTGTTTTCATCCCCATATGTAATATGTCTGACATTGGTAAACAAGCTGACACACAAGTTGCAGAGAACATCCACCAAGTGGACACCCAACACCCAATATCTTTGGGTAACATACTGCCGCTTTTCACTCCATCCATTAGTAAAGCTGGTGGATCAACACAGAGCCTGAAAAACATAGAGAAACTCTTTTCTTGTCCAGTCTGTATCGTACACTATGTCCTCATTTTTCCTCGTTGTGTATTGAGGGCTGGTCCAGGCAACAACGTGTTCACCCTTTTGACACATTCTCACTCATTCAATCAAACATAAATCCCTGGGTTTTACACAGCCATACATCTGTCTTGTGAGAAATCTGATCCTGTCTTAACTATCCCTCACTCAACTTGTGTTTTCCTTCAATTATTTACAACATGGGTCCATGGTGTGGGATCCAAGGAAGAAGCAAAACAACATACCCACACATCCACAGTGTTTAAAATTCTGCGTGTTCTGAGTGAAAACACTATTTGCCTCTTGGCATTTCTATTGCATTCCTTCGGTCACTTCTGTGTTGATACCTTTAAGGTTTCACATAAATCTGTCATTGCAAAACAAAGACAGAAATCTGTGAAATACAAAAACAAATGCAGCATAAACATATCCTAAAATACAGCGCTAGAAGGGATTCAACAATTTAAAAACAAGAGCATTCACCTCTCTCTGACTTTGGCGTCATCAAAGGCAAAGCTCATGTGGCTGTTCCTGGTGAGTCCAAACTGATAGGCCTTCTCGAGCGCTGTCGGGGCCACAGCTGATGCACAGGAATCCTGGAGATTGGACATAACATGTCAGTTACACTGACAGGGTTTCACCACATTGCTCCTATTGCCTCTTGTCAACAGGAACCTTAACACCAGAGCAGAACATACGTCAATCAAACTAATAAGGTCTCTGCCTATGATGTGCAGGGAGCTGGAGGGGCGGCTGCTCACAAAGGAAGTCACTGGTTAGTCCTTCAAAATAGAATGTGAAGAATTAGGTAAATAAAAATGAATCAAGTCAATCAAGATTAATGTAAAAACTGTTTACTGTAATAGCAGTATGATAAAGGAATAAGAAAGTATTTCAAATACTATCAATTAAAAACAAATCTGACTGTGATCACACTTCATACAATCATCAAACCTTCTCTCATTTTAATATTTCTTGCGCCACATTTAATTTCATCTAAACCAAACAGCAGTGACAAGAGTCTGACTCCTGTTTGGTTTGGGTTTTATTCTCAGCAGGGTAAATAAAATCACTGGTACTTTGTGCTCTTCCCAGCACGCAGTTCCACCAGAGACCACAAGGTGTTAGTGTTGTAATGCATGTCAAGTCATCTCTGGTGAATGAGTTTTCCTCCTCTTTCTTCTCTTCCACTGGCCTCTGCTACACTCCTCTCACTTCTACATGTACTCCTCCTTTTTTCTCATTTATGTTGTCCTCCCATCTGCTATTATGCTCCTGACCTTTTCAGTCCTTTATTCTCATTTACTTCTTTACTTCCTACTCTCTTTGATAGTAACTCCTTCTCTGTTCTTCATTGAAACTCCTCTCCCTTCATCATCTTTTCTCCTCTATCCTTTAATATCCCATTTTCTACTCCCATCAGCTATTTTCATTGCTCTTCTTTACTGTCCTCTCAAACCCGTCTCCTCTCCCCTCCAATCTTTTTTTTTATTTTCACCTTTCCTGTACTCCTGTCCCCTCCTTCCCCTTTTTCTTTCTTCATGTTTCTCCTCTTCCACTTCTTACAAATCGTTTTCTAATTTTCTCTCCCTCCGCCTCTTTGCACCTAGTGTCTCCTGCTTTAAATGTATAGAAATTCTCATTTTCTCCCTTATTCTTCCTTCTCCTTTTGTATCCACCAACATTCATATTTTACTCTTTTCCAATTTTGTTTACTTTTCATTTGTTTTCTCCTGCTTTATGACCTGCTGTATCACTCCACCACCTTCTTTCCCATTCCCACACAGAAACATTGGCAGTGTAACAACAAAAACAGAGTTAAATCCACTCTGATATAATGTTAAATTAACTATTTGAATATTAAAGGAACACTAAAAGAGTTAAATGTTACACTATTACAGTGCATTTAATCAGAACTGGTGTTAAATCAACTATTTTACTGTGTTACTGTGTGTATATTACTACTGTTCTTGGTCTTCCCTTTTGCTTTTTTCCCTATCATCCCCTCATATCTCTTCTTTCTCTCCTCAGCTTAACTACTTTGTATTATACTCCACTAACTTCACCAATCCTCTCCTTTATACATGTCTTTTTATTTCTGTCTTTCCCTAACTTCCTCCTCTTATGAGTGTGTATGTTTGTCTCAATCTCCTCTCTCTCCTCTTGTTCTCTTTCAGGTAAAGACATTCCCCACACCGTGACCTTGCTTTGTTACAGCTGACACTCACCTCTTATCGTGCTCTGTCCTCATACCTGCTCAACCCCTCTTTTTCCCCATCTTTCTCCTTTTCTCTCCGTCTAACAAAAGGAACACGTCACTTGCTCAGAAGCCCTTTCCTTCCATCTTCTTTAATTCCTAGCCCACTTCCTCTCCTCCGTATTTCCATTAAGCCAACAAAAGGCAAGTGCCACTCTGTTCAGAAAGACTCTCCGCTCTTCCTCCATGGCTGCACCTTTTCTTTCTGTCCTCTAACCTCTTTCATCCACCTCTTCCGCCCTCCCTTTCTCTCTTCCCCCGAGTCTTTCCATTAAGCCAACAATGGGAAAACCATCTTCCATTGAGACCGGCTAGTCTTTGGTTGGAGGTCACACCAACACAATTTAGTTGTAATTTTTGTATGAGTATGAGTGTATGAAGGTAAAGACAAGACTGTGTTTGTGTGTGTCGTAGAGTTGCCACCACTCAAAGTCCACGCTCTGCTGATTGTGTCGAAGTTGTTAGAGAAGTGAGAGAGGAATGTTTTTCTGCTCAACTCATAACCCATTTACAGGCTTGTACCTTAAGCTCACGTCATCACTTAATCCAGAAGAAGCTGTCATCTCTGAGCTCAATCTACAGAGTTACAGTCACGGGTTAAAGGGCAAAGTGTCTGAAAAGATATAGCTGTGATGTGGGTCAGCAACAGTCTCAACACTTCAACACAAGAGTACTCAATGCTTAGGGTTCTCTTTACTCATCATAAGTGATGCCATGACCTCTTGTACTAAGCAGGTAACCCGTGGCAGCTCAAGTAGAGCTGGTCAGCAACTGTAAAAATGTTAAGTATGTACTTAGTTTTATCATCATTCAGCACTTGACCTGCAGTGTCACTGCGTCGGTTCTTTCTCGGCGCCTTCAACGATAGACCGCAGATAATGATTTAGCTGAAAACGACCTTAAATATCTCTGTTCACCTTCTGTCAAACACCAAAAAGCAGGTAGACAAAAATTAGCAAGTGGCTAACTGGTGAATGGAGGGGAGAATTCCGCCACTTTAGAGCACAGGAGCTGGAGATACAACAATGACAACAGGCGAGTATGTTCGTATGGTGGCCAGAAATAATATCTGCCCCAAAAAGAGCTCAAATTTGAGGTCAGATTTTAATACCCGTGTGTTTGTGTGTGAGTGTGTGTGTGTATACCAAGTCAGCCCTGGGGTCCGGTTTGGCAGTGGTCTGGGCTGTAGCAGCAGTGGGTGTAGCAGCAGGAGGGGCAGGGGGCGTGGCCTCCTGCGGGTCAGCAGTCAGGGAGTCAGAAGGAAGTGGATTAGTGGCAGCCACGCAGCCAAACATGGCAGCAGTGAAAAGCACACATGAGCATGACGGGCCATGATGTTCAGAAGATGAAATGTCAAAGATGCTGAAGTAAGGAGTAAAGACTTGTAGACTTGTTGAAGCGTAATAGCTATGACGGACACTTCATGATTGTATAAAACAGACTCTTGTTTGGTTCCCTTGTTTTACTCGGACCATGATACATTGCTGCTCTGTAAAGAAGTGACAACCCGTTTTCTACAATTCTACATTTTAAAGCTGAGAATCTTTATTTGTCAATGATGATTTTCCATGAGCCAGGATCCAAAAGGCTAGTTAGAGGCAGTTGTGACAACACCAATGAAAAAAGTAAAATGTCACACTTGTATAGTCCTAACAGAACTTGTTCAAGCTGACCTCTAAACTGATGCTCACAACTCTCTGGAGAATCACGATTCATGAGTGGAGACTATTTTGACAGAGGAGAGGGAGAAGCCTCTTTCTTCAAGCAAATGCTAAGGCTGTTGTTTATTGTCAACTATAATTACTTCTTCACTTGAAGCAATATCCCTTGCTGGTGATGAAAACACATCACAACTTCCACAAACTATGAGTGGAGCTCTGTCACTTCATCCAGCCTCACAACACTTCAAAAATAGAAATAAAAATATATTATTTAGCCAACAACAGTGGTTCCCGAAAGGGTCCTGTGGGCGCCTTGTGGATGGGCCTCAGGTTGCCACATGATCCATGTATTTCTATGTTTATTCTATATTTTTAACCACATTTTATCTGATGAATCAACATGGCAAGTGCTAAACTAATCAATTTCATTTAAAATAAGGAAAAATTAAGGGATAAAAGATGTTGTGGATTAAAAACCTCTGAAAACTACAGCGCTATGTAAAAAATATTATTTAAAAAAAAAAGGCTTGTTATAAAGCAATTAAGCCTAGCAACACAATATAAAAAAACATTGAATATTGAAATAAACAGCTTATATTTACACCCTAGTTAGTGTTTCAATTTGACATATAAACATGAATTAATCTTTTTTTTATATATATATATATATATATATGTGTTGTTAAAGTTAAAGGAATTTCACTTGAATAAGAACAGCTTAGAATAATTTTACTAACATAGGCAGGACTTCTCTGTAGTATAAAGCTGTGATGTTGGATTAAAAAAGCTAAACAAAATATCTACTTTTCTTTACATTGAAGTATGGTGAGACATTTGCTTGTATTCTGGCTGTAAAATACTTCTACTTGAAGAGTCAATAACATTCACAGTAGACGTGAAAAACTAAATGTGACTAATAAAGATAGTTTCCTTGCTTACAGGGTCTGAAATAAGCTCCCATTTTCACTTAAACTGTGGTTGGGACTGAAAAACTGTGACTTTACACAGACTGGGTTCTATATCACGGAGCAGATGAACTTCCAGCTCATAAAGCAACAAACCACAGAGTTATAGCTACACAGGCGAAGCTCTTTGGCTCTGTGCTTCATGATCAATGTCCTTTAAGAGGCGTAGTTTAGCAGGTAACTGGGTAACTGATAACCTATGACTGCTGTAGGACCTGTAATATATTAAATACACAAAATATATCTTGACTATTAGATTCGAGTATGAAAATGAATGACTCGCTGCCTGCCACCGTCCTAGCATACAGTGGCTAAACGTTAGCCGAGAGTGTTTTGGCACCTGCAGGCTCATAAAGCATAAACGGCATGCACAGTTAGAGTTGCGTAGTGGCTCTGCACTGTAAGACAAGCTGCCAGAGGAAGAGTTTAGTAGCTCAAGGCTAAAGGGACTATAAAGAAAAGTTAATGGGCTGTACAACTGCTGTATGATGAAACGCTAAGCTAACACGGCGAGGCCACGGCTGCATTTCATCAGAGGGAAATGGGAGTGTGTTTGTGTGAGCATGTGTGAATGCGAGAGAATAAGAGCATGTTGGAGTGAGGCATGTGTGCACTTAACATGAGTGCATATTAGTACAGTATGTCCATTTAACTGTGTGCTTTCCATGTACAAGTGATAAATACACATGTCAACAGCTTTAAACTAGGATGCAAAATTAAAAAGATTAAAAAAAGTGCATTATGTTATGTCCACAAGAAAACCAATGCCAGTGGAGTTCTTGTGTTTTCCCATGTTAATATTGGCCACTTACAGCAGGAGGCTCTAGAGGTGGGGCTGGGGTCAGTGGAGGACGATGTGGCTCCTCCTGCTTCTCCTCCTGCTTCTCCTCCTTTTCTTCCTTTTCTTCCTCTGGCAGAGGAGGTAGAAGTGGTTCGGGGGCGAGACTGGGACACTGGCCGATTTCAGCATTCTCGAAAGACACCGGCTGGGAGAAGTCTGAGAGGCTGCAAGGTGGACAGGCAATTATTTTTACCATTAAACTGTTTAGCCGACACTGACTAACTGTGCTAAAACATGGCTTAAACTCCATATTTAGAAAAACAACAGAATGGTAATGTGATAATTAACTATTTTTATGTAAGAGTTGAACTGAGGAGATCAATACATCTGTGGCTTTAGAAATTAGTGCAACAACACAAGGACATAGTTTCACAATTAAATATTAAAAAAAAAACACATGTTGCAACTTTCTACTTGTATGTGAACACTATGCAATATATATTATTAGTGAATAAAAACCTAAACTTAATATAAATGAATACATTTGTTTCACGTTCAGTTGCATGGTCATAGGTGAGGGCTACAGTGCACTGACAAGGTTTCTATTATTTAGTATTCTATTATATTAGTATGACCATGTGAAGGTGACATGACATATAATGAGATCTATTTGCAGTAAATTAATAGAATAGACTTGGACACATACTGACAGAGAGGTGAAGTTACAGCTGCGGGAGTGAAAGGGTTGAAATGAGGTGCGCGATAATAAACAGACATGAACATAAACACTCACAGAGATAAGAGAGGAGTGTAATATGAGTTATGAGTGTATTTATGATGTCAGACAGCTCTATTACTGTTGTTCTAGCACAAAGAGACATCCGCTTTATGGTTACAATCATCAAAAACAGCATCATCATGACCTCCGGCAATCATTAAATACGTTTAAACCCATCCGTATATGGAGGTCTATATCGAGCCCGTCGTCCACTGCCAGCAATCGTAACTGGACGATCATTAGAACAAAAAGCTAGAGCTGTTGTGTCAGTATTGCTACTGGAGGTTTAAGGTCAACATATTAAATTACTGGTAAAGGAACGTGAAGTGAAGTGCCTCAGTGTCAGCGGCTAAGATTCAAAACAGAAAGTTGATTGTTTATTTGCTGCACATTTATCTTGCTGTGATAGCGCACTGAAAATAAATGAGTACTTTCCTTTAAATTATTTTGTGATCAGATCACAGTAAAGCCTGAGAGGTGTGGAATCTTTTTGTCAACAAAGGTATCAGGTTTTAGAGATGCATTGCAACAGTTTGGAGTTAATCTAGCAACAAAATATGATGAATATTTATGGAAAATTTAAATAAGCAGATTAGTTTTGAAACATTTTAGTTTCAAGAAAGACAATATTATAACTGCCTGTTTAAATTAATAGACAACTACACTGGATGTGGTCCCAGTCAGGGCCATTTTCTCCGGTACTCGGGTTTCCTCTCACATGTCCAAAAACATGCAGATGTTAATTGGACACTCTGTCCGTAGGGGTGAGTGTGTGACTGAATGGATGTTTGCCTCTTTATGTTGGCCCTGACCGTGAATCGACTGGCGACCTGTCCAGTGTGTGTGTCCGGCCTTTTGCCCTATGTCAGCTGGGATTGGCACCAGCAGCCATGCGACCCTCATGGAGAGGATAAAGCGGTAGACAATGGAATGGTAAGACTGGATGTTACGTACATTGAGTTGACCATAAGGTTCCAAATGCAACCTTGGAATGGGATGTTGACTCTGTTGGATGTCTGCTCCACTTCTACAGAAATACCACCCAGGAAGATGCGCTGCAAGCTTATAGGTTGATCGTTGGGAAGTGTTGCCTCCCTCTTGGCCTCCTCATCAACTTGGACTGCAAATGATCTGGTAATAAACAAACATATATATGTATTATACTTATATTGAGATATATACATAGAACATATATATATATATATACATATATGTGTGTATATACATATATGTGTGTATATATACAGTATATATATATACAGTATATATATATATACATATATAAATAAATATATACCATTACATTTACCGTCTAATATTATTGTGACTTATTCGCTTCCACATAAGGAAGGCAGGTCTCCATAATGCGAGGATTAAATCCCCAGAACATGAGTTAACACCAAAGAATGACCGTTGCAGAGGAAAGAATCATAAACACAGAATGAGCAGACACACAAACACTGACCTGCCAGCCAGCCGCTCTATGCGCAGTGAGTGCTCCTTCCCATCATTCAGTATGCCTTGCTCAGGTCGCCTGATGACACGACGTGGACTATGGTGGCCCGTGAAAACCAAAACCTCCAGAGAGCCTTTGTTCAGCATGACAGAGAGGTAGGGCTGCAGGAGTCACAGATAAAGTTTATTAGCTGCACAAATCTGTACAGCCAAACTACTCTCAGGACACAGAGGGACAGAAAACATGAAATTGAGAAGGAAAAGTTCATAAAGGTGTGCAAGAGAAGGGTTGTGAATATAGAAACTTTATAGACCATACAGCAGTGAATCCAAACACTGTTTTTTTTTGGGTCCCCAAACAAATTTGCACAATTTTCCCAACCTTTCATAGTTAAGATTTATGTGTAAAGGCTTTAAATAATATGTATAAAATTACATTCTAATTTATTTCCCAAACATCTGTTATAAATTATTATTTTACCTATTTAAAATATTAGATTAGATATGGCCGTAAATTAGTAGCTACATTATGCACAAATACAACTTAAGAAATTAAGTGAAGAGAGTGAAGAGAAAGGACAGTTAAAGGACATTCAAAGATCCTTAAGAACATTGTAATGTTGAGTAGATGTGGATGTAATCTACACCCATGTTAAAGTACCAATTTATTTGGTGTATAACCAAGAAAACTTTGTGGAACTAGATTAATAAATAATAAAAGGACATTAATAATAAATGTTTACTTGCATCAAAATGATTTATCAAACAAGAAATGGGCTTGTTTCATACTATTAGTAATAATGCTGTGCTTGACTTCAACTCTCCATCCATGTCACAATTATGAGAGGGAAAAAGAAGGAGCACTGGGAGAAAAGAGAAAGGACGTGAAAAGGCAAACACAGGGGAGGAAAGACAGAAGCGCAAAGAAACGGTAAAATGGAAAGTGGGAGGTTGATGTGGGGGTATATGAAGAGAAACTGGGGGCAAATGAAAGAGGCAGGAGAAGGGAGAGCAGAGAGGAAAGGATAACAAGAGATGAGAGGAATGGAGAGGAGAGGATAATAGGGGGAAGAGATGAGAGGGCAGAGAGCAAAACAGAGAGACAGAGACGGGGAGAGAGAGACGGAGGAAGAGAGAGGCAGGCAGAGAGGTGCTAGAGAGCAGTGGTGCAGGGTCAGGCTAATTTGAATTTTAATTCACTGTGTGCCAGAGGGTGAAGTGGGAGACAATTTACCACCTGAAAATGGAATTTCAATTTGAGGTCGGGGACAAATTGAACTGAGATGTAGCTACAACATGCCTCTCGCTTCGCTGTCTCGCGCACACACACGCACTTTCACACACAGATACAGAGGCACGCACACACACATGGTGCACAGTTGCAAACACGTGTCGCACATGCAGACAACAGCACATGAACTCACACGCACACACAAGTTTATATAGTGAAAGAAAAATGAACAAAGACATGCCTACAGACACAAACACATGTATACAAGCACGAAAGCAAATATGGAGCAGGCTGTGGAGCTAACGTGCATACTAACACCTTTACATGCTCTAAGCAATGTTCACGACAAAGATAATCATGTGGGCCTACACTTCACACAAAAACACACACACACACGCTTCTGCTACCTTCAATATTCTGGTTTTAACGTTTATTCATGTATGATTACTCTTTGGTTCTAGGTTCCTCGACTGTCCCTGGCAACAAATTGTAAAAGTTGAATATATCCAGTTTTGTGAACACACTAAAGTACATCTTGTTGAGATATAATAACAGTAACTTAACATAAAAACTCTGGTTTCTCATTTTGGTCTACTGGTTTTAGTGATTTACATAGATTTTTTTTAAATATTCTGACTTCACTTTTCCTGATTTAAAAGGCTAAACCATTCCATTATTAAAATAATCAGCAGTGGAACTAATTGGTGATAAACCTGCAGCCATTATAAAACCCTTAATTGGCTGTTTTTTTCAGATTAGGTAACATCATAAAAGGTGAACCTCTTCAAATCAATGCTACAAATTGGTTATCTTCAAACATCAACTGTATATATATATATATATATATATATATATATATATATATATATATCTAAAGGCTTAAATCTCCACAATCTTTTTTGCTTGTTGAACTTATGCTTAGCGTTTCAAGCTCTTAAATCTCCTCGATAAAAGTACTGCAGCTACAGCAGCAATTAGCATTTCCTTTTATCTGGGCAGAGGCAGAAACTAGGTGCTTTTTACGGAGGATGTGGAGACTTTCAAACTCACGTCTTCTTAGAACTGCTCTCGGATCATTTATGTTCTCTATTTATGGAAATTTCTCCATAAAATCTGTTGTTTCCTTTCTCTTATCTTTTTATCTGCCCTTCTTTATCCTACTGTGCTCCATTATTTCGGCCTCCTTTATTCTGCAACATGCTTCTTCCTCTTTCCTCCCCCTTGTTTTAATTCACTATTCGGTCTCCTATCACACCGTCCCCATCTTTGCATTTTTACCCCTCTTCCCTCATTTCTCTTAAGCTGCTTTCTCTCCTCTACCCTTCCTTTCACCTCTAAACCTTCCTCTTCATCCCTCCATCCTTTTGTCTCCTGTCTCAGTTCCTCTGTCCCTCTCTGAAACATCCATTAGTCAGGGCCAAGTTGAGTTGATGGTGTTTTTAACCTCGCTTAACCTTTCTCCTCACACACATACGCACACACGTCCCGCCTGCCAGAATAGTTAGCAAAAATAGATCTATGTGCCCAACAACCAGTGATGATGGATAAGCTGGAGGTAACCTCTGTCCCCTCTTTCTCACACACATTCATGTACACACTCACATAAACATGACTCTACGGCAACATCTACATAGGCTTGAGCTACAGCTGGGTTAGAACATGCATGCACATATTTCTGAGGTAGACACTGTGCGACCTCGCACTTACTGCACCTCTTTACATTTTGAATAATCAAATGAATTTAAAAGTCAAGATCATAAAGTCACTTCCTCTGCATTCATTTGATTCCCAGTCAAAGACACACTAGTGAGAGTTGCTTTACATTTTTAACATGGACTAAAAAAGTGTTGTGAACGGCAAATGACACAATTTTAACTGTGATACAAATGTGATTAATCACGATTATCTAGCGACATTCTGCGATTAAGAAACAATTAATCTTTAGACAGCCCCGATTTCTTTATTGATCAGGATGAAGAATACCTCAAGAGTGTGTGTGTGTGTGTGCATGTGTGAGTGAGCAAGAGAGGGAGTTAGGGAGATTGTTTTTAGCTGTAAGAAAATCTAATCAGCCTAACTGCCAACAAAACTCAAATCTCATTAATATGCACTCATGGAAACTTCACTCACTTAGAAGAAAGGTGCTTGTGTGTGCGTGTGCTTTTACCTGTTTTTGGTATGGTCAGCTAAAAGCTAACTGCTATACTATTGATTAACAGCCACACGGTGTCTTTGTCTTGTGCATCTGTAAACCGTTAGAACCTAGTGTGTGTGTGTGTGTGCATGCATAAAAGACAATCCATTTAGTCCAGTCGCCAACAAATGCAAATCTCATTAATATGCACTCATGAAAATGTCAATCACTTAAAAAAGTGGGACAGTGCTTTGGTGTGAGATGAACCCACCTCTCCTGACTGCCTGCGTCTCCTCGTAGAGCTGAGGAAGTTTGTGTTACGAGCCTGTGGTGGAAAGATAAATCAAATCATTAATATAAAAAAGGACAAACAATTTATATTTAGAGATCCAATAGGTTCCCAAACATTTTTTAGAAAGGCACTGATACACGTAATTGTCTTCCATTTGCATGATAGGATATATTGAGGTAAAAGACTTTATTTAAAACATAATTTAGGATTTTCTGTTTGTTTAGTGTTGTTTTTTTAGTTAATGTGTGTGCGAAAAGACAGCAAATTAAAGGTTTGGAATGTTGCTAAGATTGTTGCTGGAATGTGTTAATCCCAAGATGTTCGGTTAGTTTTGTTTTTGTTTTGCAAGATCTTGATGTCGTCTCATCCTCTTCTGCAATTACGTAACATTTTAATAGAGTAAACAAACCCATTCCAAAAAAAATAGTATCTAAATTTATAAATTCAGTATATTGGAGGTTTGACAACCATGGCAAAAACTTTCTTGTAAAGGGAAGTTTATTTATCAACAACGCTGAGAAAAATGTTTTTATAAAATAATGACTTAATGTGTTTTGGTTAAACTAAGCAATTATTTTAATTACCATATTATTGTTATTGAAATTAATACTAAGCATATCTCCCCTCAAATCAAAGCTTGAAATTTAAAGTTTATCTGCGCTTTATAGTATGTAATTATATACTAAACTGAGTTCAACCTATAATAAATAAAATAGATGTAAGAAAACCTTTAGGCCGATTGGTGAGGCTCCGCCTACAGCGAGCAGTATGGTCCCGGTGTCTTCCAGAGTGCTGAATGACAGGCTGATCTCTGTGCCGACGGCCAACGAAAATCCACCCAGCTCCATGTATCCTGGCTTAGAGAAGCTGACCGTGTACAGGTTCTGTGAAACACAGAATAAAATAGCTTAAGTTTAAATATAATTTATCACACATCAATAAATAGATCAGGACTGCCCACAGTAGGGCAGTAAAAACTGATATGAAATGTAACAAAAGCACCTCACAATTTTTTTTTTCATTTTTGCCAGAAACATAAAGTAAAAATGTGTTATTTAATGATGTTAAAGCTAAATGAAACTTAAATTAAGGATCCTGGGATCCAATTACAATACAAAGGTGTTTTTCCTTGGCGCATGAAGTTTAAATTTTGGCCATCAAATAGAATAGAATAGATCAAATGTGATAAAAAAAAACTGTGAAAACTGTGAAAAAACATTGTGTTTTATATATAAAAATATCAAAATCATAATGATGATTTAGTCGAGTCAAGGTTTTTGCTCAAAAAGAGACAATGAGAGGAAAATAATGTTTTATTAAAAGTTCCAAAGTAGAAATACTTTCACTCACAGTGACACAAAGAGACTAATCTTTGAATCACTGCAGAGTGGTTGTTAAAGGACAATAGGACACAGAGAGACCTTCGCGTTACACGCACACGCTCAACCTTGAACCTGTATAATCCTTCACACAATCGTTATACAGTCAATAAGCATGGTGCACATTCGTATGCATGACTGGCAGGCGTGTATATAAATCATGACTGATGAATGGCTTGCGCTGCTTTGAAAAACACCTTTGTGAAAGTGTATGTATTTATGTTTATGAGGACACACGAGTGGAGCAAAAATAAAGAGAGAGTGTCTTGAATTTGTTCCACGTGTCTTCTTTAAGCTCTATTCAGCGTATGAGCATAGGCGCAAGAAATGCCTTTGTTGCATTTGTGATTTTTCAGCATCTCTTACCTACATTATTTAAATGGTACAACTCATTTGAGTATTCACCTAGTACCATCAACATCAACTTTATACTATACATAAAACTGGAAACATGTACAGTTCATACACAGTTGTATTTTTGAGAGTATACTTGACTTAAGCACACAATTTTATGGGCCTCTATCTCTACTTTGTATTTGGAACACACTCGAGAGCGTATGATTGTTGATACATTTGAAATCATTTTATACAATTCTTGAGAGCCTCACTATCATACTCTTCACTTGCATGTCTCCTCTTTATATCTCACTCTGATGGATAAGTCATACCTAAATCTAAATAGCAGCTCCTTGATCTCAGTCAATGCTAAGGTGAATGAAGGAACATTCAAGTAAAAATAGACTGTGCAGTTACTTCTGAACTTGTAAACTGTGGCCTGCACTTCACACACAGCTCTTTCCACAAATCCACTGAACACAAAAGATCAGATTTGGTACTGTGATGAAGTAGCAATAATTTCTTCTTTTTTTTTTTTTTTACAGAATCTGCTGAAGCTCAGAGCCAAAGGAACAAAGATTTGTGGACTTTATATCAGGATTGTGAAAATTAACACCATCAACATTTTAAGTGTGTGGGGGGAATTAAAAAGAAAAGACTTGTGATATTTGAAGTGTTAAGGGAGTGTGCTCATAAAAACAAAAGAAAAAATGTGTGTAAAAGAGGATGAGGAATAAAAGGATAGTGAACATTTTGTAGTGACTTTTAAATTAAATTTATTAAATTGAAAGACGACGGCAAAATTTGATCATCTAAAACATAAAGATTATCTAAAGATAACCTGGAGGCATCATGCTGCTATTATGCAGTAGATAGATGCTAAACTAAAGGCATTTTATGCCCTAATGACTCCATCAAAATATAGACTAGAAACATTGAATAGCAAACAGCACTGCATTGAGAATACAGTATAAAAATTAAGATGACATATCTACGTGATATAACGGATCATTAGATATAAAACTTTGATTACATTTTCACTCTTACCTCTACATTACATCCTTTAGTGACCCCAGTATAATCTGAACCGCTGAGGAGATTATACGGCGTTCTGGAGACCTCAATCTCCCGCAGACAGCCCGCATACCGCTTCAGAGTGACCTCTGACCTATTAGAAAAGATAAAATAATTTTAATAAAGCGTCCACATAGCTGGAGATACTGAATCAACTTCATGGGCTTGCTTGTCTCTCAGCTGTGTAGTATGTGCTGAATTACAGCAGCAGTGAAGCTATTGCATCACATATCCAGAAGCAGAGTGACGGCTACAAAAAGAATAATCTGAATATGGTGTTTGTCCATATTTATTCATTTAGGTTTATTATAATCATTTCATAGAATGTATGTTAAAGTAATGTCAAGATTTGTTTAGGAATTAATATCCAAGAGAAAAGAAAAAATGTCCATATGGCAGAGCCTTAAATTAAGTTTTATCTGGACAGGCAAACGTCAAATTCAGATTTGTAAGAAGACAGATTAAGTGCCTTTCTAGCCACCAGGTGGAAGAGCAGGAGCCTTCGCAGGCCAGCCAACAGACAAACAAAATGCATTCAGCGCGAGCTTTACAGTGTCATGAGCGAGTGGAGGCCTCATGCAGAGGGAGGTTTACTAGGCGCCTCATTATGACACTTATTTTTGTCATATATTTACCTGGCTGTCATGCTGTTAAGAAAAAACAAGACATTAAATCATTAGCACACTTCACTTAATAGTTTCATTTTAAGTATTCAGGGTTTTTTTTTTTGTAGTTGAAGCTGCTGATTGTTCTTGGTCAATAAAAATGTCAGCAACTTAATTAAATAATACTTAAGGGTCAAAATATGTTTCACATGAGGACATACCGCAAACCTAACTTAAAAACAAATTACACCAAAAAATAAACAAAACAAACAATGTCATGTGAATATCTCTTCTGTGTGAGGGTGTCTAATGAGGGCAAATGGGCATTAGTGTAAGTACCTGTAGTTCCCAATCGTGGGCAGCCCTCCAAAATAGATTTTCTGGTGTTCCTTGAGGTTCAGACCTGTAGCTGAACCCTGTGATGTGGCTACTATCTTCTCTTCAGCACTGCTGTTAATATCCACTATAGTCACAGTGGCTTTAAAAAAAAAAAAAAAACATTACAGACACATAAATACATAACAAAACGTGCATGAAAAATTATACATGTGGCGTTGCCCTTTGACATCCTTGTTTCAATAATTCATAACCCAACTATCTGATGATTTGTTCTGACCTTGTTTCTTGTTCCTCGACATGGTGAGGGATTTCCAGCTTCCGTCGTTGTGGCGGATAGATGATATGGCGCTGCCAACCCCTGACCCAAGGTCAAAGTTGACTTTCACCTTGCCCTCTGTCAGCGCGAGGGACATGAAGTCCTTCTGCACACAGTAAACAGTCAGGGAAACTGTAATTTGTGGTAATACCAGCAACAGCAATACCAGTTAAGTAATAACTACAAAAATCAACATAGCCTTAAGAGTAAATTGCCCTGTCCAAATTTTCTGACAATGTATATTAATTTATCCCAAAAAATTTTAGTCTTAAAGTATTGACTTGTACTTTCCCCCTGGGATCTTAATCCCACAATTACAGTTTAACAACCAACTTGCTTCTCTGCATACATACCATATCTTCAGTGGCCAGATACATGAGCAGGGCTTCAGAGGAGAAAGTGCGGAACTTAAAGGTGATGGTGGAAATATTGGGGTTCCACCTGGTGGGTCGTCCCACTGCGGCGTAGCCTTCACCGTCCAGCTGGACTATTCCCTCACTGTTGGAGCTCTGGGGGCTGTAAAAAAAAAAACAGGGCTTTTTTATTACTCGTTTGCTTTTCATCTTACCATCATATTTGAAATAATATATGACAAAGTAGCAGCAGGATTGGGTTTTCTAACACAACACCATATTATAGCTAAATGTATAGAATAATGATTATATACCATCTTTTCTTTACAGTGTATATCTAACAATAGTGTTGGCACACATACCTGACAGCACATCCTTTACAGTCTCCCTGTCTGTCTCTATAGTTCCACAGTCCAATGGGTTTACTATCCAGGAAGGTCTCCCCCATGCAGCCTGTGAATGTTGTTGTTCTCACTGCATCTGCTTTCTAAAAAAAAAAAAAATAAACAATAAAAAAAATCTACTGAGAGGTTTTTTTTTATGCTGTTACATACAAACACAGAGACGGAGAGATACCTTGACAGTACCGAGTATCCCTCCCACGAACAGGTAGGCGTTCTGGTCGACGTCCAGGATAGAGTAGGACGTGGGCGAGTTGGCACTCGCTGGGGTCGGCATCATACCAGCCATGGAGCCTTCCAGTGGATACACTGATATGGTACCGTTCAATCCATTACTGGGAACAGAGGGACGGGAGGAGGAGTGAGGTTGATGTTATTTTGTTTATGATTCTGCATTTCCTGGAAGACATTTACACTGACTCGAGAAGTTGGACGCACTTGGAATAAGCTCTAATTAAGTCTTGGTGATGATGAATGATAGAAACACAATGTGGAACCTCTGAGCTGTATGATGAGATTAATCTCCCACCTCGGAGTTTGTTTTTCGAAGCAAAGCAGGAGCAGCATTTCTGCTCCGTTTCTGCAGGGGAACATCTTTAAGACTGATAGCCTGTGCGATCCCAATGGAAAACACCACTGGGAAATCTCTGGGATGGAAATGCATGCTGCAGGTGTGATGTCTGCTTGGTCTGAATGGGTGTTGTGTTGGATGGTCTATAAAGCACCATGTCAGCCTTCACTGAGGGAAACTGGAACTGCTCGATTACCCTGTATCTACGTAATGATGTGCCATGGGCTGACAAGGCTGCAAACTCTTGATTTCCCATGTGAAGCAACATGTTTTCTTCAGCAATACGGAAGAGATGGATACAGATGATGTGACGTCCCATTGGTTGCTAGTTAGGTTTACGTTTATGCTTTTTAGATTAGGTTATAGTGAGAGCCGGGCAGACTAATCTAAACAACACTCCCTGAACAAAACTACACAAAAAGTATGCAACAATTCCTAAGAATGTAAACCTCTTATTCACATACAGTGCTGGAGAATATTGTAACTGTTCACAAACATTCTAAGCCCTGCTGTTGTAAAACCCTTGGGGGATATACACATGTATACAAAATTTATGTTAACACAGAAATGGTGTGTCTATTTCTCTTCCGTATTTTAAAATCAAAATATGAATAAAAAAGCACAAAAATCTGCCCAAAAGCTCAGCTTTCAAAAATGAGTGTGCATCGTACTGGAAGCACGTTTTAAGATTTTCCACACATACCTGATAGAACAAAATTTGCAATATATGTATGTGTACGCATGTGCACGTTTCTTACCGATATGCCTCTATTCTGTGCCAGTTCCCATCATGGATGGTGTGATGGGGATATTCGACCCTCCCCACACCTGAACCCATGTCCCAAAGGAAATTCACCTTCCCCTTACGCATCTCCAAGGCCAAGAAATCAACCTGAGATGGTGAGAAGACCAGAGTAAAAAAGCTTAATTCAACTGGAGGGAGACACAAATACAAGGACAGATAAGAACACATACTGTGGATGTAGTACTTTTTTATTAAGTTTTCCTTTATCTAGAAGTTTAGTCAAACATGCCTGTAAGGCAAGGAGTTCAGAATATGAGCACCACCAACAATCCACACAAAGCAAATGTTTCATCAAATTAATGTGCATTTTTAACAAATAATAATAAGTTTATAATAATACAGTGCTTTACAGCAACACACAATAACATGTTTAAAGATAAATACTTGAGCAATTGTGTAAGTTGATCATCTGAAAATGAACATGCTCAAAGTCAAGTAAATGAATATCAGGATTCCACAACGACATTTAAACTGTATTTTGCTGCACGTGATAGAGAATGATTCATTCTTGGCACAACCCCATAGTTATACAGCAACCCTGACCCTGACAGTGATTCAAAATGACACGATTGTCCAAAATCTCTCTTCAAAGCCTCACAGAGTGTGTATCACGGAGGGAATAGTAAAAGAGTTAACAGTAAAGTGATTTCACACCCAGCTCTGATTTATTCTGAGGGTACAAAGGCGGACATTTTCTCCATCTGTCTCTGTAAGTGGATTTTCACAGAATCTTGCTGTATTTTGATTAATGATCTTATTATTTATGTATGAGCCAAAAAAATTAATAAGAGAATTTTGGGCATATGCTCTCATCTTGATGCCGCCTCTGAAGTGTACACTCGTACAGGATTATTATTCAAATAGCATTATGCACAGTTAGAGATTATTAGGGAGTCACATCTGAAGACACAAATGACACACATACACAAACAGGTACGCACACTCCATCTCTCTTGTCTCTCCGGGGTAATGGTGATTATTCATGAGCACAGATCACAGGGCAGTATTGTTTTCATTCAACTCGCATTACACTCTATTAACGACCCACACATATTGCACGCGCACACACACACACACAGTCATTAAGTGTCTGAATGATTTGTTTAATATGGCAATAATTAATACTTCTTGACATGGACTCAGCGACGCCCCCAAAAACACCACACTGTTGGTTTAAGGTAGTGCTGCTAATCCAACGGCGTGTGTATACATGAATACTTGTGCGTGTCCTAAAAAGCAGCAGCAATTAACAACAAGTTTATGTTGCTATCTGCTTTAGCCTGATTTCCCCTGAGAAATCACAGCTTTGCTTCGTCTGACAGGGAAGTCTTGAACAGGCAGGCAGGCATGTGTGTGCGTGTCTCACTGACTGATACTCTAATTGTGTAGAATTCTGTTTGAATAGTAATGCCATGTGTGTAGCCTTGTGCTAGTATGTTAGTGGGGTAACTCACTACATTTGTGGGGACAACATGCTAAATTTCACAGGTTTGAATGGCTGTATGAGGGATTAGTTGTGGTTTTACAATAACCGTTGTATTAGTGCATGATGAGTACCTTCAATTATAGCATGACAAGAATATGTGTGTGTATACGTGTACTTGTATATATGACATCTTTCAGACCTTTTCTGGCATAATCACTGACCTTGTTGTGACCAGTAGTTCTCAAGGAGCCCAAAACATGGGACTAATATTGCAGAACCTTATTTTCCGAGGAGCTGGTTAAGTTTAGGACTACAATTTATATTGCATTAAGGTTAGACTTTAACTGGTTATAGTTAAGAAACGTATAGTTAAGTTAGTATAGTTATAGTCAAGAAAAGTATAACACTTTGTTTAGGCTGTCCAGATGAACATTATTCAATGAAGTGTCCTAAGACAAATAGAAGAACCTGTGTGTGTGTGTACACGTTGCCACTTTCAAGTGTGATGAATGCAACACAATATATAGCACTTCCATGTTATATTAAATGTGATTAATGCTTTAATATGAAATATTAAAAAAAAGGTAAACTGTCAACTGGGCTTGTCAGCAATAAGACCAGAGCCATATATACTGCACAGTTCTACTGTATTTTTCTGCAGCCCTGTAAAAGGCGTATTAGTCATCATAACACATTGAATAAATGTTAATATATAGCAATACATCATTATTATGATAAAAGTGCATGTTGCTGAAAATGTAGATGAGGAAAAAAACAACTCCAAATGATAGCTAAAGGTCTCATAATATACACAATAATCCACAGGTGAGAAAACCGTTTCATTTGCTTGTGTGGCTATTTATGAGTTCAAACTCACAACATGGTTTGTGAATAAGGCAAGAAAGAGGAGGATATCATATCAACAGGAACCTGTGTGATGCATCAACTTTTATTGAACATTACACATAAACTCTTAGGCTCTAGGCCAATGGTGTCTAATATCCATAAATTGGATTGAGCTGAAAAATATGTTGGTGTCATAAAATGTAGTTCAAGCCAGACAAAAAAAAAAGTTTCAAACTTATTTCAGGGTAAACACAGTAAACTTAAGGTGGCAGAGACCATTAACTGTGCTGTTATGGCTCGCTCTCCATTCATTTAGACATGAAATTGGTCCTACTATCCAAAATAACTGCCCAGAGTGTTTCTACCATCACTGACTTATCAACAAATCTGCAGAAAAACTTTCTGTTAGCCTTACAAACGGTATCTATCCATTCAAGCAATGACTAACTAGTGTACTTACATATTTGGCTGATCCCAGGTAGAAGAGGAGGTTATCAGGTGTTGTGGTTTTAACGTGAAGGATGATGGTGTTGTACCTGCCTTTCCTGATATCAGGGCGGTAACTACGGAGACAGTCACCACCTGATGACACCGACACTTTGATCTGGAAAAAAAAAAAAAATAAATAACATATTTGGAAACGACTTTCAAGTGTTTAGTATTTTAGCTTACATGTATCTTATATGCAGTAAAACACATTAAAAACCTTGTTTCAGGTCAGTCTGGAGTCTGTGCTGCCGACGTCTTTGCACCATCACAGATTTTAAAAGATTTAATACATTCTATCTGAAACTTTCACAAAGTTGCTACGACCTTTTTGAATTAATAATGTGGCAGAAGAACTACTGCATTTTAAAAGGCGCCCATTTTATTTAAACAAAAGACTACAGTAATTATTTTTAGAGAAATATTAAATATTTACTACCGCAAAAAAAAAATCGTACTTTACTTCATAAGAGGAAGCCTTAAATAAGGGGAAAGACACTTCTGAGAGAAGGGTTGTGATGAAAAAAATTAAAAAAGTAAAACACTGTCAAATTGTTATTGATGGTATGATTGTGACTCTTAAAATACGAGTCGAAAATCGAGTGCTAGTGACAGCTTACTGAGTTGGCTTGTTTCCTGGCTTGGTTGATCAGTTCCTTGATTTGCGAGATGTTTCGCTTCAAGTTGTCCTGCAGCTTTTTGATTGGCTGCAGCTTCTCCAGCAACCTATCAGCTTCGTCCTCTAAATCCTTCACTTTAGCTCCTGCAGCGTGGACTGAGAGCAGAGGGAGATAAAGTACAGCAGTGACACAGAACAGCACAGCAGTTGATACCATTAATGCTACACAGTATATTACAGCGGAGAGCGCAACGAGCGAGCGTGTGAAGAATGTGGAAAGGGTGACCAATAATAGCAGCTGGAAAGATCATTGACATTACTCAAAGGAGAAGAAATATGGAGGCAGAGAAGGATAGCTGGGCGAAGCCAATAAGAGACAAACCATTTATTAGTGCAGCTGAGCATTCAAAGAAAACATTTCCTTCACTATTTACGATTATAAAATTGTAAAGGCTTCATACTGGAAAAGATAGAAATTAAGATAAGGAATGAGATTAAAAAAAAAAGAAAAGACGTTCCATGCTTTGCAGTGTGCAGAGCTCTCATGCTCTAGCAGGGCAGAGCAGAACAGAGGCATTATTATTAGAAGCAATTACTGTTTACTAGATAGATATTAAACATGGTCGTTAAATTAATGGGTGGTGCTCCAATACTGTTGTTAAAAATCATATCATACTGGCACAAATTACTTCGCTGAAAATCAGATGTTAACTAATGTGAAATTGCAACTAAATCATGATTGTAAGGGTTCCGGCCTTTAAATACTCAGAAACATGTAGTAAGTATGTGGTAATTACAACATTGTATTGGTACACCACTGATAGTAAATAGAACTTATATTGAGGTGAGTGAAGTATACATACTGATGGCTGTAGGGATTGAAAAAAAGAGAGACAGAGAGAAGAAATGTCAGATTTGGGTTGAAGTTATGATAATTTTGAAATGTATGTGGTTCTGAGAAAAGACTCCAAAGAGTCTAGAAATTACAGTAAATCAGGCTATTGTTAGATTGAAAATTAGATTATGGATTGATTACAAGTAAAAACAATTAATAATAAACTTATTTTCATTACCATCTGTATTATAAATAGGGGTTCATTTAAAGAAATTCCTCTAAAAAACAAATAAGTAGGCTAACCAAATCTTTTTTTTCACAGGCTTATTTGTGTTACATCACATCATCTCATAACTGAGGAAAATTCAAAGCAGTTTACTGTTTTTCTCGGGGTCCTGGATCATCTGATTGGCTGCATTCACAGTGTCCTCCAGCTCACTGTAGTTCTGCTGTAAGCCACGGATTCGCAGATTCAAATCTCCAAGGCGCTCGAGGACATCTATGGCTGTGGCGTTAGCGTCCGCTGCAACAGCCTTTGTAGCGGCTAGCTTAGCTGCAGTATCTGTCAGAGAAAATAGTATTTATAAAAACATATATATTCAAATGACATACATTCATCAGAGGGACTGTCTTATTATACCAGGAGGGGCTTTGTGATGCCTAGTCGCTCTAATGATGTTATTAAAAATGAGAAATTGTTCAGTCAACATGATGGATGTTGTGTTTTAATAATACACATGGTGGAATTCGTCAGCATTACACTATTGTGTTACACATTAATGAAGGCTCTTAACCTGTGCAAATGTTAAATCTTTGTATTCAGAAAAGTATTCCATTAAATACAAATAACATTATATATCCATTAGGAAGTACATTTTTGTAAATGCCACAGCATTCATCTTTTAGAAGCTATATATCTTAATGACCTAAAATTAACAAAGAGGAAGTCACAGAGGTGGGTGTTAATTATAAGGCAATAAACAAGACCAAAAGACCTGACTTTAGGTCATGTTTCAATTATTGTATTTATTCAGAGTGAAATGTGAAACCAAATGTGTTGGATGTGTATGGATTATTACTATTAGTACTATGACTATGTAGTAATTACAGCACGCTTCACTTTCATATGCCTTGATTTTAACGCAGTCACTGTGGTTCAAACATCTCCAGAGATCTGCAGTGCATCTGTGTGTATCCGACAGAACAGATGTGTCAAGCCCAGTTTACCTGAGCAATTGACCTTTATGTGCACACTGATATTGATCCACTCGTTCTTTTATATATTTATTTTTTCTTTCCCATGCACACAAACACACAAACTCGCTCATACACACTTATGTAGTTGTGCAGTCTTACCACTGGGGATAGCACTGAGGGTTGCCATGGTTCCATTGACAGCTTTGAGCAGGTCTTTGGTTTTGTCTCTTGCTGCTTTAACTCTGCCCTTCAGCCCTGTGACACTGTCTGCATTCTCTGCACACACACACACATACACAAACACAATAAATGATGAGGATGGTCTGATTTGAAGGGGGCGCAACCTGCTAATAAAATCACGTCCCTAATTTCCCTGAAGGGGATGAGTGACAGAGAGTAGAGCATTGACAGGAGAAGATTGAAACTGACGGCTGCTTCAAATGAACAAAGAACTAAACATCAGTTCTATAACATTACTGAAATCCATTATTTCTCTAAAGCTCTTCTTTCAACAATTAGTCCCCTAACTATACCTCCATACTGTCTGTTGCATGACATAATATGTCCTGGTTACCTTTGACATCATTTTGCAGTTGTTTCGCTTGGTTGAGCAGTCTTTGACTCTTGTGAAGAGCACCTTGAGCTTCATCCTTCACTGGAACCTCTGTACCCAAAGCCTAAACACACAAACACACACACACACACACACACAGATAAATATATATGAATAAATTAAATGACATTAACATCTTTTTAAAAAAGGTGCAGTAATCTGCATACACTCTTTATGCAAGATCAAAGCATGACTGTTTTGCCTTGCTAAATGATATTCTAGGAAAGGCAGAAAGTTATATTTTATCACCTTAAACTAATTCTTTCTTTGAGTCTACAACTCATTTCACTTCTATTTGTACATTAACCTCACCAAAAATATGTAAACAAAAGGACTGAGTCAAAGGAAAAATGCGAGACACAGAAAAAAGGCCCAAAAATATTACAGAGTAAAGGTAACATACACAACTGGAGAGTGAGCAAAATCAAGTGAATCAATTTCCAAAAAGGGGAAAATAAGTTTAAATTTAAGGAGGAATGGGAGAAGGAAAAGGGAGACTTAAGGTGTGTGAAAGTGTCATGATTATAAAAGGTGGAGAAGGGGAAAATGAAGGAAAAGAGGAGGACAGAGAAGAGCTTTGATCTCTCAGCCATGACTAAAGGAGAGCACAAGCTTTCATTACCGTTACTGCATGCAACACACACACACACAAACTTATTTTTACATCTTGGTGAGGACACATAATGCATTCCCCAGCCTTTACCATCACCAACTAAGTGCCTAACCCTAACCAAAACCCAATTCTAACCTTCACCCTAAAGCCAGGTCTCAACCCTGAAAAAGCCCTTTAACACAAGGTCAAAAGGTCCTCACAAATATAGGTTTGTATGTTTTTTGACCTCACAAAGATACAAGTACACACAAACACACCTCTTATGCTGAGAGTACACGTTCTTGGTCTGACTAATGCTTGCACATGATATTTACAGTATGTATTCAGTACCTGAATGTGAGGTGTATTGCACATGTGTACAGTGTTCAGGTTGTATGTTAAAATTCATGTGATGTGGGTTAACTGATCATTTATAAAAATGTGTGTGTTCATGTATTGCTTTGAATGAAAATATACATGTCTTTTTTTCTTGCTTTACCAGTGCTAGTGCCTCGCTGGCCCTCTGTTTGGCCGCCTTTGCCTCTTTCTCCGCTTCATCCACGTTTGCTTTAATGTTACTGTACGCCTTGAAGGCAGCGGTTGCATTGAAGGAGAGATTTTTTGCTTCAGCCAAAATACTGTGAGGACAGAGAAGACAAACAAATTCATTTAGCTTTACATAACCCTAAATTCCCCAAACATATACATCTTTACCTGATATTGAACTCAGTAAATGTCACGCTAGTCTGCATTTCTTAGATTTCTGCAGTGAAAGTGTTCCTACAAATATAGTAGAGTAGATTTGCTTTGAAGTAAAAGAAGATGTGAAAAAAAATGTTCAATCAATTTAGTACACTTATATTGAGAGAAATATGACTTCACACTACAGTACTTCACAGTCTTGTACTTTATTCCTTACCTCAGTGTAAACAAACAAATACACTTATATTTACCCATCCAAAATGGCAGCAGACTCATTCAGCTGCTTGGCATGTTCCTCTGCATCATGAACATGATTATGGAGGCCGTAAGTTAAACCAGTGGTGAGGTGATCGACTCGATCGCCGAGCTGGTCGTGGAGAGGACCCAGCTCTCTCTGCATCTCCTCCAATTCCTACGTGCAAAAAATTCAATGTTATACACAGGGATCTGCTCATTTTGATCAGGTGCTGTGGAGTTTAAAAGATTAAAACAAACAGTTTAAACTGATATTTCCAGGCTACACAGCGGGAGTACCTCTAATCCTTTGTTGATGTTGTCAGAGAGCTGGTTTGCTTCGTCCAGAAGTCGTTCTCCTTCTCCAAGGACCTCGTGTGCCTCCTGCTTCACCACACTGACTGCTGAGCGCTTCCTCTGCAAGAAAAGACATCAGGGTCAATGGCCGCATAATGACATTTTTTTATTATCAATGAATCTGTTTTTCTTGATGAATCGATTGACTGAAAATCACATGATAATAATAACATAATAAGGAATAGAAAGGCAGACAACTGAAGCTGGAAATGGGTGTAATTTGGAAGTAACATCTGCTAAAATAGTTTTTGTACAGTCAAGTTCTAAAAAAAATATATTTATTGAAAATAAAACAACGAGTTGAAGGACACTAGGGACCCAATCAGTGATTTGATTTAACAATATGTGAAATCTGTATCAGGCTTCAGTGTTGTGTGTGTGTGTGTGTGTATTTTCATTACATGAAGCTTTTCTTTATAAAGCAAAAGACTGCAGGGTGTGGAAGAAACATGCAAAGACACTGAGAAAAGTAAGGATAGAGTGTTCTATATGTGTGTGTGTGTGTGTGTGTGAGATCAGAATGCTTCCTCTAGGCCATGTATAATAATCGTCCTGATAAATGCTTGTTGTTTTGCTCTGTTAGGAAAGACCGTACTGCCTCTGAGCTCCCCTTGATGATAAATCACATGCAAAAAGATTTATAGGAAAATAATAAGTACTGCCTGTGATGAATATATGATGAGATTCAGTTATTTGAGGGTTTAGGGAGTTTTGGGATATAGACCTCTCTGCCTGTGAATGTGTAAATGAAGCTTGTCTGGGCAGGTGTGAGTTCATGTGTGCCTTTACCTCAAGGGCTGTGAGGTTAGCCTGGTTTTGTTCAGCCAGTGACTCGGCCTGCCTCGTCTTTCCCTGCGCAGAATAGAGCAGCTCCTCAGCCTCCTGGAGCTTCCCCTCGTGGTCCGAGAGTTTCCCTTTTATCTTCAGAAGCAGATCAGGAGGCATTAAGTAAATGTCACTCATTAAGGAACAGAGAAGACCAAAGAGTCAAGATTAGAAGCTGTAATTACCTCTGCTTTCAGGTCTTCTGTGGCCTGATGAGGGTCACCAAACAACCTCTTGACTTTCTGATAAAGCTCCTCGGCGAGGCTGGAAGGACAAGGGGGGGAGAAAAAATAGTTTACACTTTTATTTATATGTCCCTGGCTTTAAAAAGTGAGACTGCAGAATAAGTCAATGCAAAAAAAAAGGAAGAAGACAGAATTAGAGAGTGATTGTGATGCGTGACAGAGCCTCTGCTTGTGCGAAAGACAATAATCACTTCATATGACTGAATGTTGAAACGCAGGAATAAAATTGCAGATTTTCTTCTATTGACCCCTCAGGCTGAGTTAGATTAAACTGTAGAAGTGAAAAACATTTTAAATATCGCCAAACTAATGTCAGCCTGCCTGCGTGCGATTGGATGGGAAGCTGAAGCAATATTATGTGCTAACGCACACAGCAGCAGCGTAACACAGTTTACTTATAACAGACAGACGTGTCAGAGAATAGTCAGAAGTTAGAAGAGTCACTGAAGGACAACTAGAACTGAACCCACTGCAGACAGAAAGTGTGCATTCAGGTTAATTCAACATTTTCCCAGAGGTGAGAGTTCAGGAATGTCATCTAATCATTTTCATCATCCTATTTATTTCACCCCAAGGAGAAGGTAGAACAAATTCCTACAGGTTGAACTCTTAGTTGGGTAGTTTTGTTTGGAGTTTGACAAATATGTTTTTCTCTATTTTCTATTGCTTGTTAATGACAAGTAATTTAAAAAAATAGCTTAACTACAATTATCAGTTAATGAACAACACTAATGGTCAGACTTTATTTTATATCTGGACTGCAGTGCAATTATATAGTATAGTACAGTATTTTCAATAAAATTGTGTGTAAACTAAATATTAGATACAAAAAACAGCACCTAATTATAAACGTTTGTCAAAATTATGTTTTTGTGAATTGACAACATTTATCAAGTATCTGAGAACAAAAATGCATAAAACGGCAAATATTTGCCCCGTTTTATCAGCTCAACTGATGAATCGCTCTACCTTTAACTGTTCAATCAAGTCTGTACAGTTTGTTCCCAAGAACTTTACATATGACGTTGTAGTTGAAGGTTAATTCATAATAAAGAAGTAAAACATGTTTTGTGATGACAGAGTTCATCCAATAGTGAACATTTATGCCAAATGTGTTGCAAAAGATCTGTGCTTTGAAATGTTTTATTTTCACTTTGTAAGTATTCAAAACAGTTTAATAATCATATGTTTACCATAGCGTTTGTTAATGAGCCCTCGTCTTTCACCTTCAGCGTTAATTAAAACAACAAGGACCTAGTGTCCTCCAGTTGACATCACTCAGAGGACAATTTCACAGAGTGGAGGGAATATATGCAAGGTAATGATTGGAGTTGATGAAACTTTAATGAACCCAGTGGGGAACATCAAGAAAGCAAGAAGAAATGTGAATATAAAACAAAAAAACAAAAAAACAAAAAAACAAACAGGACGAGTGTCTAATCATTACTTAGCTGACGATTACAACATTGCACTACATGAATAACAAGTCACAGCTGCAGCAAGTTTCCACACTAACTACATAAACATGGACAAATGCCAGATTTGTTCATTTGGCTGAAACATCCCTGTTACTTTTGTTGATGCTTGTGTTTTCCTCTGCAGCTCTGGTTGGAACCTCCCCTCAGGGGTGAGTTAAATAATAAACCAAAGACTGACACACACGTCCTTCAGTGGCAGTGGCAATTTCTCTTTTGTTTTCCCTTTTCTCATCCTCTCTTCATCTATAACTCCCTGTCCGTCTGTCGGTTGTTGTCCTCTACCTCGGTGACTTTTCACTTTCACTGCACGTTCCTTGAATCTTTATGTTTCTGTTTCTGTCCTCACGGCAAAACTTTTAATCAACTCAACGACCTCGTCAATATTTACTGCTGAGAGACACAGACAGTGGGGCAGAGATTACTAATTTACTCAAAAGCCTTGAGAGAGACAAAAAGGTAAGAGCAACGCGGTGAAAGAAGCTCCAAAAATCTGCATCATCAGCATTAGGACTTAAAGGTACAGTGTGTAAAATGTCGGGGGTGGAGTGGCTCAATGGTTAAGACCGGTACCCTGTGTGCAAAAGACATCATGGTCGCAATGGTCACGAGTTCGACTCCACCCCTGGCTGATTGTACTCAATTCAATTGTAAGTCGCTTTGGATAAAAGCGTCTGCTAAATGACATGTAATGTTTCAACAGTTACAGTAGTTGCATGTTACAGCTGAATATCCCTCACCTTTGTATTTCTCTGTGTTGGAGAATGTATGTTGCCCTCAGGTAGCAATAAAACCGCAATCATGACTAGTTTGTCCATTTTGGGCTACTGTAAAAACATGGTTGGCAAAATGGCAGCCTCTCGAGAGCTGACCCGGCTCCTGATATAAACATAAAATGCTCATTCTGGGGTGATGGAAAATGAAGTATGACTTTATCTTAAATTTCTGCTTACTGACTTTTTTTTACATGCTGGACCTTTAAGGAGCAATAGCTAGAAGACTTGCATGTTAACTTCTAAAGTCCCCTGTGTCAAGATTGAAAAAAGGAATTAAAAAAAAATCTAAAGAAAAAAGTAATGAATTTCAAAATATCTTGCACACTCTATGTTACATCCTGTGACACAGCCATGTTGCAAGTTTCAATTTTAAATTTCACTGATTTCAGTCAAATTTTTAAGAGACAGCTGTCGGATTTTCAAACAAGACTCAAAATCTGATATGATATCATATAGTCATATGAGCAGTGTTTTTAGAGTAAAAATTTTTTTGCAAAGTGACAAGTCGCATTTTCTTTTTTCTTTTTTTTACATGAAATGCATTAAGGTGGATTTTATGCATTATTCCTCCCGTCAGCTCTAGTTTGTTTCTCTCATTCTGAAAATTCACAGTCTAGCGGGGAAAATACACAGCAGTACAATGTGTTAGAGCATGGGTAATTGAAAATAAATCCCAAATCCCAATAGTGAACGATATTAAGCATAAAGGTGGGAGTGTAAAACAACAACAGGTTGCTTCAAAAGTATGTTTTAGTTAAATCCACCAAGAGCGATACACAAAAACAACTTTCTTATGCTTCTACATCTCAACACTCTCCTCATAAAGACATTTACCTTTGTTTTTTCTTCAATACATGTGTGTATGCTCACGTGTGTGTCAGTTTTCTGTTTGTGCTGTGAGTGGGCGAGTGATGCACGACTTTTGTGCACATGTGTGTGTGTTTTGTGCGTGTGTGTCCATACTCCATCTCCTCGTCGGCAATGCCCTTTTTCCCTCCCAGCTGTCGTCTTCTCATCTCGGCCAGCATGGCCTGGATCTCATCCTTCATCTCCTTCAGGCTTTTGTCTGGGGTTCCATCTCTGCGCGAGAGAGTCTGGTTCAACTCAGCTGCCTTCAACTGCAGGTCTAGACACAAAGAGACTGTTGTGACTGTTCTTGTGGTGGACAGATTGAGTTTAGGTTGTTGCAGCTATGCAAGCACTCAAAGGGTATAAATATAGGAGCAACAGACTACTTTTTGTGTCCCTAGCAGTTCTACGTGCATTGTTGTTTGGTCACTGTCACGGAGAAGCAGCAGTGGCAAGACGGTGGTGACATGCGGGTAGTTTTAAACAATAAGCAGCCTTGCATGAAACGCACTTTGCATAATGGGTAAGGGCTGTAAACTGAGTTGTCATTTCTCCCAGAGAAACAGCATCCCTGTAGCTAAGAGAAAAAAAAACTGTGAAAGCAAGGCTCATAGGGGAACAATATAACTGCAGGTGCTGTCATTTTTCAATCACCATTACACTGTGAAATCAGTTTTTAAAATCATGGTGACATGTTTGCGCCAAAAGGTACTTTATTTCACATTAATTTACTTTATAATAAATACAGTATTTTCCACGAAAAAAAAAGGAAGGACAAATAAAGGAATGTTATTTTTTGTCTTTGCTGGATGAATTGACTTCATGGCAAGTGAATATAAAGCAAGCATAGAGAAACACAATCCTGACTTCACTCACCATGTGCCATTCAAAAGTCAAATATGTATAAATAGTGAAAGGGACAGAACACTTTCTGAAGCCACCATGTTTGTCTTGTCTCAGCGTTACAGCTCAAACAGAAAGAAAGACAAAAATTACACCATTGGACCTTCACTCATTAAAACACAGACACATGCTGAGAGAGTCAAACTCACACACACACAATCTGTAATAACACCAAAGCCACTATTTTTTGGCAGACTTCATGTCCCACGTTTCTTTGATCAAATTAGAGGCAGTGAAATCTCAAACCAATCAATGATGAAACCACACTAAAACACTGCAAGGCTCATTTGAATAATGCTCAGAGTGTTGAAGCTTAATGAGGAGTATGTATGTAGATATGTCAATGAAAGAGAGAAAAGAAGAGAGATGGGGAAAAAGCGTTTGTTGTGCGTTTCCATGAAGTACATGTGTTTGCTGCAGCGAGTGGTGTGTTGCTTTCTCATTTGGAATGTAAACATGATACAATTAAAGCGAGTTGAAACTTTACAAAGTACGTGTGCGTGTGCATGGGGTATATGAATGTAGTTGTGTCAATGCAGCATTTGCTCCATTTATAGGTTATATATATATATATATATATATATACATATATGTATATATATATATGTGTATATATATATATATATATATACATATATACATATATGTATGTATATATATATATATATATATACATACACATATACATATATATATATATACATATAGGGATATACTGTATATATATAAATTGCAATCCAAACATGAACTGTTTGGATTGCAATTTAAGAAATTAATATTTGCATTTAAATTACACCATTACCACATTAATGTTGATATAGTCACAAAATACAGTCCTATCAGATGTGTTTCCTGTTCTGATGCAACTCAAGCTAAGACAGACCTTAAACCATCATTCTAATGAGCAGTAGCACAACATGCTTGTGTGTGTATGTGTGTGTGTATGTGTGTGTGTGTGTGTGTGTGTCTATGTCTATGAATCTGCAAGAGCATGAAGAGTGTTTGATCTTGGTACTGCCCATGACTTGTCTTTCTTCTGGGGACAAAGGGCAAGTTCCTATGAAGTAAATATTTACATTTAAAAGGTAAAGACATGAGGTTAAACTAAGGTCTGGTTTAGGTTAGGGTCTGAACGATTAGGAGATGAAACCAAAATAAAATTAATGTGTGGTGCAACAAAAACATGAAGCCTGGTTTGGACGTCGACATGTGGAAACACCTGAAAATACCGTAATGTCCTTGAGAGTCATGGAAACGAGACTGAGTGTGTGTCAGAGACATATAATTACATAGTTGGATTTAAAAGCCAATTAAACACTTAAAACGTGGATGGAATCATATTATGTATGTAGTAAACACTGGCACACACTGAAGAAAGTGTGTTCAGTATTTTCTTGCCTCATTATGTGTGTGTGTTAGCACAGTTGTGTGCACATCTGCATCAGTGTTTATGTGCACAGTGTATGTTTGATAGCCACTAATTAAGTCTCTAATTGCTACTCTCAATCATCCAGTGAGCCAGGGCAGGCTGTCGCAGACACGCATGCACACACACACACATACAGACGCACACACTCTCACACATACACGGTAATCACACTGTGATTTGGTGAAGGGCCAGGAAACTAGAAGCGGCAACAAGGAGAGGATAGTTTCATTACAGCCAGGCAGAAAGTGTTTGGTGACTTTCTTTTCATCCCAGAAATCATAAAAAATTCATAATCGTAATCAAAATAACTAATTATTATAACCGCACATTTTGCTTCAGTGAGGATGAGGAAGATGTGTGTAACCAACCGGTTGACTTTTTTATGATTTCAAGCTTGAACTAGACCCAGATTAGACTTATTGAAATAACATTTAAAGACACATTTCACATCAGAAAGGACTATTTCCACGTCAAACACCTCATAAAACTGTTTCCACAAGTATACACTGTATACTATGACCCTGTTTCCACAAGGTCATATTGACTAGTCTAAAAATATTGAGTAGAAGAAATGGTGGAAAGATGAGAAATTTGGCAAAGAAAGCTAAGGATGATATCGTCTAATGAACTGTGGCTCTGCATAAAAACCTTTGATTGACAGCTGACCGAATGAAATCTACTCAAGGTCCACTTACTTGTTTGTTTTGGAACGCTTATATGGTCTTCATCAGCAAAGCTTACTTATTCACCACTGAACTGTGACTATTTCAAATTTCAAAACTTTCAGACTTGCTTGTATTTTGTCCACGTTCAGCTCAACTTCTAAGCCAAATTTTCAGCCAAAATGGAAGTCGACTCCTTGCAGACTTCCTTCAGAACTTCCTTACTGTACAACTGAACAAAAGTCCTCCACAAACGAAAAGCTCCTAAACAAGCTGAGTAATTGGTTCTTGAGCAAAAAGGAACTTGACCAGTTGCAACAAATATGGTCACCATGACCTGCATGATGGCACTCGTGCTCAAAAACCAGGAAAAGAAGCTTGGAAATGTCTTGTACAATAACAAATTTTACAGATGGACACTTGAAAATGCACTCATCACTGTAACCCACTTTAAACTTCAGTGATGACTCACCTTTTCAGGTGGAGCCCATCTACACAAGAGGCACGACTAAGAAAAACTCAAGTCTGCTCATACAGTCACTGGGAACGCATTCTGACGCTGAAGTGAAAGGTGACCAGGCAGTTATACATGCAGAGAACATACATGACATCCGATGATGACAGTAAGGCACTGGAGGCTCGCTAACCACCGGCTTCCGAACAGAACAAAACAAACTGAGTCATTGCACCTTATTATCTTGGTGGGTGAGTCTTTATCGCCATGGTAAGTGACGCAGCAGCCTGCTGGATCTGTCTTTATTGCTTAGAGTCAGACAACGCTTTGCGCAAGCAGCTGGCACTGAACACCGACAGCTGGAGCATTAGCCATTGTGTGTGAGCTAAGTTTTCATTAGTGAGATAACAAGGCGGCAGAAAGATGTTTTGATTGTCTCCCTTAGATGATGCCTCCACCTCAGCGATACATTGACTCTACTTTATTATTATATTTATGATTATAATGACATTATATTTTAAGATCTGAGATTCTGAAGGAGCAAATAAAATGCACCCAGTTTCCCCCGCCCATGGAATTAATATAGTATTCTGATTCATCACAGTCCATCTGAAAATGCTGAACCTACATTTAATTGTCATTTTAAATATATTCTGTCAGTATAATTAATTTCATAAGCTCTTTGTATTCTTATATTTCATATTGCCCTCTTATGTAATTGCCCAAATTTCCCACATGGATCCTTTACAATTAATATAACATAACATAATGCAATGTAGTCTTAATGGCAAATGAAACTAGTAAGACAGAAGATGGATAAACCCAGAGATCACAGTCGGCAGGATACCGTATGGAGGTTGCTAATGGAGGAGAGGTGGTGTGTGTTTCTGCTACCTTTAGCTCCCAGCAGAGTATCCCTAATGAACTGCTCCAGGTCTTCAGCTCGTTTATGAATCCTGTCGGCATCATCTTCAACCTGTTCTCCATCGGCAGACACCTTAGTGGCCTACACACACACACACACACACACACACAAAGAAACAAGCAATTAAATAATAAACAAGGTTGAATAAGTGAACATATTGACTCCTCACTAACAAGGGAAGGATGGAGGGGTGAGTTCTTAGATGTTCAAGGATGACAGACGATGACAGCAGTATGTACATGCAATCAATAGTATTGTGTGTGTGTGTGTGTGTGGTACACACAGAAGTGTATGAATAATTGATAAGAAAACACACACACATCTACCCAAAGAGGACCAGAAAAAAGACAAATGGATGAATACTTGATACAAACAAAAACACACCCCATTAAACATACAGAATGAAAGAGCAGGTAATTATTGTTGTGATTTGACAAGAGACACTATATCATTTTAGCTGTTGTGTGTGCGAGGGAGTGTGTGCGTGATGGGGTGTGGGCGATAGCATCACTGTCAACAAATGTCAAAGCCACAGTCCCTAAAAGGGTGATGCTTGACAGCATGAAAGTAAGGGTTATTTTTCTCCGCTTGGCACTTGTAGACTCCCTCCATTCAAACTGTGTTTTTCTATTTCGGTTAACTCCTTTTTTTGAGACATGACTGTGACTCTGAGTTTGTGTAGTTTCTTGCGGTTTGAGGGTTAAGACAAAGAGATGCTTTCATTTGTTTACTGAATAGGTTTAATACAAAAACAAGACAATTATTTATTCAAAACACTCCCCCCCAAACAGGCCTATTAATCTATTCACATTCTGTATCTGCTGAGATCTGTCTGTGATTACCATTACTGGGAAAAGCAAAACAGAGCCCCAGAAGGGCCTAAAAGCTCATATTTGTGTCAACACTACGGTGATAATTTGACAGAAAATGTTCAGTATAATATCAACTGACATGAAAATGACCTTAAAATGTATCCTGTGGCTTTTTCAACCACAGCTGTAGAGCCCTGTTTTCTTATAAGGGTGTAGCTGTTTTGCCTGCATTGTGCACACGCAAAAGGACACATGACTGTGTGGGAACGCTGACAACAAAGGCAGTGAGGAATGTGAACACAGATGTTTGAGAATATTTAAAAATATATTTTCTTTGCAAATGCAAACACGTCTTGGTAAAAGCCTCCAAAGAAAGAAAGAAAGAAAGAACAGGAAACATTTCAGGGCACCTTTAAGGTTTGGGTGCGCTTTGTTTTCTAATCCAAAAGAAGAATTATGAAAAACAAAAAAAAAAACAATTTACTTGATGCTTTCCTCAGTACAATTTGATATAAATTGTGGTTATTGGGCATTGCATATTCCTAAAGTTAAATTGTGTTTGACAAAACTGTCACAGCTAGCAGGTTTATCTAATTACGATACCCGGGGGCCTAATGCCTCATAATGTGTCTGTGATTTTTCATTCTGTAAAACAAACACGCTCTCATTTCAGAGTAAATCCTCTTTCTTTTTTCCTTTTTTACTTGTGCCGCTCTGTTTCAATTCAAGTTCCTACTAAAAGTTCTTCCGACACTTAATCAACATGTTAGGAAAGAGGCTGATTTTCTTTCTGTGCTTCTTTTAATGTCAGATCTAACCCCAACCCAAATACTGCATAACATACTGTTCACAGCTTGCTGTACAAGTGACTAGACTTGTGTCTTTGCTGCTCTTTGTATGCAAGTGTTTTCTTTAACCGAGATATGCCACCCTGCCACAGTCTATTTTTTCCTCCATCTCATTATGTTGCACACAGAGGAAGAAAGTGAAAGGAGGATGAAGAGAGAAAGAGAGAGAGAGTAAGACAATAACAGAAACTGAAGTCAAGCCAGAAGACAAACAAAAGTGTCTGTACCCTGCTGTGCAGCTGGTCCATCTCAACAACCAGTGATCCTAGGTTGGAATCGGCCAGTTGCAGTAATCTCTCCGGAGCTTTCTGAGGCGACAGCATGTGCTGTGGGAGAGAAAACAGAGAGACGAAGGAATTACAGAGAGCAATGTCTGACACATTTTGGCTCAGGGCAAAGCTTTTGAACTGACTGACTCTTTGCTGTGGAGCTTAAAAAAGGAGATGAGCAAGTGGGAGCGGCAGTGAGCAAAAGTAGACCAGGAAATACATCAGATAGCACTCTATTTTGTGATTATGTCAACGTTAATGGTGTAATTTAAATGCAAATATTAGTTTCTGAAATTGCAATCCAAACAGTCCATAATGTCAACGGAAATACAGTACGTGTTAATCAAGTGTAGCAGCGGGGCCCATTCTGCTGTGGACAACACACTTGTGTTTGAGGAGCAGGTTATTACTAAATAAAACTGAAGATGTTAGCTTTCTTAACACTTTAAATGGCACTTGAAAACAAACTCATTAAAGAAAGAATAATGACAATGTTCCTCTAACTAGTTATGGTTGAGTAAGATGGATGACGAATGTGCCATCACGTCCATGTACTTCAGTTTATTTCTGATTACCACGAGGACTTTAATATGTTGCCCGCGTCTGACGCTTTCTGCTGTCTATTTTTTTCCCCACAGTGCATGAAAAGTAATTATCAGAAGGAAGGAAGAACAGAAAACCTATCAAGTCTTTTTTTTTTTTTTTTTACATACTGTTGCTAAGAAACGACTACATCCAGACTGTCACACAACTAATGACATGTTAAAACTTGTTTCTTTGAAAATGTTTTATTTATTTTTTTTACCTTGAGTTCCTCCGTCATGTTCTCAAAGCGGTACAACATCTTATACGGTGGTGGGAGGGGTGTGGTCAGAGTGACTTCAGTGATGATGCGATATAGCCGGTCCATGTCACTTATCAACAGACCCGAGCACTCGTCATCACAAGCTAAATCAATAAACACAGACAAAAAAACACGGATACATCAGTCAGTGAGAGGTTTACATACAGACAGCTTGGTTTTGGTGTTGAGTTTTGACTTGGCAGAGAGAAATAAGAAGAGAAGAAGTTATACACAACTAAGTCTATTTATATGCTTTATTTGTGAGTGTGTAAACAAATCAGTGTGTGGTCGTCGTGTCTGCTTGTGCTTAAGTCATTCTGGAATTATACAAACAGGGCAGCCGATGCATGAAATGCAGCAAAGCACCCAATAAGAGCACACACACTGCAGGCAAAAACACTCCACTCCATCAGGGAATTCGCTGATGATCTCCATCGCATGCCTGTGTGTGTGAATTTCTTTTTTCTTTCTTTTGCCTGAGACTAGAATTATTGCACAAATAAAAAATTTAAAATTAAAAAACGAAATCACACACAAATGAAATTAAATAAAGCCCGTCTATTGCATCAGTATCTGACAAAACCAGAAAACACATGTACGGCAAACCATTCACATGCCAACACGTACATATATTGTAAACTAGGGCTGCAATTAACAATCATTTTCATAATTGTTTCATCTGTTGATTATTTTCCTCGATTAATCGATTAGTTGTTTTGTCCATATGTCAGAAAATGTTGATTGGTGTTTCCCAAATCTCAAAATAATGATGCTCACAAGTGTCTTGTTTTGACCACAAACCAATATTATTCAATTTTGATGATTTCTGTGTTATATGGAGCACAGAAACCAGATCAAATGCTCACATTTAAGAAGCTAGCAAACCAGAGAGCTTGTTTGACTATTTAAAAAAACAAAAACACAAACTGATTAATAATTGAATAACTGTTGCAGCCCTACAGTAAACAGTATATGTTTGATATGGAAATAAATAACTGCATGTAAAATCCAAACCATTAAGGAACTCACAGGGTGAAAACATTCAATGTGACACAGGTGTGATCAGCATGAATGTATCATCAGAATTATGGAAGCTACAAAACCTAACATAGTAGCCCGAGTGAATACACTCAAACGTATCAAACTGCATATTTCCCACACTCAACAAATGCAACAACACACACCAGTACCTGTGTTCCTTAGACACACATCTCTCTTGTCCCAGGTGTTTGACAGGACTACCCCTGTACTTTTTGTGTTCTAATGCCCTCCAAGTAATTTTGGATCACAGTCATCAGACCTGCATAGGTCACTAACCCTCAATTTTCACTTAAATTTGCGACATATTACTTCAAATTGAGAACATTTACATTCTCAACCACTTAATGTTTTTTTGTTTTTTTTTTACAGCGACAATGTAACTGTTAAATAGAGACAAAGCATATTGTAACTGTTTTGTTATGAGCTGTGCACACTGACTTTGTCTGCTACTACCAGATAAAAGGTCACATTTATGCCCAATTATTGCAGAAAACCCAAGTAATTATTTTGCCACTGTAAGCAGATTGCTTTTGTACTTTGCTTTAACCGGACGGCAAATATATATATATTCATTTGAAAATGTAATTTTAAACATCACACTGACCCTCATGTAGATTTGGGCCCATGTGAGAACTCCCTGTTTTTCCCTGACTCATGACCGCAGACCCTTAGGTCTGGTAGAATGGCGAAAGAGGGCAAAGCAGAGGCAAAAAGCAAAGTGAACAAAAAAGTTAACAGCAGTGTGATTGCTCCACTCTGTACAAACCATTGGGACGGGTGATTATAGCCTGGATTTAGAAGCGTCTGGTTCGGTGTCAAGGTGCACTGCAGCACTCGCACTGCCAATTTATGAACACACGCTTTGTGTAAGAACAAAGACCTCGGCAAACAATTTCCTTTCAACGATTACACATCAGGCTCTGTCTTACAAGCGTTTCTCCTATATTTTCACTTGTGCACTTACTTCTGGACATGCTAATGGTACTGAATTGGCCCTGCCATTATGATCATATTAAGTTTAAATTAGCTGCAAATGGTATTGAAATTATTTTCTGAATGACATGAATGTGACTTCTGCCATGATCTCCTGTCTCCCATGGCAACTGGAGACGGGGGTTTGACTATTCATTTGCATTTCTTTGACAAGTACAAAAGTACATCAGGTGACAATGGTGGACAATAAAATTATTCAAAAAGAAAAGACAGAGAGGATGTGTGAAGGGTTCATGCAGTGTGGCACTAAATGCTGGATTGCTGGTCTCCTTCTGTGGCTGCTTCTATTGTTACAAAATTAATATTCACAATTTCATAAATTAGCCCACATTCCCAGTAAAATTCCATCTTTGAAACCTGTATTGTAATTACCATGCAGGGAAGCACAAATGGCAGCAGAGGTACTGCTTCTGCACATCTGTGTGTAATTTCCAGGAATTAATATATGACAGAGAACTTCCAGATTATTCACTGAATAAGAAATACAGGTCAGTAAAAAGATGCTCCAATATGTTCTTAAAATGAGGCTAGACAAACAAATCAAAGCTTATGCTGTTCAGAAAGTTGTGTCCCCATCAGTGATGAATCGAATGGAACAGTGAGGCATCAGTTGCAAAAGTCAGGAAATGACTTAAAGACATCGTCTAAAAAACATCCGGTGAGTGTAGCCCTTACAATGTTACAATAAACATGACTAAACAATCAAATATAGTACAGAACCACAGACTGATTTGCTAGCATACCTGCCACTCACCTCTCCTCCTACCTACATGGCTTATTATGATAATGTTGAGGTGTTTTCTGCAGGTAACTTTGACAAAAAGTCAGTATCAACAAAGCTGTGTTTTAGTATTTGAGTGAAGCATTGACAGAAGAGAGGATGGGAGGTGGTGGGATCGGTTGCCAACAGTTTCAGGGTAGCAAGCTTTTCCTGACTCCTGCAACTGGATTTTGTATTTCTTTTTTTCCTAAACTTTATTTATTGATGTCTATCCAAAAGTGAAGAAGACTCCAACAAATAACATCATATTATTCCAGAACAACAAATTTAACAATAATCAAATCTTAAGCGCTGACCCAATTTTCTGAACCTTCACACACCCTGGACTAAAGAGACTCCAAACAGAAAAAAAACCCCAGAGAAAAATAAATAGCATAAATTACAAAAAATACACAAAATGCTGTGTGTTAGTCTTACAGATGATTCCAGCTGGTCCACACACATGCCTCTCCATGCACTGGTCACACGACTTTCCCGAGGCCCCAACCCTGCAAGGGCACTGGCCTGTAACAGGGTCACATGGTCCGGGCAACGTGCCCCACACGTAACACTTACACTCCTCACAGCGACCACCTGGCATCCTTGGGTTACCATGGTAACCAGTGGAACATCTGGACAGGGGAGTGATAGCAAAAAGAGCAAAAGCAAGAATTTTATCTGCATCACCTCTTATTATTATTAAACTGTGTCACTTTGCCTTGTGCGTTTGACTGGCCTGTATAATCTGGCCTGTGATAAAATGTTAATGATTTCTGCACTCATCTGCCATTTAATAATTATAAGAACAATGTGTGATTTGCTGTCAGACCTCTCACAGTATTTGCCCTCATATCCTTCAGGACAGGCGGTGCATCTGTAGTCATCAAATCCCTCTGCGACACAGGAAGGACTGAAACTAAATACAGAAGGACATACATGTAACAATCTACACCGATGTGTTCAGACACAACAACATTGCTGCAAGATATTTTTGATGGTGAACTACTAAACCAACAACAGATAAATAATTACTTGTTCTCTCGGTTGACAAGGGGGCAGGCACATGGTTTGCAGTCGTCAGGAAAACCTCGGACCACTCCATAGAATCCTGGAGCGCAACGTTCACATCGATCACCCTCTGTGTTGTCTTGACAGTTCTACACAGAAAAACACAAGAAACTTCATTTACATTTCAAGTCTGTTTTTTTCATTGATTCATGTTTGTCTGATGCAAAGGCTGTACTGTATGTTGAAATGTAAAGTGTTTTATGGCTAAAGCCCGGCCCTTGAACACAAACAGACCTATCACAGCAAGAATCAGCTTCATAATAAATAGAAACACTCAAAGCTGAGGCATGTCCATGTCTTTCCTCTTTTTTTTTTATTTATTTTTTATTTTAAATTGCAGCAATTTTGACTTTTTTAAGCAGGACCAGACCAGATGTTACTGATAACGATGTCTCTGCTAAAATGTAGTCGTCAGGGCAGTGCAACAGTGAGCGAAAAATTCACAACATAGCAGCAATATCAGGTTAAATGGGTACAGAATCATAGCTAAGAGTGATTAGTTCACTGTGCAAACTAGCTTAAATTAGCTCATGAGCAAACGTTGTAGGGGACTTAATTAGCTCAATAGCTGCGTTGAGCCTCACGTCATCAGTTTAAAAGACACACCGGATTGCAGGCGGTTCTGGTCCGAAACAGATTCAAACCGCATGTCTAAGACATTCAGTTATGTGAATATGCACACCATATAACCCGCTAGCACGAAGAGAAAACAATGCTAACAGCACAAGCTACAGCCTACTAACACCGGTGTCCACATAAGTTCACTTCTTTGAACAACAAAAAGTCACAGAATTAACAGCCAACGCAAAAACAACTTCCATAAATCACGCCTTACTATCAATGCCTGTCAGTGAACCTCCTTTTTTTGGCCCAAAACTCGGCTGCTTCCACTGGACACTGACTCCATCACACGACCGTTAATCCAGGTGAATCAACAGGGCGGTGCTTAGCCACAGTAGCACCTGCTAGCACCATTGTAGTAGCTAGAGCTAAACAGCGAGAGTGACCAGTGCAAAGCACTTGATGTACAGGTATTACTTTACTTTTTATTAGTTCTTGGCTAATTTAATCTTAGCACCGAACCGAAATAGGGAACAGTCAGAATTATCAGATGACTTACTAATGTATATTTTTATTTTTCAACTTTTCATATTTATATTTTTGGTTTGGTTTGGCACCACTGTTTCTGAATTAGGGGACCAAACTTGTACAAGGTAGGACAATAATTGAACACCATTCCAGCGCACATGAAGGATTTGGATTCATAATCACAAAAAAATGCATTTTATGAACTTTATGACTATTATGATTTAGGCACAGTTATTATTTTAAATTGGTGTTTGACTTCTCTTGCTGCCACCTGCTGTTAATCTTACTTTACTCCGTTTGTCTTTATATCTTTAGAATGTCTTATGTGTGTTGTTGTTGATTAATAATAATAATAATAATAATAATAATAATAATAATAATAATAATAATGATGTGTTGTTGCTCTACTTTTAATAGACATGTATTTACTTTGCATTTTAACACTATACTTTACTTTTAGGTTGACTAGGAACATCTGTCCAGGGACTACAGATGAAAAATAGGCTTGTGGCCAACTGTGGTTTATTTACAGAAATGTTAATTAATGTATACTGTCCCTCTAAACTAAAATAAATAATACAATCTGACATGGTAATGGAAGTTTTTTGGCCCAGTTCCACTCCTGCACCACAGAGTTTTCTTTTCTTAGAAGCATTCTATGTGAATTTACCGATTTGCCTTATGCATTATGTGAAAATAATGGTTATAAAGATTTACAGAAGCGTAAATAAACACATGTAATGATTTTATACTCACAGATGTTGATTTCATTATGATTTTATTTAGAGTAACACTTATTACACACAGCTACTATGCAAAACACAGTGTGTACACACTGTATATGAGCTCCAATGATGTACATTGTAAACTCGCATAATATTGCATAATAATAATAATAATACAAAATCATGCAGCTCCCTCCTCTTCACATCCCCAGGGTCATGTCTAATGTGTTCACCTCGTTTGTTTGAAAGGGGAACTTCAATCACGGCAACAGGAAGTTGCCTCTTAACGAGCCAAGTCATTTCCATTAACTTCCTGTGTTTCTCGTTACCGCTAATTACCACAGAAACAAACTCGTTTAGCATTTTCAATTTAGCCCGCTCGGGTAGAAAATGCTAATGACGCTGTTATGGAGAGCGAGACGGAGACGGGGGAGGGACGAAAAAAATAGCCGTGAGGCAGTGGTGAAAAGCAGAAATCAAGCACAAGAGAAGGGAGGTGAGGACAAAGGAAAGAAACTAATCAACGAAACAAGAAAAAATTAAGGAAAGGTGTAAAAGAGAAACAGGGTGGTGGTAGACAAGTGAGACAATTGAAGGTAAAAAAGGAACAAGACTGGAAGAAAGATGAAAGGACACAAATGATGAATAATTGCATGAAGTGTAACAGGAGTTGGAATTTAGAGAATGAGAATGGGGCGGACGACGCAAAAAAGAAAATTAAAAGAGGATGGAGGAGTGAAATAAGCAGTGGATTAAATGAGGAGGGAAGTAAATAGAAAGAAAATATCGAATAATAAAAAAATATATTCTTAGATTTATAATTGGATATGATGATAATTCAGCCTTTTGAATTTTGTGATGGAGGAATAAAAATATTAGGGCTGTGTAACAGAGTTAATCATGTGATTAAAGAAATCAGTTTTGTGAAAGGTCAGAGGTCAATGGCTCTGCTGAACTTATCGCCACGACCCAGGGCTTCCCATGAAGCTGCGGTGTGTAACATTACATGACATTATTACTCTGTCTCTGTTTGGTCTTTATGAACAGAAACAATGCAACATTATTTGAATGCTGCATCCTCAGGCTCTGTCGAGCAAAACTATCAGCCCTGACTGAGTGTATATACCAGCAGTGCAGGAACGTTTAACTGCTGAACGAACAGACAAGAGACTTTTGACAAGAGAATTCACCTGTGCTGTTTTTTTGTCATAGGCTTAGGGGTGGTTCTCATTGCATCTGTTGTTACTAGACACCCAAAACCTGGAATCTGTGGAGACGACCAGCCTCACTGAAATAGTAAACGAATTATACAACAGATTATCAGCACTGCACTCCCCTCACAGTCGCTTTGGTGCTTGTCATGTCTAGAGCAGGGGTCGCGTTAACCGAATATTTTCCGTCATTGACCGTTTTTTTAAAACGGTGACGGAAAAATCTGAGAGCCATCCGTCATTTTGACAGATTGCAATTCACACCCCTAAAAACTATGTTGATAAAAGAGGTGAAAAAAGAGGGATAGATGCAGATGAAGGACAAACTCAGCCCTTGGCCTCAGCGGAGCGAGGAAGCGGCAGTAAGGAGGTTAGGCGAGTTCAGTGGGAGCGGGAGTTCTCCTGGCTGAGGAGGGCGGATAGAAAAATGTTGTGCGACAAAATAAAGATTCCCATCGGAGAATCTAAGCATAATTTCTGACCTGGACACCGTACTCAATGCATCTCGCTATCCTTGTAGTGCTGACAACGTGTTAAAGAGCTATGGACAGGAGGCTTTGGAGCGCGTCTGTGACCGGTGCAGCTGATCCACTGGTGCAGAAGGAGCGCATGTTGCGGGATTTCCTACCACGCGCAACTACGCGCAAGCAGGCACGCGATTTAAGTCCATGTGGACCAGGAGGAAGGTGTGAGACTGTGCGTTTAGGCCACAGGTGAACTGTTCATATTCCACTGCAATATGAACAATGCAATTGAATATGTCATTTTTATCATTTAAAGTGACCGGTAAAAATTGATTATGACGGGATTTTTATGACCCTGTCAGTCAAAATGACAGACAACGAAAAAGTCTAGCGCAACCTCTGGTCTAGAGCCACCTTTCTTTCACCAACTGATACTGAAGCTTCTGAAAATTCCAGGTGATGGAGGCTGAGTTTATTCCAGCGTCGACAAAGACAACTTTGACCTATTTCTTGGCCTCAGCATCAAAATGAGCACTGGAAGCTTTCCAGAAAAAAACGTTGCGATATCATCATCACATCGAGATGATGATCTGTCTAGAGGAGCCTTAAATATCTGCTCGATACATTATGTAACATTTTGTGAATCAAAATCCATTTCCTTTATTGTGTTCTAACTTTTTTGACAAAAAAATAAATAAATCACCTCCTCTCTTTCTAAAGCTTGAGATGAAGCTTTGGGTCCAATCCAGAGAAGAGGAAATTACACAAAACCAGAGTTTCATCCAGGGTCGTTAATTATTGCAGGGCTAATTACAGTACCTGATATCACACCAAACACACTCCTCCTTCTCTCAACCAACCTACTGGGCATATGGCTGTGTGAGTGTCTCTAAAGACAGAATGTGCACGCACACACACACACACACACACACACACACACATACACACACACACTCATTTACCTGGCATATGGATGTCTCGGGGTCACAGGTGGAGGAGTGCCCACTGCATTGGCACTGAACACAGCTGCCCATGCCGGCAGCGCTGGGCACTCTGGAAGCAGGGGCAGATGGCAGGGAGCCGGAGCGGAGACGGTAGAAACCTGCAGCACACTCCTGCACAGAGAGAAGCAGACAGAGACAAAGTGAGACAGGGACACAGATTTAAAAAAAGAAAGACTGAAAGACAATTATAAATAGCCGGTAACACTCACGCACACACAATATTACAGTTATCCTTATTGTTATTGGTCACTTTCTGTTTCACATGTACGTAAACTAACCGGCCATATTATTAGGTACACAGGAGACATAATAAAGTGGCAAGAATGGTGTGGATTTCTGCTGCTGTAGCCAGATTACAAACTACTATTACCTTTCTATCATTTTCTATCAACAAGGCATTTTCACCCAGAGAACTGCAGCTCACTGGATATTTTCTCTTTTCCTGACCACTCGCTGTAAGCCATGGACATGTTTATGTGGTAAATCCCAGAAGATCAGCAGTTTTGTGAAATACTCACCAAATAAAGTCACTTAAATCACCTTTCTTCCTCATCCCGATGCTCAGTTTGAACTTCAGCAGGTCGTCTCAACCATGTCTACGTCCCTAACTGCGTTGGGCCGCTGCCATTTATTTTTTTTGCAAGTTTTAACAAGCTTGGAGAACAGGCGTACCTAATAAAGTGGTTGTGGTGAGTGTACCCTCAATTAAGAGTTATCCCCTGCAGCAATCTTTCAACACACACACAATCACGATCACACCCGTACCTGTCCAGCACACACATAAACCTGCATAAGCAAGGTAACTCGCTCTTCCTCTCTCCTGTTCTGTAATAATTAATGGAGTCCATTTAAAGAGCCATCTGTTCCCTCTGCTAGCACTAAATGCCCGTTTAAAAATACTTTATTAACAACGATGGCAGCTACAAATAGAACGGCCATCTGTCAGCCGAGCCCTCCGCGACCTGAACATTTCAAGTTTAGCTACCATTTGCCATTTGGCACCTTTTCAACACTATCTGTAGCTTCTTAATTATGTACACCGCTAATGTTTTTTAATAAAGACGGGCGTCATTCCCGAGTAACAGGAGACAAAGTGAGACATATGTTAAAAAAAAGTTTGCGTACTCCTTCGAGATGAACACAATAATGTCTAAATTCTTTTCTCAGCTGCTGTGGTTCAGCAGAGTTTCCCCGGAGCTGTTGCCTCTGTTATATTATAAGCTGTCTGCACAAAATCCTCATTAAACTGAAGATTGAGTCGCTGCCTCGCGCTTTCTGTAGCTTAAGAGAAGGAGCCGGACACAGCTGAAAGTCGACTGCTCAAACAAAATCAAAACACAGCCGGGGAGACGCTCAGTGAGGGCTTAATTCCGGCGAGGCAAGCCGAGAACTAAATAAATAAATTTAAAAATCCAGGAGTCTGAAAGGCGTCACAGAGTTAAAACCCTGAACTAAATGTAAATTGGACTTGTGTGAGATATTATTGAAAGCCCAGGCCATGACCTCCGTGTTTACATTCTCACGCAGAAGAAAAGGCAGCGGACGAAAGAATAAGAAAAAAAAGGACAGGGTTCAGCTCGCTCTGTAATTAATGTTTGTAATAATGATATAAGACAAAAAAACAGACGCTAATAATTATCTTTTCTTTCCTCTCCTCACAAAGCTGTGTATTTTCCTTTGACTTTTATGTTTTTGATAATTTCATCTAATTGTGCTTATTTCTGAAGAACGCTGAAAAAAGTTCAAAACATTCATATATACAGATTTTCATATTTAGTAGTATGTATAGTATAGTATGTTTCTTACATGTCAAAACTGATCAGATTGAGTCCAGACCAGTTCTTTTACTTCATAACTGTTGCCTTAAAGGTGAATTCTTGTTAGTTTTACTGCATAAAATAATTAAATAATAATTTTGCAGAACGTTAACTTCTCAACCATAAATGCCATGCTCGGTAAATATGTTGGGTTCAACATTCTTTGAACATACCTTCATTTAAATTTGTCTTTTTTGTAATTTTGGGTTTTTATTACTATGTTAAAAGGTAATATCTGCCTGCGTGTGGTTACATGAGATATTAGTCATTCATCTGTAATCGGTATTAACACATTGTTTCATGTGTCCACTGGATGGCGCTAGAGAAAGTCCTCTGATTTAAAGAAGTAGCGTCTTTTGTCTTTCATTCTAGTACAGAATGCATAGAATGAGTCATTAACTGCAAAAACTAACACTTGCTCTTAATTTCTTGGAAACACATTGGAAAAGATAACATTTAATACAGGTCTTCACATGTGTGTATTCTTTCATGTGTGCGTGTGAGTTGTGTTCACACCTCGCAAGAAAGTCCCGAGTATCCGATTGGACAGTCACATTTTTCTATCTGATGGGCTTTCTCGCTCTGCCTGGTCGGTCGACCTTCTTCAGCCACCGTCAGACTGATCTCTGAAATACTGAGGGAGAAAAAAAACATCCATTAACAGACAGTAAATGACTGTTTGTACGTTTCTTATTGCACGTATTTTTGGGACGTTTGTAAATGCTCTGTAAAGACACTAGCTCTGACTTTGACTAATCTCAAAGTAGGTCAAATCTGAAGATATTATAGCTTTTTTTATTGTTTTCAGTAGATCATAATATTTATTTAACAGATACATCAGTGTTTCCCAAATTTTCTATATGAGGACCCACTTTTTAAAAAAAAAGATTTTAAAGACTATTGTGACCCAAATCACAATATAAATCAAGACGAGCGCAACTTTGTGCATCATGAAACCACATATTAACAGCCACATCTACAACATCTACTATCATTTTCAATTGGTAATGGTTGGTATATCAATTAAGACGTACATGTTATTTAAAATACATTTTTGTGGATTGGGAATGTGTGTGTGTGTGTATGTGTGAGTGAGTGTTTGTGTGTGTGTGTGTTACCGGCTGTGTCTCATCAAGTTGCCATGGGACGCCTTAATTAGGATGTAGTCCACATAGAACAGAACGTCCATGAAGTCCTCGCGAGTCATGGACCGGCCATCTGCATACTTCCACTCATGCTGCACACACACACACACACACACAAACACACAGACTCCAGTTAAAGAAGCAGCATATTTCTATGTGTTTCTATTCACAGCTGTGAAGCTACTATTGGAGGTTAGTTTACAAAGATGAGCAGTAGGTGGCGCAAAAGTCCAGGACATCTGAGTCACATTACTTATTTATTCGCTGAATCTGTTATTATTCACGTTTACCTTTAATGATGCATCGACTTTTCCATCTCCTTTAAGTGTAAACATTTGTTTTAAAATTATCTCTATTTCCACTACTGTTATACTTCTATTACACTGTATATCAGATGTTTATTTTAATAATTTTTATTGTATTTCACTTTTGTTAGTTTGGCATTTGTGTGGTCACCGGAAAAGAGAGGCATGTTTTCTGACTGTACACATGACAATAAAAGCTTTGAATCTTGCCGTACCTCTGTCATGTCGATCTCGTGTCGGGTGAGCTGACCGATCTGGAGTCCTGGTATGTGACGGGTGATGACGATGTTGCGCGTGGGGCCGCCGTTGATGATGAGCTGCGGCTCATAGGAGGCGGGACCGGTTTCATCTCTGGCCTCATAGTACACCGCGTATTTCAACTGACCGCCATACGCTGTGATCTAAAGGGAAAGACGTCAGATTAAATCAGATTAAATCAATGTTACATCAGGGGAATTACAAATGGGTGATGAGGTCTCTTACCATGGAGCCTCTAAACTGCTCGGGCAGTTTCCAGTAGTAGGGTTCAGAGAGAGTGGACGTCACCAGGTCTGCGTGGGCGAGGATCTCCGGGTGCTGGAAGCTCACTCCTCTCCTCGTCTCAGCTGCGTTTGATTTGTCCACCAGGGGGAGCACCGTCTGCTCCGGCTTCAGTGTCAACTACAGTCGGGCACACAGCAGATGACATTAATGTGATGCTGTGTTCACGCTTGTAGATAAATCATAGGGCGTGAGAATATCATATTGAAGAAAAAGTACAGTTATATGAAACTTGTTTTTATTATATTATATTGTAGCAGAGAGGGTAACACATTGAAGATAATGCTTTAAAGGACGCATAGCTCATTAAAATTGAGCAAAATGAAAACCAATTGCTTATTCTGTATGTTGTATGAAATGTTTTACGAAAAAAACTTAAAAAACTAAAAAAAGTATAAAATGGTTAAAAAAGACCCAGGTTTGTGCTTGTAGTTTTCATGTTTTACCCATGTGTTTGAATATGACATTTTTTGTAAAGTAATACTCACATTTTTAGTTTTAAAGGAAAACTATCATGGAATTTCTACTATTTTCCAAAAAAAATACTCATTTAATACTCAAAATAATCATTTTGTCTGAGGGTCATAACCTCCATCCTCAGAAAACAGCATCGGAGTCTGTTTTGTAGATTTTGAGTCATGCTGCTCAAACTCCACCATATCATCCTTGGTGAAAGGATGAATCATTGGATCAAATATGTTCTTCTGAATATTATAACCCTGTTCATGCACACTATACATGAGTTATGTATCAGTGTCTGTCATTTTGTTTTGTTCAGACACAAAATCTCCCATTTTCTCCACTTCCCAATGACAATAACAAACAAAAACTCCCCCCTCAAACATTGATTTGGAATAATTTGGGTGGTGGATCATCCAAAACAAATGTATTTTTTTTCTTATGAGAATAACTATGTGTTGTTTGTTTGAAAAAACCTGCTTTACTCCTCAGGTGAATCTAATGTGATTTACAGGAACAATCCTTTGGCGGGATCACGCCGCGGCGTTGCGTTGTGTTGTGTTGTAACACCTCCTTCGCTCCGTCAGCTGGAGAAAAGCCACAGCTTCACGTGTGTGAATATTGTGTTGTGTCTGTCCCCATTAATGTGTGGCAGCTGTGATATGAAGGGCAAGAACGCAGGAATATTCTCAGTGTGGTTCTTTTTCATTCTCTCATGTGCTGATATTTCAATATGACCAGAATAATATCAGGGTTTATTATTGCCTGAGTTGACCAATTTAAAAAAAAGAAAATTCCATTCATCTGCTCCAGTCTGGGTGTCTCTCTCCCTCTCTCTCTCTCTCTCTCTCTCTCTCTCACCCTCTCTCTCTCTGGTCTTATGAAGGAGTGGAACCCGAAATCTATTAACTGACACTGGCAACACTGGCTGAAAAAACAGAGGGGGAAGTTGCACGCGGAGAGGAAAATTGCCAATTTCTGTCCTGAATCTAATTTAAAACATTTATACTGTATATTTTAGCCACTTTCTCATTTGCAATTTCTTTGATACGACAACAAAAACAAAAAAAGGTAACAGGAACAGTGATGAAAAACTTGTCTATGTTGCTAAAATACTGAGGAGGAGTAATGTGTAGTCGGAGTCAGGGGAGGACGCTGCTCCACAGACTCTATCTTAAAATATGCACATAAAGTACTTCTTATAAAGGCTGTAATACGTTTTATACACTGTATATTACATCAGCACCAACACTATAAACTGTACATAAAATGAAAGACATGAAAGCTGCCAAAAGCGATGCCAAACTATCTCAGCGCCCCCTAGTGCCTGACTGCAGTATGTGAGTCAAACTAAATTGACAAATCTCGACCTTACATATGACCTTAAAATGTAACCATATTTGTCGCAGTATTTCATAGAATTTCAAAATAAAAGTGATTGTTTTGACATCAAGCGTAACAAGAAAGTACTGTTTAAATGTTTTCATTTTTGATACAAAATTAAAAAAAATAGCTATTAAGTAAACATTAAGTGAAAGAGACACATACAATGTGGACGACATAAATCATCTGTAAAAATCCGTTCAGAATAGTATCCATATGTGGTTTGAATGAGCTTTGGAAAACTGGGATCTTGTGTGTTTTTCAGCTGTTCAGACTGCCCAAAAAAAAATCTATCAAGATACAATCTGGATATGCTGACAAATCAGATTTGGGCTGCAGTCTAAACAGGGCCAAAGAGGGCGACGGAGAGCAGGACTGTAGCTACAGGACAGCAGTTCTGTGTTACCGTTAAACTGCCACCAAAATGATGAAAATGTCACTTTTCTACATGTTTGTTGGACAAATGGTTTGATACTGGAGCGTTTACATTAACAATAATCTTATGTTCAAGGATGTGTGTGTATGTGCCTCTCCCCCCTAACCTCCATGTTATCCTACTTGATAGTTGGTGATAGTTTGAGTGTGTTTGCTCATGTGAATGCATGTGGACTGTGTTTGTACAGTCTATGGGCATGGTGTCTAGATATGGTGTGTGTGTGTGTGTGTGTGTGTCTCCCACTCCACTCAGTGTAATCTCACGATTCAGTGGTTCAGAGAAAATCTCCCTCTTTCCAATAAACTCTCCACTTTTCCATCTCTCTCCCTCTCCCTTCTCTCTCTCTCTCTCTCTCTCTCTCGCTGTGAACAATAAATGAAGTGAATGTTTGTCATTCAAAAGAAATTTCTCGCCAAACTCCAACCAGAAAACTCAACAGTTGCCACGGGAAACACTGGTTAATTGTCGCCTTTATCAGAAAACAGGCCCCCACTCAACTACGGTTTGTTCGGTTACTGAGTGTCTGAAACTGTCACTGCACTCGCAACAGGTTTGTTTTCCACTTTCACAACTCGTGACGTAAAAAACTGAATCCTGATAAATAAGTCGATTTGCTGTGTGTGTGTGTGTTGATGCAAATTTAGGCTAAAGGATGACCAATAGCATCTTCCCTAATGAAAGTCTATACATTCCGAGATGAACGCGACAGAATTGTTGTGTGATTGCGTCGTCAAATCAGATTTAGTGTCAAAAAGTCGCAGAGTTTGAAGTATCTTTGAGTTTGAGTTTCTGTTCACAGATGCTTCACAGTGACTCCGTGTTACTGCCTCGCTCTAATTTTAGGAAAATAAATATCTATATTAAAAAGTAAATTACTTCTAACTGACTTGACATTTTAAAGGTTGACAAAGAAACTTTGGATGAACATTTGGAACAGGCTTTTAACGAGGGGATGAACACTACAAGCTTCTTTCTTTCTTTCTTTCTTTCTCTTTTTTTGTGTGACTTCTAACTTTTTCCTCCTCTCAAGGTCGACTTGATCGGCAGATGATCATCCACAGAAAATGATTAATAAAGGACATCGGAGCCTACAACACTGGCATAACGCTGTGTCAGTTGTAAGCAGCCATCTGTAAAATGTGTCGCCTCAGCGAGGAAGCTGGCACAGGCCTCGCGCACAGTGACCGGGCACTTTCTTTTTTCTCGTTCAGATTAGAAGTGAAGGTGGACGTTGACCAACAACAAAAAAAGAACAACATGTCCTTTAGGTAATTAAAATATTCACTGTTTTACATGTTGTCTGTAAAGGCTAAATAAAGTTTCCTGATAGTTGTGGGGTTTATTTGGCACTCCTGACTGGCAACCAATTTCCCTCTGGTCTAATTTTCAGCTAGATTTGATCAACAGGGATTCCTTATTGTCTTATGTTTGTTAAGACATTTACAAATAAGTGAAGCAAAGTGTTGCTCCAGGGGTCACTCATCATCATTTTCATCTTAACCCTGTTATGACCATCCAGATAATGAGGTTGCATGGATTTAAATTGATTTTATGGCTGTGGAATTGTCAAAAATGTTCAGTGAGTGAGTGCTTCTGCTACCTTTTCCCAACGATAACTTTCACTTTAGATATCTGGCTGTTATTATTATTAAGTCCTGAGGTCTACTGTAATGACAAGTATAAGGGCGCAAAGCTCTATTTCTCTGCTTTCTGCCATCCATCCATCCATCCATCCATCCTAGTATCGGTAACAGAAGGGTTAAACCTGCTTCAGTCAAACGTTTACTCACCCACATCCGGATCAGTCCCGGTGCCTCCGTGCACGAGTGTGTGAGCCCGTAACAGTAGCACCTGCTGCAGCCCAGTGGGTTTCGCACCGACAACCCAAACGTGTTGGTCCTGCAGTGGTCGCAGTTGTCTCCCTCCACATTTTCCTGAAAGAGATAAACACAGACACAGACACTTTAGATCAGGTCAAAGTTATTTTCTAATCCATAATAAACAGTGTGATGTTGAGTTAATGACGTCCTGTGAGCATGGACGCTTTAATCTCAATGAAGTAAGGGCTGAACTTTATTCGTCTTTAATCGAGCCGAGTGTCTCGCGCTTATGTTGTTGTTGTCGGCGCGGCTCACTCGAGGGCGGGGGAGTCTGTCTGTGTCACACGTTTGAAGCACGTCTTTGAAGTGGAGTAGTGTTACCTCAGGTTTATTTCTCACCCCTTTTGATCTAAAATAATCAAATAAATTTGCTCGTCCAGTTCGCAAAGTGGCTTTCTTTGCCTTCATTTGATTCTCAGACAAGATGCACTTAACCCTCTACTCAGGCAGAGGATCGTGTTCGGTGACTTCTGCGGAAACCGTTTTCCAGCCGATTTTCAGAGATCCAGCTACGTCAGAGCCTTAAAACGCTTGAAACTTAAATGTGGTTCTGGAAGGCAAAAGGTACGGTCATACGGCTCGGTACAATCTCAAAATCTGACGATAAGTTGATGAAATCAATCAGGTGTGTTGGAGCAGGGAAACATTTAAAACATGGAGGACAGAGGTCCCAGAGGACCAGGACTTCGATAAGATAAGATAGTGCTTTATTTGTCCCGCAGTGGGGAAATTTACATTGTTACAGCAGCAAAGACAGTAAAGCTAAAGATAATAAATAATAAACATTCATTACCAAAAAAAAATTACAATATAAAAGATATTAACACTTATATAAAAAATTAGTTAAAATAGAATGTAGAATGTACACTATAGACAGATTGCAGAATATACTCAGTATAGATTCTAAAATTTTCTATAATGTTATAATTTGTCTTATATATACTCTTTTTAGATTTTCTTTTACAACATAGAGGCAAGGAACCACATATAGTACTTTGATTTTCCTTAATTTTCTAATGACTATTTCGTAAAAGGGTTAAAAGCAAGTGTGAATTGAAATGAAATCCAATTCTAGACATGTGACAAAAAGGCCAGTCATTGTGATAAACTATTGAAGTCGCGATGTGACTGCTTTACTTTTGAGGTCAGATTCACAGACACTCTCACAGCTGTGCTTTTTGGATGTAATAACCTACATCAGGACACATCAGCAGCGGGACGTTTAAGTGATGAGCGTCCGAGCTTTAGGGCCTTTAGTTAAAAAAAAGTGTGGGCTGTAACCTTGAGTGTGCAGAGCTGCTGGCACTCACACACACATAAGTGCTGAAGTGCAACCTAATTAGTGATTGTGTCAGTCTGTTAACTTTAACGGCTCTTTATTTGCCTAACATGGACAAACAAGTCTAATAATGAAACACAGCTGACCATTAAGAGCACAGGATAGGGAAACTTTATGTATGGGAATAAGAAAGGAATGTTTACATTGTTCACAATAAGCTGAGACTGTGACTGGTCTGAACTGGGATTGTGGACAGAGCTGTGTAATAATAAGTCTTTTACTCTGAGCTGTCAACAAACATATCATCCAATTAATGTTGAGTTTTGTCAATAAAGGTGCAGCAGGTCCGAAAGAATTTTTAAATATTCTTTAGACCAGAGTTCTCAAACTTACAACCTTTTAATATCACGTTTAAATGAAAATATGGCTCACTAATTACTCACAGACAGACAGACAGACAGACAGACAGACAGACAGACAGACAGACAGTGTGTGTGTGTGTCACTGACAGCAGAAATAACAGGTGAGCAGGGAAACAGGTACCAGCTGACGAATGACTGTTGAGTGACAGGTAGTCAACCTGCTACCTGTTCAGAGTGAAGATGACACTCACTGATCTGAAGCCCCGTTACAGGCCATGGATCAGCTGTGTGTGTGTGTGTGTGTGTGTGTGTATGCAAAGCATTTTGTCACTGTCAATGTGGGATAATGTGATCAGCGAGTGACAGCAGAGATGATGCGTGTGTGTGTGTGTGTGTGTGTGTGTGTGTGTGTGTGTGTGTGTGTGTGTGAGAGAGAGAGATAGAGAGAAGTGACAGGGGAATCAGAATATCAATCACCTGTTTTCTCATGCAGGGAGATTCACTACTTTTACCATTCCAAATCACTCTCTCTTTCTTTCTTACACACAGACACAGTTTGGTTTACACGACTTCAGAGGACATTGCATTGATTTACTCTAACCTTAACCATAATTACTACTGGCATAATCCTAACCCTGACCCTAATCTTACCCTAACCTCAACCTAACCTTAAAACGTGTCTTCACCTTCAAATGTAGTAATTCACGTTACACGTTATAAGGAAGACAAGTCCCATAATGTGAGTTTGTAAACAGATTTAGGTCCCCACAACATTAGTAATACCTGTACACACACATACACACATGTTTGTGCATTCATAGTGAGGACCCTCATAAACATAATGCATTCCCTGGCAAACATGTCCTCACTTTGCTAAAAAATGTCCACACCCCATATGGTTTATAGGATTATTGGTCCTCACAAAGCACAAATACAAGAACTCTCTCTCACTCACACTCTCTCACACACACACACGCTGGCTTTGCAGTCTTTGTGTTGACACTCATAGACATAATGCATTCCCCATCCACTTACACTACCTTAACCATCACAACTAAACTGTCTGACCTTTAACCTCACCAAAAAAACTAATTCTAACCCTAAAACCAGGTCTTAATCCTCAAAAAGCCTGTCAAGGTTGTGAGGACCAGCAAAATGTCCTCACAAGCTTACGAGAGACATGTCCACACATACACGCATATTGATCCATTTTGGTAGTTGTTTTTGGTGTTTATGTCATTATGTGTCATAAACACCGACCTTGTCAGGACCACTAGTCCACATGGAGAACAAAACCTGGTCCTAACGAGGCAAATGAATAGGTGTGCAAACTTGGGTGTGTGTGTGTGTCACACAGAGATGCCTTTCTTTTTTTTACTCTCTCCTCTGACATTTACTGGAATAATTACATACTGCCACCGATGCAAACATTAACTTTAAACACAAACACATGCAGACTGTGGATACACACACACACACACACACAAAAGGACAAAAAAAACAATGTGCAGTTGTTTTTAAATCTGCATTGACATTTAAAACCTGAACGATCATCTACTGGCAGAATTCAAAATGAAAAAAACCAACATATATTTATATTTATTTCTATCTATATATAAATATATAGATATATACTGTATGCACACATATATAGGTGTCTCTCACATGAACTCACTGACTCACTGAGCTGTCGGCAGGTAGACTCACATCGACCGTTGTCAGCGGTGAGAAAACTTCAAGGTCGATCTCGAGCAGGAGACGACTGTTTGGACAAGCTCTTATAAATATCTAAACAGTGACTTTTTTCTGGGCTGCATCGCGTACTTCGTGGCGTTACTGTTGGGGAAGACGTATCAACCTGTAAATCAGTTGGTTTGCACCTGATTATACACCTGCTGAAGGTGAAATGTATGTATATTTCTTTACTACCTCCCTTTAACTTTTGTATTCTGTTGGGACTTTTATATCTGAAATTGCTTATCTTGCGATCTTGTATCTTGGCTAAATAAAGGATAAACAAATAAAATAAATGAATAAATATCACAAGTAAAACTTGACTTGTGTGTGTGTTCATACCTTGCAGCTGCATTTTCCCGTGCGGTCAGCGCAGGCACAGACTGCCCTCTCCAGGTCACAGGTCTGGCTGTCCGATCCCGCCACGTTACACTCGCACTGCGTGCACTGTGAGGAGAGAAAAAATGATAAGCGTCCGTTATCAACGACACAGCAGGTTCAGGAGCTGTTTAGTGGCTCAGCTTTAAGCTTCACCAAACCATTCAACTTCCAGACTTGTCCGGCGACTTCACCATCTTGACTGTGGCCATCGAGTTACAATCACATTATTTTTAAGTTATTTTTATTCTATTGCCATGGTATTCAAGGTAAAATGTCACTGTGATACTTGAATACAGCCACAATTCTTTGTTTTTAAGAGTTTTTAACTGCTTGTGTTTGTGTGGATGTTGTTGATCTTCAGGCTGCAGCTACCATTTTAAGTGTTTCTATTCAAGATTCAAAAAAACCTTGTTGTCTTTAGACTCAAATGTGTGTTTTTTTTCTCAATATATTTAAACGACCTCTCTGATTTTGCAGATTCCTAACAGTGAATATTTTTCTGGTTTCTTTGCTCCAATTAACAAAGAAATCGTTACAATTAAATAAATATGTTAAATATTTTGGAGGTTTTTGATTTGAGAACATCTTCCTTGTGAGGTTTGGGAAACACCGATCGACATTTTCTGACATTTTACAGACTAAATAACAACTAATTGACAAATGAATCGATGATGAAAGTCATCATTAGTTGCAGTCCGGAACGAAATAAGAAATAAATACAAGTTGAAGAACTAAAAACTGAATTTTCATAGATAATATGTCATATAGTGTCGAGTAACCAGAATGAAGTGTTCACAAGAAGTGTTATTTAGTTTATTGTGTACGTGTGTATGTCAGACAGAGATTAAAAGATTAAAATATCTTTATTTCAAATTATTTATTTATCGACCTGTTGTCATGTCCGTGATAATCTCTGCGCCGCACAGAAAGATCCTGAGTGAATTTCTGTCCTTTTTTCTCTCGCTCAGTACGAACCAAAGGACATTTTACAGACATTAACAGTAACTTATTATCATAATTGATCATTTATTCACCTGAGGAAAGTCTCTGTATCCGATCTGACACTCGTTGCACTTCTCTCCTCTGTAGGAGTCCCGACATAAGCAGCAGCCTGTGTTCATGTTACACTGCTGGGTCACGGAGCCGACCACGCTACAGCCACACTCCTGAAATACACACACAATACAAACACAAAAGGAACACACACTGAACATTAATTACCACTTTAATACTTTATGCATCATCTTTATGTATATTAACATCAAATGTTAATATACAGTATATGAGTGCTCGGTGTTCCTCTCTTCTTGTCTTCTGATGACAAGAACAATGACGGCTGGTCGTCATGGCAGTATGACATGATCTTTCGGCAATTATTATAATTTGCAATAATTATGGGATGTTACCCAGCCAGTAGTGTTGTAGTACTTGAGGTCGGTCTTTTTGAAGGTCTCAGTCTTGTCTCAGACTCTGGATTTTATTTCAAGACTGTGGGGGATATCAATAAATTGCCTGTGATTTTGTGTAAATCGTATTGCTTCGGGGACAACCAATAACTGACTAATTTAACATGAGAAATAGGCTGTCACACCTCCCGCCCCCTTTCACACACCCCCCACAAAAGTGCATGTGAGTGACAGGAGAAGAGGCCGTGAGAAGATGTCAGCCAACTCATCTATAATAACATTTGGATACCTGAACCACAAAGACAACGTGTCAATTCTGCAAAGCGACGCTAACGGAGACGGCTGGGACCACGTCCAACTTTTACTGCCTCGGTCTTGGTCTTGTCTCGATCTCGACCCCTCAAAGTCTTCGTATTGTCTCGGTCTTGACCCCTCAAAGTCTTGGTCTTGTCTCGGTCTCGACCCCTCAAATTCTAGGTCTTGTCTTGGTCTCAATACACTGTGGTCTTGGTCCCGACTTGGTCTCGGTTTAGGTGGTCTTGACTACAACACTACCAGCCAGCATGTCCATGTGGGCCCCATAAGGGTTCTTATTTGGGTTGACAATATGGCTCCCGAGCTGGGTTTGTCAGTGGTTTTCCTGGTGGCCCTATCATTTTACTGAGACCATATGGGACCTGCACAATGTCCACGTACTGTACATGTAGTACCCACTCAGTTCTTACTTAGTACTCACTTAGTACTGAACTTAGTACCCACTTAGTTCTTACTTAGTACTCACTTAGTACTTATTTAGTACTCACTTAGTCCTTACTTAGTACTCACTTAGTACCCACTTAGTTCTTACTTAGTACTCACTTAGTACCCACTTAGTTCTTACTTAGTACTCACTTAGTAGCCACTTAGTTCTTACTTAGTACTGACCTTAGTCCCCTTAGTGCCCACTTAGTACCCACTCAGTACCCACTTAGTATCCACTCAGTACCCACTTAGTATCCACTCAGTACCCACTTAGTACCCAGGTAGCCTGGAAAAGATAGTAAGAGGGCAGGGGATTAAAGAGGGAAAACACAGGTGGGTCCACCATGGAAACCACGGACGAACCCACTTGGGACCCATACTGTCAGCTCGATATAACATTTATGGGGCCCACATGGACATGCTGGCTGGGTAGCCAATCAAATCATGTGTATGTATAAATATATATATATATATATATATATATATATATGTACTGTATATATATATATATATATATATATACATATATATACTGTATATAAAACAGGCTCCAATTGAATTGGAATTGGTTGTTTCCATTCAGTGTCAACGAGCATTACAGCAAAGCATGTTATGTGAGAGGGCGATCCTACGAGACGATCAATGCATTGTTTTACTCTTAAAAAACCCTTAAATGTTTGTATTTTGTTGCGTTTTCTTTTCAGACACTTTACTTGGAGCTGTTTCACTTTGTGCTCTTGTTGTTCAGTATCAATAATACCTGCTGCATTCCGCTCTGTTTGTCCTCACATGATCGTCCCCCGGATCAATGTTGTCATTAAAGCGAGACTCGCGACACTCTCACGCTCCAGCCTCTAATTGCTAATAGTCTATTACGACTTCTGATAGTTGACTGTTATTGCTGCCTCGCGGCTCCTCAAACACTCTGAGCTGAGCAAACAAGCTAGTGTGATAATAGGAGAGGAGAGGAGAGGATGGGAGGGAGGGAGGGAGAGAGGGAAATAAGAGAGACAGAAGAACATCACTCTGGATACACAGACGTACCTTGCAGCCAGTTACGATGTCGTGGCCCCAGTGGTTGAGAGCGCAGCGGTCACACCTCTCGCCGACAGTGTTGGGAGGACAGATGCACTGTCCTGTGCTCGCGTCGCAGTTATTTCCCACATGGCTGCACTGGCAGGCTGCGACAGAGGAAGTGGATTAAAAAGGAAGAGACCAGAAGAGAGCAAGAGCATTATAGATGCTTTTAAATATCTTCAGGTTGTGAACATAGTTTTTCTTTGACGCTGTCGCATGCTGGCTGGTCAGTCCTGTTTCTGTCAAAGATCCTCTTCATTTCTGAAGAATTATTCCATGTTATGTCGCCCATAAATCTGAACTGAATCTGGATCTGAACTTTCGTTTCCAAGCAGCGAGATTTGATATTTTTGCCCGTGCCATGTTGATGTTTTGCAAACGGAACTTCACAGTCGTCACCTGCAGCTAGGCACGATGCCGGCGTTCACTCACTTTAATGCTTTAATGTCCATTTTTCCCCGAAATGGGACATCATTTACACACTTGTACACAATTAAAAGTGCCAAAGAAGAAGAGTTGAAGGTAGCGAGTGAGACCATAAACTCCTATTTGCACATGTCTGTGCCCGGGGAGCAATGGTGGATTGGGTGCCTTGCTCAGGGGTACCCCAGCCCTTGGTCCCTCCCAGGATTGAACCAGCAACCTTCCGGTTACAAGCCCAATTCCTTTCCTCTTGGCCACGAGCTGCCCGTATGTTCCCATAAAAATTAAGCTTAAAGTATTCTATTACCAAGTGACCAGTGGACTTATTAGGGTGTACAGTATATGACAGAGTTTATTTCCTTAAGCCACTCTGTGCTGCTTTGTTTTTTTACATCATGTCACTGCAAGTGAATCTTAATCCAGCGCACACCTGAGATTCCGGCCGCTGTTGCTGCTGCTGCTGCTGCTGTGTATGAATTAAATTGGTCATTTTGTAACACGGGAATCCTAATCTTGAGATAAAAATAAAAAATAAGCTGCGGGGTTGTTTCACTGCATCTCCATGTCTTTAATGTTAGGATTAATGACGAATGTTTGGTGCAAAGTGTGTTAGCGAGTAATTCAAAGAGAAACGACTGTCCACACAAGTTTCATTTAACGGCACATTTTTGCGCGGCCAGTGTCGAACACCAGCTGTGACGTCGAGTCTGTGATATTTGGGACTGAATCCGAGCAAACGCTGACCTTTCATCTGAGATGTGGACGCACAAGTGTGCTTGTTTTAATCTCAACTGACACACCGCCACTGAGGATTTTCAGTTAAAGTGACGTATAGTATAGAAAGTGTCTTTCTTTTCTTGGATCCATGTGTAAACAAAAGATTTATACAGACGTAGGTTTTACTTTACTGAATTATCGTTGGCAAAAACATATAAGACATTCAAAACATCTGTATATTTACTTTTCGGAGGGTATTGTCTTTTAGGAAGCCTGAGGTTTAGCCATGGATTTTATGCTCATTTGAAGAAAAAATAATAGAGGTTAAGCTATAGATATTATGCTCATTTGCAGAATAAAATACAAACACAGGCGCATACGAAGCATCTTTTTTTCCAGTGATTACCATTTTGTCTGTCTCAGTGTTTTCACTTTGTTCTGCTTGTGGGCAAAAAAAAAAAAAGAAAAGAAAGAAAGAAGATTTTACTTTATAATGATTATGAAACGATGCAGATGCATTTTTGACATGACATAATAGCTTTTCAATAACGCCGCAGACAATTTGTGTAAACTTTAAATTAAAACGAAAGCGGGGAACAGAGCGGCGGTTTAATGAGGACAGCACTTTGTGAGTGCTGATGCTGCTCCGGCGGCAAATTACAGTAAGTACAGGAGAAAATCTGCATGTTTTTCCGACAGACTGAGCCTTGTGTTGTTGTGACACTTCCATCTGTCCCGCTCGTCTCTGCTTACGTGTGCAGCCGCCTTCCTGGAAGTTAAAGAACCCTCGCGAGCAGCGGTCACATTTGGGCCCGCCGACGCCCGGCTGACACCGACACTGGCCGGTCTCGTCGCAGTCGAACGACTTGGAGCCGAACGAGTTGCAGTGACAGGGGACGCACTGTCCACGCGTGCTGAGGCCGTGGGTCTGAGCCTGGACAGACACACACACACACACACACACACACACACACAGTGACAGAGACAAAGAGGGAGGGCAGTTAGTTAAACATGAGCTGAGGATAGGTAGTGAACTTTAAGTGAGGAAGAGCTGCAAACAACTTCAAAGCAAACAAACGCAAGATGCTTCAGGTTCCTCGTACCAGCACATTGTATCAGTGTAGCATAATCTAATCTATAAATTTAATAGTGTTTTGTATGATTTGTTTTTTTAGTTGATTCCACTATCTTTAATCTTTAATACTGGTTAGATGAATTAAACAATGAGAGTAAGGCACAACATAAGTTATGCTTTGCTTTAGAAGCAAAATAAAAACTGCACCAAGAGCTAGAGAGTTATCTCATAATTAGATAACTCACACGTTCACAAACTGGCTCTAAAGTTAAATGTTGCCATTCTTTAGTAAAACAGCAATTCAATAACATTCAGTGCCACTTTTAAATGGGTGACATGTTTGGAAGATGCCTTGATGAAGTTGATAAAATGGCGATATCACGTGTAAAAAACACTTGTCATGCTTTCACGTTTCCCTGCCAGGCAAGGTATGAAGCTCCAACATGCAATCCCATCATGCAACAGTCCAAAACGACACCATTTTGGCAGGAAGCCTCGCTGATGGAATCCATAAATGACCAGTATTTACTGATGTGCCCTGGGACACCACGGCTAGTAGAAGACATTTTATCACCACAAGATCCCACGCTGAAGACAAGAGCAAAGGGAATCCACAAGTAACTTCTGTACGGATTCATATTTCATTCCGTTTTTCCTCTTGCGATGTCCCTTGCGCACTCTCTGGAGTGGGATAAAGGAAAGTTTATTACAACGTGGAAGATGTCAGGTTACTGCAGGTCTGGAATAATGTCCGCTCTCTGACTTGTTCCTATACGAGTGGAAAATACTACGGGGACATGATAAAGGGTCAGACCCACTCACAGTTTGTCAAGTTCTGTGATATATTATATTGCTCGATCTCCGTGGATTTAAACCGGCGCAGTGAACTCTTGACAGACTGAAACCGGCACTGCAGAAGCTTTTTCCTGCCAAACAAACAATCAGAGATACGTGACAAGTGGAGCTCCACTGTATACCAGGGTATGAAAAAGTCAAGGTGTCAAGGCAGCTGTCACACCGTTCCTTAGGTATGAGCTGTTTTTAATGATTTCCCCCCAAAACAGAGTGCAGGAATCACTCAGGTTCTGCCTCTTCTCTAATCTCATACTGTCCCATGACAACTCCCTGCATGATGGAGTTAAAGGTATTGCACTTAAAAACACATACCTGTGTTCCCATGCAAACACACACTAAATCACCGTGGAGACAAAAATGTCTCCGTTGAACTGTTGCACTCCAAGTCAAAAGAAAACACACCCATGCTGCTTCAAACACACCACTCTAACACACGTGCCGTGTGTTTTACCCCCGTCTTAGGCCTGTACGCCCCCCTGGGGCAGCCCCCCGTGCGCGACGGCCCTCCCCATCTCTGCTGCACGGCCTCCACGGGGACGCGCTCCACGGGGCGCCGTGTCTCCCGCCGCTCGTGACTCGGGCGGCGGGCGTCGCAGCGGCGGCCCACGAAGCCGGGGCGGCAGATGCAGCGGCCCTCGATGTCGCAGCGCTGAGACATAGAGCCGTACGCGCTGCAGCGACAGGGCACACAGTCCTGACGCTCGGCGTCCCACCAGCAGTTAGGCTGAGACCAATCGGAGCGCAGGGCACAGAGGGGCGACCAATGAGAGGGAGTGACCAGGGAAAAGTGAATTTACAGAGTCAAAAGTCATTGGAAAAGATGAGGAAATTAAATTTTTCACACCATTATAACAGACAGAGACACTTTATATGTTATAATACAGGAGGAAAAAGTCTGTGAATTACACTTTTAGAAAACATAAATCGGCTTCTGACCAACAAGGTACCTACCAGGTGCATAACTATAAAAAATAAAAATGTTACTATTCTGCCTCTTTTTGGTTTTTGGGAACATAAATGACGTAACATTGTGCGTTTGCTGCTTCACTCATCTGTAAACGGGTCTTGTCAAGCAAAACTATTGGACCTGACTTAGGGAGCGTTTGTGTGTATACACCAGCAGCACGGAGGTGGGTGGGGCAAGAAGCATTTACCCAGTGAAACTGCTGTTTTGTTTGAAGAGTGCTATTCATTTCTGAAAGTTTTCTAGGGTACTTGTTTATGTTTTCAGTCAAGCTTCAGTCAAGCCTCTGTCATTAAACAAATCACTTCCTGTGTGCAGTGCAGGAATGTCACTGGCCGAAATCTAACATTTTTTCAGTAGCATAATAAAAGTAAAGTGCACATTTGTTCTTATTTTAATTTGTTACGCACTATAGTTGTCAACAAAAATACTCACTAAATGTAAAGTAAAAGAGAAACAAGGTTAGTACTGTAGGTTATTTGGGTAAAAATTGAAATCATGATTTTTTTTCATTGACTTGAACTTGAAACGTAAAAAAAAGGAAAAACTGGCTTTAACCATGACATTTTGAATAAACCTTTTGAAATTACCTTAAAATAACTATAAGTTATTGATTCCACTGAATGCCTGGTGTTGTATTTTTGCCGGATGATGAGCGGGACAGGAAGTCAGACACCGTCACAACATTAAAAGCACTATTTTCAGAATAAAAGCCCCCGTTTTGTTTCGATTATTAAGTTTTTGTAATTGCTTGGGGCCTTAATCGTAATTGAAACACAAGTTTTGATTGGTTGCACAGCCCTAGTATGGCAGTAAAGGTACTTAAAATATCAGAATACTCAGAATGCTCACCACACACTCGTCACACTGTTGTCCAACCACGTTGTCTTTGCACGGACACTGTCCAGTCTGTTTGTTGCACACCTCGTGTGCCGAGCCGTTCGTATGACACTGACAGGCTGCGGAACAGGAAGAAAAAAAAACAACACATTTAACATCAGTTGCAATTTTCTAATTCTAAGTTTCTTTACAAGGAGTAAACAGTCATTGGTTTGACAATAACTTCCTGCTGCAGTGCACTGAATAAGAAGAGCTCATATCCTGCTCAAGGTCTTGTTGAGGATTTACTATAAATATGCACTTCAATATCCTGCTCACTGCACAATAAAGAGACTGATTTAGACTCTGCACATTGTTATTATTTATTATAATGAGCCAATAAAAGGCCAAAATGACAAAAGCAAACAAGGCTACAACACACATTTCCATTGAGTGAAGAATATTCATTTTCCCCGTTCATTCAAGTGAAAATCCAGCGTGAAAATCAGCACAAATCCATTCCTCTTCACATGGAGTTACAAAAAAAGAAGTCAACTCCACTCCAGCAGAAAATCCTGACAAGACATTTATGTGTGGAAAGTTCACTGATGTGTAAATTTAAAACTTGTGATTGGGAGGAAAAACTTTTTTTTTTTTTTTTCTCTAGAACTATCTTTGGGCCCCTAAAGCTCCAAAGATGAAGCGTCCGTGACGCAACAGAGGAAGCGGCGCTAAGCAGGTTCTCCTGAAGAGGGGCGGAGCTAAACACCGTTGACGGGAAAGAGCGCTGAGTCATCTCAATTTTAAGGTACACTGAGTATCTACCGCACTTCACCATCAGCCTCCCTCCTAGTGAAAATGAGGCGTTGCACCCTGACGATCTCTGAGTTTTGGAGAGAGAGAGAGGATCTACCCGTTTTATTGCTGATGCGGCACAATCTACTGAAAGTAAAAGCAATGGAGTAAGCACAGAGAAACTAAAAAAAACAACAGTTATTATATATTCATTTTCTCTCTTTACAGTAAGTTTGCTGAAATTTAATAAACCATGACAATATTTTTTTTTTTATCTTGTACCGACTCTTTGGCTCTGAGGAGGACTGAATAACGTTCAGTTATTTTTATATATTCATGCTCCATTAATAAGTTACTTCTATATCTCTCTACTTAAGCTGTATAGATAGATAGATACCTATAATTATTTTAATACCTGTTTAGACAGTAGCTCTGGATCTATACATACTTTAAATCTTCTGCTGTTGCTTTAAAGATGTGGCAAAGTTGTGACTCATGACCATCTCTCACCACAACACTGTCCGCCTGTTTGTACAACAATAATAATAATAATAATAATAACTAGTACCGCGCGCGGTTCTGAACGGGTTCGAGCCGACCCACGCGGGTCGCCGTGTGCCACGGCTCCCCGCGTGCCTCGCGCTCTCACCCGTTCATTCACCGCGCGCGGTACTAGTTATTTTCAGTACTAGTTATTTTCAGTACTAGTTATTTTCAGCGGCGTCCCCGCGCATGTCGTTCCAAATTTCGAGGGGGATCAGGCGATGTATGGCAAAGTTATAGGGCACTTCCTGTTTAAAATGGCAGACTTCCTGTTCGGTCAAGTGCGTGTCCGTAAACGTGTTCAGGGAACTTCCCTTGTCTTACATATCAAGTTTTGTGCAGATCGGACAATCTTAGAGTTGACTTCCTGTTTCGGGCATTCCACTTCCTGTTGGGAGGTCATCTCTTGCAGACATGCTCAGGACAGGTCCCTGGTGTCACATAAAAGGTTTCGTGCAAATCGGACAACGTACGGCAAAGTTAGAGGGCACTTCCTGTTTAAAATCGCCAACTTCCTGTTCGTCTCCGTAAACGTGTTCAGGGAAGTTCCCTTGTCTTACATATCAAGTTTTGTTCAGATCGGACAATGTAAGACTTTACTTCCTGTTTCGGGCGTTCCACTTCCTGTAGGGAGGTGACCTTTTACGGACATGCTCAGGACAGGTCCCTGGTGTCACATATAAGGTTTTGTGCAGATCGGACAACGTACGGCAAAGTTAGAGGGCACTTCCTGTTTAAAATGGCCGACTTCCTGTTCGGTCAACGGCGTCTCCGTAAACATGTTCAGGGAAGGTCCAGTAACTCACATATCTAGTTTCGTGTCAATCGGACAATGTAAGACTTTACTTCCTGTTTCGGGCGTTCCACTTCCTGTAGGGAGGTGACCTTTTACGGACATGTTGAGGAAGGGTCTGGGGTCCCACATACTAAGTTTCAAGTGGATACAACAATCCCTGTTGGAGCAGCATCAAAAACTATAAATGTAATTCTGTCTGCTGTCACCAGGGGGCGCTGTATTTGAAAATGAATATTTTCATATAGACGTGTTCAGGGCCGGACTGTCATCAATCCTTGCAAGTTTGGTTCAGATCGGACCAGGATTGGCAAAGTTGTAACAGTTTGTTTTTTTAGAATTTTCTACCACCACCAGGAGGCGCTGTTTTCAAAATGTACCGTTTCAACAACATAGTCGTCTTCAGCAACTAACCATCATCAACTATAGCAAGTTTGGTTGGGATCAGACCTTCCATCGCGAAGTTATAAGAGTTTCATTGTCTGTTATGAAAAATTATTATTATCTCCAATTTTGGCGCCCCCTATCTCGTACGCCATACAATATTTTAAAAAGCTTTTGATAACTTTTGATGCTCAACTCGTCCACATTGATCTCACCAAGTTTGAAGGTGATCGCACAAAAGCTCTAGGAGGAGATAATTGAAATACAAGCTGTCATATTGTCTACTGTCACCAGGGGGCGCTGTTTTCGAAATTGAATATTTTCATATAGACGTCTTTAGGGCCGGACTATCATCAATCCTAGCAAGTTTGAGTCAGATCGGACCAGGATTCGCGAAGTTGTAGCAGTTTGATTTTTTGTCCCAAAAATCCGACTTTCCGTCGTTGCCATGGCAACACCGTTAAACGATTTGTCGTCATATTGATCACGCATCATCTACCATGTGTTTTGACTGTTGTCACCAATTTTGAGTATGGTACGATTATCTGTGTAAAAGTTATTCCCGAAATCGTAAAAAAACTTTTTTTTGGTGTATTTTCTTTCACCACAAGGAGGCGCTGTTTTCAAATTTCACCGTTTTTTCATAGACGTCTTCAGCCATGGCCCATCATCAATGGTAGCAAGTTTGGTTCGGATCGGACCTTCCATCGCAAAGTTATAAGAGTTTTAATTTTCTGATGCGAAACATCAGAATCATCACGAACTTTGCCGCCCCCTATCTCGTGCGCCATGCGACATTTGAAAAAACTTTTGATACCGTGAGCTCCTCAACTGGTCCACAGGGACCTCACCAAGTTTGAAGGTGATCGCACGAAAACTCTAGGAGGAGTTAGTTCAAATACCATTGCTGCGAATTCGCCATAATCGCCAAAAAATCGCCAATCAACCCAAGATGGCGGATTTCCTGTTGGGTTTGGATCATGGTCATAATGTAATTTTTTCTTCATCCTGACCCACTACACATGTGTACCGAATTTCGTGCATGTGCGATATTTGTGTTGGTCATGGTGAATTTGGACAGGTGGCGCCGCACTTATTGGCCCCTCCCACATTCAATTTTCGACGCACATTCCCCGAACCTTTTTCAGACGTAAATTTACACCACGATTGATGCGGTCACAAAAATTGGTGAGTTTTGGGGTATGGGAAAGGCCTCAAAAAGGCAATTCATTTGGGGGAATAATAAGAATAATAATAATAACTAGTTATTTTCAGTACTAGTTATTTTCAGTACTAGTTATTTTCAGCGGCGTCCCTGCGCATGTCGTTCCAAATTTCGAGGGGGATCGGGCAACGTATGGCAAAGTTATAGGGCACTTCCTGTTTAAAATGGCAGACTTCCTGTTCGGTCAAGTGCGTGTCCGTAAACGTGTTCAGGGAACTTCCCTTGTCTTACATATCAAGTTTTGTGCAGATCGGACAATCTTAGAGTTGACTTCCTGTTTCGGGCATTCCACTTCCTGTTGGGAGGTCATCTCTTGCAGACATGCTCAGGACAGGTCCCTGGTGTCACATAAAAGGTTTCGTGCAAATCGGACAATGTACGGCAAAGTTAGAGGGCACTTCCTGTTTAAAATCGCCAACTTCCTGTTCATCTCCGTAAACGTGTTCAGGGAAGTTCCCTTGTCTTACATATCAAGTTTTGTTCAAATCGGACAATGTAAGACTTTACTTCCTGTTTCGGGTGTTCCACTTCCTGTAGGGAGGTGACCTTTTACGGACATGCTCAGGACAGGTCCCTGGTGTCACATATAAGGTTTTGTGCAGATCGGACAATGTACGGCAAAGTTAGAGGGCACTTCCTGTTTAAAATGGCCGACTTCCTGTTCGGTCAACGGCGTCTCCGTAAACATGTTCAGGGAAGGTCCAGTAACTCACATATCTAGTTTCGTGTCAATCGGACAATGTAAGACTTTACTTCCTGTTTCGGGCGTTCCACTTCCTGTAGGGAGGTGACCTTTTACGGACATGTTGAGGAAGGGTCTGGGGTCCCACATACTAAGTTTCAAGTGGATACAACAATCCCTGTTGGAGCAGCATCAAAAACTATCAATGTAATTCTGTGTGCTGTCACCAGGGGGCGCTGTATTTGAAAATGAATATTTTCATATAGACGTGTTCAGGGCCGGACTGTCATCAATCCTTGCAAGTTTGGTTCAGATCGGACCAGGATTGGCGAAGTTGTAACAGTTTGTTTTTTTAGAATTTTCTAGCACCACCAGGAGGCGCTGTTTTCAAAATGTACCGTTTCAGCAACATAGTCGTCTTCAGCAACTAACCATCATCAACTATAGCAAGTTTGGTTGGGATCAGACCTTCCATCGCGAAGTTATAAGAGTTTCATTGTCTGTTATGAAAAATTATTATTATCTCCAATTTTGGCGCCCCCTATCTCGTACGCCATACAATATTTTAAAAAGCTTTCGATAACTTTTGATGCTCAACTCGTCCACATTGATCTCACCAAGTTTGAAGGTGATCGCACAAAAGCTCTAGGAGGAGATAATTGAAATACAAGCTGTCATATTGTCTACTGTCACCAGGGGGCGCTGTTTTCGAAATTTAATATTTTCATATAGACGTCTTTAGGGCCGGACTATCATCAATCCTAGCAAGTTTGGTTCAGATCGGACCAGGATTCACGAAGTTGTAGCAGTTTGATTTTTTGTCCCAAAAATCCGACTTTGCGTCGTTGCCATGGCAACACCGTTAAACGATTTGTCGTCATATTGATCACGCATCATCTACCATGTGTTTTGACTGTTGTCACCAATTTTGGGTGCGGTACGATTATCTGTGAAAAAGTTATTCTCAAAATCGTAAAAAAACTTTTTTTTTGTGTATTTTCTTTCACCACAAGGAGGCGCTGTTTTCAAACTTCACCGTTTTTTCATAGACGTCTTCAGCCATGGCCCATCATCAATCATAGCAAGTTTGGTTCGGATCGGACCTTCCATCGCAAAGTTATAAGAGTTTTTTTTTTCTGATGCGAAACATCAGAATCATCACGAACTTTGCCGCCCCCTATCTCGTGCGCCATGCGACATTTGAAAAAACTTTTGATACCGTGAGCTCCTCAACTGGTCCACAGGGACCTCACCAAGTTTGAAGGTGATCGCACGAAAACTCTAGGAGGAGTTAGTTCAAATACCATTGCTGCGAATTCGCCAAAATCGCCAAAAAATCGCCAATCAACCCAAGATGGCGGATTTCCTGTTGGGTTTGGATCATGGTCATAATGTAATTTTTTCTTCATCCTGACCCACTACACATGTGTACCGAATTTCGGGCATGTGCGATAATTGTGTTGGTCATGGTGAATTTGGACAGGTGGCGCCGCACTTATTGGCCCCTCCCACATTCAATTTTCGACGCACATTCCCCGAACCTTTTTCAGACGTAAATTTACACCACGATTGATGCGGTCACAAAAATCTGTGAGTTTTGGGGTATGGGAAAGGCCTCAAAAAGGCGATTTACTTTAAGGAATAATAAGAATAACTAGTACCGCGCGCGGTTCTGAACGGGTTCGAGCCGACCCACGCGGGTCGCCGTGTGCCACGGCTCCCCGCGTGCCTCGCGCTCTCACCCGTTCATTCACCGCGCGCGGTACTAGTTATTTTCAGTACTAGTTATTTTCAGTACTAGTTATTTTCAGCGGCGTCCCTGCGCATGTCGTTCCAAATTTCGAGGGGGATCGGGCAACGTATGACAAAGTTATAGGGCACTTCCTGTTTAAAATGGCAGACTTCCTGTTCGGTCAAGTGCGTGTACGTAAACGTGTTCAGGGAACTTCCCTTGTCTTACATATCAAGTTTTGTGCAGATCGGATAATCTTAGAGTTTACTTCCTGTTTCGGGCATTCCACTTCCTGTTGGGAGGTCATCTCTTGCAGACATGCTCAGGACAGGTCCCTGGTGTCACATAAAAGGTTTCGTGCAAATCGGAAAACGTACGGCAAAGTTAGCGGGCACTTCCTGTTTAAAATCACCAACTTCCTGTTCGTCTCCGTAAACGTGTTCAGGGAAGTTCCCTTGTCTTACATATCAAGTTTTGTTCAGATCGGACAATATAAGACTTTACTTCCTGTTTCGGGCGTTCCACTTCCTGTAGGGAGGTGACCTTTTACAGACATGCTCAGGACAGGTCCCTGGTGTCACATATAAGGTTTTGTGCAGATCGGACAACGTACGGCAAAGTTAGAGGGCACTTCCTGTTTAAAATGGCCGACTTCCTGTTCGGTCAACGGCGTCTCTGTAAACATGTTCAGGGAAGGTCCCGTAACTCACATATCTAGTTTCGTGTCAATCGGACAATGTAAGACTTTACTTCCTGTTTCGGGCGATCCACTTCCTGTAGGGAGGTGACCTTTTACGGACATGTTGAGGAATGGTCTGGGGTCCCACATACTAAGTTTCAAGTGGATACAACAATCCCTGTTGGAGCAGCATCAAAAACTATAAATGTAATTCTGTCTGCTGTCACCAGGGGGCGCTGTATTTGAAAATGAATATTTTCATATAGACGTGTTCAGGGCCGGACTGTCATCAATCCTTGCAAGTTTGGTTCAGATCGGACCAGGATTGGCAAAGTTGTAACAGTTTGTTTTTTTAGAATTTTCTACCACCACCAGGAGGCGCTGTTTTCAAAATGTACCGTTTCAGCAACATAGTCGTCTTCAGCAACTAACCATCATCAACTATAGCAAGTTTGGTTGGGATCAGACCTTCCATCGCGAAGTTATAAGAGTTTCATTGTCTGTTATGAAAAATTATTATTATCTCCAATTTTGGCGCCCCCTATCTCGTACGCCATACAATATTTTAAAAAGCTTTTGATAACTTTTGATGCTCAACTCGTCCACATTGATCTCACCAAGTTTGAAGGTGATCGCACAAAAGCTCTAGGAGGAGATAATTGAAATACAAGCTGTCATATTGTCTACTGTCACCAGGGGGCGCTGTTTTCGAAATTTAATATTTTCATATAGACGTCTTTAGGGCCGGACTATCATCAATCCTAGCAAGTTTGGTTCAGATCGGACCAGGATTCACGAAGTTGTAGCAGTTTGATTTTTTGTCCCAAAAATCCGACTTTGCGTCGTAGCCATGGCAACACCGTTAAACGATTTGTCGTCATATTGATCACGCATCATCTACCATGTGTTTTGACTGTTGTCACCAATTTTGAGTGCGGTACGATTACCTGTGTAAAAGTTATTCCCGAAATCGTAAAAAAACTCTTTTTTTGTGTATTTTCTTTCACCACAAGGAGGCGCTGTTTTCAAACTTCACCGTTTTTTCATAGACGTCTTCAGCCATGGCCCATCATCAATCATAGCAAGTTTGGTTCGGATCGGACCTTCCATCGCAAAGTTATAAGAGTTTTTTTTTTCTGATGCGAAACATCAGAATCATCACGAACTTTGCCGCCCCCTATCTCGTGCGCCGTGCGACATTTGAAAAAACTTTTGATACCGTGAGCTCCTCAACTGGTCCACAGGGACCTCACCAAGTTTGAAGGTGATCGCACGAAAACTCTAGGAGGAGTTAGTTCAAATACCATTGCTGCGAATTCGCCAAAATCGCCAAAAAATGGCCAATCAACCCAAGATGGCGGATTTCCTGTTGGGTTTGGATCATGGTCATAATGTAATTTTTTCTTCATCCTGACCCACTACACATGTGTACCGAATTTCGGGCATGTGCGATAATTGTGTTGGTCATGGTGAATTTTGACAGGTCGCTTCGCACGTTTTGGCCCCTCCCACATTCAATTTTCGACGCACATTCCCCGAACCTTTTTCAGACGTAAATTTACACCAGGATTGATGCGGTCACAAAAATCTGTGAGTTTTGGGGTATGGGAAAGGCCTCAAAAACGCGATTTACTTTAAGGAATAATAAGAATAATAATAATAATCCTTCCAGTTTCAATAGGTTTCTTGCAACCTTGTTGCTCGAACCCTAATAATAATCCTTCCAGTTTCAATAGGTTTCTTGCAACCTTGTTGCTCGAACCCTAATAATAATAGATTTTAAAGCTTTGTACAAAAGGGAAATCTAAATATAAAATAGGGCAAATGTACCGTGACTACTTTAGTAGGAGTCACTTTAAAGCTGTAGTAAGTAAGTCCTGGTGATAATAGTTGTTGTTGTTTATGATGTTATTATTCTGCCTCTCGTCTCTTTGGTCTTCATAAACAGAGACATAGTAAGAATATTTCCTTCATCTGAAAACGTCACTGCAAAACTATCAGACCTGACTGGTGGAGCGTTTGTGTGTATACACCAGCAGCACAGGGGCGGGCGGGAGTTTTTATCCAAAGTCAAACTGCTGTGAACTCCTTTGACGACGGTTTGAATGTAACATTGTTCACGTTGAACATAAAACTGTTAAAATGTTGGTCCCTGACGCACCTTTCAAACGTAGGGTCACTATTCACATTTTATTCCTTGCTGCATGTCACATTTGACTCAGTGACTCAGTACAAATGTGTTGTTAACAGCTTCGTACGTTCATAAATGGTCTAACAATGACTGTATCGGACTAATATTGTTAATATTATTCTAAATAAATAAAACCCTTTTTCTCCCTCATGTTCTCTATTTGAGGCCACACGGTGGTGTAGTGGTTAGCACTCTCGCCTTGCAGCGAGAAGACCCAGGTTCGAGCCCCGGTTGGAACAAGGGCCTTTCTGCATGGAGTTTGCATGTTCTCCCCGTGTGTGCGTGGGTTCTCTCCGGGTTCTCCGGCTTCCTCCCACAGTCCAAAAACATGCAATGTGGGGATTAGGTAAATTGAACACTCTAAATTGACCATAGGAGTGAGTGTGAGAGTGAATGGTTGTTTGTCTCTATCTGTGTGTGGCCCTGCGATGGACTGGCGAACTGTCCAGGGTGTACCCCGCCTATCGCCCGATGTAGCTGAGATTGGCACAGCACCCCCGCGACCCTCTGGTGGAGGATAAAGCGGTAGATGATGACTGACATGTTCTCTATTTGTGAACTTTGCACAACTTGAACGGAACTTAACTGTGCGTGAGCTTGTTTTATGGGAAAAGAACACACCAACAAACGTCAATCAAGCACAAAGACACACAATTAAAAAAGCTTCTTGAACACGTCTCCCATCTGTTGGATGTGCTGTCACATGTACACACACACACACACACACACAGACAAAAGCATGTCCACCTTCTCACCATATTAGCAGCACACATGACATCCCACGTTCACACGTGTGTCACCGACTGTCCTTCTCTACTCTAACATGTGAAAGCGACACAACAGATGTCCACACACACACAGTAGCACATGAACAGTACGAGGCATGCACTGATTTCTTCTTCACACACATGCCTGATTAAACACACAAGACAACATGCATGTACAGTCGAGCGTATGTCCATCTCTGTTTCAGCCTCTCACACACAGGCCGTCTCCTGCCCCCGCCCCCCCAGTTTCACCATTCAGGAGCCATCTGGACTCCATTCTGTTGTCACAATGAAAAACCTATTTTTCTTTCTTTCTTCAAAAAACAAATGTGGCCTTGATTGTAAAGATGACATTTCCTTTACAAGCTGATGCATATTATGTTGTTTTGTTTCCCGGCAATCACTGCAAAGTGGTTATTGTGCGTCTACTCGACATTATTAGCACTTAAGTGGAGGCTTTAGAAAGAAATCTGAATGTCAAACTTTCTATTCTGTATCCACACAGTGCAACAAGAAACACATCATTAGAGTAACGCAAACGAATAAACAGACATCTTCTGTGGAGGTATTCAGAAGACCTGACTCATGTGTGTGACATTTTCATCGTCAGTCAATCAATCTGTCGTCTTCATGGAAAGTGAACTGTGAAAAAGCCACTTTTTCATGAATAGTAGGTGAGAACTAAAAATGCAGGTTGTTTTTATTGTTTCTAACGCTCAAGTCAAGACATTTCTTTGAAGGACTAATGTGAAGTGATTGAATTGAACTCAAAAATGTTTACTGATGTCCCTTCAAACACTGTTCTTTCTGCAACCAGTAGAGTTGCCCCCTAGTGGCCATTTAATCTTCTTAATTGCTGTTTGGATTCAGGCAGAAACCAGAAGACTATGTGCACTGTTTGTGCAACTTTCAGTCAGTGCAGTTTTTATATATGCTGTCAGCTTCCAATGTATTTATTTTACTTCTTTATTTTTAATATCCATGGAAAATCAGTGGACCCATGGTCCATGGTTCCCAACCTGGGGTTCAAGCCTCATCCAGGGGAGCGCCAGAGATCACATGAGGTTATTAAAATGATATTTGTGCATATTAAAGATAGAGAATCAGAATTCCCACATTAAAACAAATCTTTTTGGTCGACCTTTAATTTCCTCTGTGACCTCTGAACTGAGAAACATAAAACTCACTGGTTTCAAACAAGAAAACAAGGCAATATCTCAAGATTTACCTTGGTTTTGATTTTATGGAAACGCAGGACAGTTTGTATCCATATACACTGAGAGAAAAGGAACAAAACTACAACTGCTGTTTATTTGTGTATATAAATGTTGGGGTTGGACGGCCTGCTTTGTCTTGGGCACAAGGGAAAAAAGGTTGGGAGCCATTTCTCTAGATGACAGTATGAGACAAACTATTAAAAATGGTCAAATTATAATAATTGTGAGTTTATAAATGTCTTGTACGAAGCATCTACACAACAAATGTCTTATGAAACAGGAAGTATAATTACCTCAGCAAATGACTACATGTGCACTTTGGACAAATGTGTGACAGTGAAGTCCACACACACACACACACACACACACACACACACACACACACACACACACCACCCTGCAACGACCTGCAAATGACTTTCCTCAACGTGACAAATGAAGAGACGAGTTAATTTTCTTGAATTTGTTCCTTCCGACAAATTGCTTTGTGGTTTCGTTTGCTTTTCAGAATGAGCCATTCTCCATTACCGCTCGTGATTTAAATTGAACCGCTAAAGGGGGAGGGGGGTAGGCGGGGGCATGGGGAGGGCACAAAATGGCTGCTGCCAAAATGACCACATATGGCAACTCTGACATCAAAAGAATAAGGAAAAAAAGTATAGGATGTTTACAGTCTAATGGTGCACAAATGGACTCAGTGTGAACTCTACTGCTCCACTCAATAAAATTCATTAAGACTGAGGGAGATGGGAGAGCGAGGTCACACACACAGAGAGAGAGAGAGAGAGAGAGAGAGAGAGAGACCTAAACTGACAAAGGTGTAGAGAGAGAGAGTTGTTGTGTTTTAATAATTCCTGCTGGTCTTTTGTCATTTGTGCTGGATCAATAATAGCCCTCCATCTCCAGACACGAGCAGCCGATCAGCACTGTGGGAGAGCAATAGATCAGGCTGATTAATCAATATCCATTTAGCTGGGTGGAGAGGGGGAAACAACTGGAGAACAATGAACTATCAAATACACATTAATAGCATCTGTCAGCCACCCGTCTGTCTGTCTGTCTGCCTTTGTGCTTGTCTGACGATTTTATTATCCGTCTCTTCTTCATCAGTCGGAGCTGTCTCTCGCTCACCGCGAGGTGCCCCCCCCCCCCCATTCGTCTCCACTTCTGCTGATTCCACTGTTCTTTGATGGAGATAATAACAAATGCCATCTGTATCTGTACGTCTGTATTCACTTTTCTTTTTTTTCTTTTTAATTCATTCTCACTCTTCACCACAGCTGGCAGTCAGTGGGCTGCTAAGACATCACACCTCCTGCCGACGCACACACACACACACGCGCGCGCTACATGGTGTACTATGGTGCTCTGTGTTTAAGTGACGTGATCAAAGGTATCATTTTGTAAGAGGAAGTTGTGCTCGTCAGTCTAATGCCCCCACTGAGACATTGAAGCAGGCCTGAAAAGTTGATGATGTTTTCCTCTTCCGACGCATGTTTTTAATGTGATTACAGTACCCTTGAATTTATTTTGCTATTTATTTTGTAATTATGCAGACAAAACTGCTTCAGTGAATATGTTGCTTTTATCTAAACCATCCTCTGCGTCCCAGGAGGTCATCGCTTAAAATCCTCTTCACACCCCGATTGTAACCAATGAATGAATGCATTGTGACAAAAATGAAAAAAGGGATGTAAAAACACCATCCCTTCATAATGAACGCCCCAAATTAATTAATTGGATCATGACGCTCCAATGACCAATGACTATTTAGGGCGATATTTAAAAACTTTCAAAAACTTTCATGGATTTCAAGAACCCACAGGAATCCTGTTAACCTTTAGAAAACAGGCCATTTCGACTGCTTTTTTGTCCATTACTATGTTTAAACATACAGTATATACAGAGGCTATAAGAATGTGCAATAAAGAGTGTCATTTTCACTAACTATATAAACACACCTGAGCAAAAAGTACTCAAAATGATTAAAATCGGATTGAATTTGTGAAATCTGGAAATACATCACAGTTCAAAGTTCCCTTGGCTCGTTTTTATGAACAAAAAGAAAAGAAAAATGCTCTATTTTGTGACTTCTGCACAATTATCGCTGCTTCATATCACTACAAAGAAATGTGACATAAAATGAATCATAACTTTGACTCAACAACACGTAAGAAGACAAAACCCCTGCATTTTTAAAGTCTGAATATGTGACCTATAAACACACACCGCCAGGATGCCCATATAAGGACATCCCATTTAGCATGGGTGCACCTACAGCACAGATCCGTGCCACATGAGCACTAAGGGTTAATTCTATTCTATCAAAAAACCTGGTCATTCAGCAGTTTTACAGGATAAATGATTTGGTCCCTTTCTGTCACTGCTGGTGTATACAGTCAAATGCTCCCTGAGTCAGGTCTGATAGTTTTGCTGGACAGAGCCCATTTCCCAATAAAGGATGCAGCACGCAGTTAATGTTTACAACGTTTTCTGTTCACAAAGACCAAACATCAACAACAACAAAATCCCCCGCTGTAAGTCAAAAAGTATATACTTTCTAAAATGTTCTATTTGGCTTGAAAATGAGTCTATGAAGCCTTTGTTGAACAGCAGCCACTGAAACAAGCAAACAAACTCAATAATGTTACTTTCAGGAAGAAATTAGCTGCTAATGAAAGTTCTGCCTTGTACCAGCGCGAGTGCACATTAGCAGCATTATTAAAGCTGTGTGTGTTTAATTACTTCTAAACTGTAAAACACAGAACTTACGATACAGTTTACACACTATAAAATTAAATGAACAGAATAGGCCTTAAATTGACTGCAAGACAAACACCGAATGACAGTTTCCTGATTAAAATGTTTTCATATTTTTCAATAATTTACTAAATCCTTAATTCATTTAGTAATTGTAGCTATTTGTATTATGTATTCATTTCTGTTTAGTTATTTATTTTTTGTATGGATGCCGGGTCACTTACGTCTGCAGTCTTTTGCGATGAGAGCGTCTCCATAGTAACCATCAGCACAGCTGTCACACTCCGCACCGCCGTAGCCTTGCCGGCAGTGCAGACACTGGCCTGTGATTGGATCACAGCTACCAGGTGCCGACAAGTCCAGATTACCGCTGCAGTCACACGGCTGGCAGAGGCCTCCTGGTGTCATAGGTCTGCCGTAGTATCCGTTAGAACATCTAGGAGGCAGCAGAGAGGCGACAATGAGATCATGATGATGTGGATTTGTTTATGGGTGTGATATAAACTCTACGGATGAGTATTAGTGCCACAAATAATAATTTAAAGAAAGAAAAAAATAAATAAAACAGCATGAATTCTGAATCTCAAAATCCTGAGATTGTCGGAATTCTGAGAAAAAAAGTCTAAATTCTGACTTTCCTGCGATTAAAGTCTGACTTTTTTCTCTGAATTCTGACTTTTTCTTTTATCTTGGAATTCCAAATTTTTACTCTGAATTCTGACTTTTTCTTTAGTCTTAGAATTCCCACTTTTTTCTCTGAAGTACGACTTTTTCCTTTAATCTTAGAATTCCCACTTTTTTCTCTGAATTCTGACTTTTTATTTAATCTAAGAATTACGACTTTTTTTCTCTGAATTCGGACTTCATTTTATTTTTGTGGTCCTAATACTCTTCCGTAAAACACAATCTGCTGCCTGAGGAAAGCATTTACTTAATCATTAGACATTAGATAAATGAATGTCTCCCTTTTTTAGTCCTAGTTGTATCCCAGGTATAAATAACAGCACAAACTTTCAAATTCTTTTTTGAAATACCCAAACAATTCATAAAAACACCATTTGGTGAGCTTCAGATTGTAATCCTCATGTTATTCCCCCTTAAAAAATGTATTTTAGTATATGCAAACCCTGCATCGGGTCTTGATTATTGAGTACATTTTCATATTCACACAGAAAATGCAGCTTTTTTTTTGTCAGACAGGAAAATATGCAGCGACTCAACCTGGTCTTTTCTATCAAATAATTACAGAGAACTCAGGATTTCTGTCAGTAAATATTGTCAAACCTATATTTTTTTTTACCCTGAAGATGTCAACAAACATCTCTGATTTATATCATTACTGGAATCAGGGATGAAAAAACAGTTGTTATCCCTGTCAAGCAAAGGATAAGTACTACAATTCCTAGAATTTTATTCTGTCTTTTCAGACACTTTCTGTCGACAAAAAAAAAACAAAAAAAAACGTGGAAGTCCAGGTAATCCAAAAAGATATTAAGTGGCTGAGAGAGTTCTCGGAGTGCAGCACCTCAAAAAGGAGCCAGTGAAACCAAATAAAACAGAGCTAAGCTGAAATAAAGCTCTACAGGCTGAAAGGGGGATGAAATGGAGTGTGAAAAGAGAGAGGAAGAGTGAATGAGGGGAGCGTGGAGACTGAGAGAGGGAATCCAGGACAAGGGGAGCTATGAAGACGATGGTAGTGTGTGTGTGTGTGTGTGTGTGGGGGGGGGGGGGGGGTGGCAGCAGAGAGGTCTTCACATTGAAAAGGGAATTGAATTTGGAGAGGAGGAAAAAGAAAGAGAGAGGGAACGAGTCTATAGCAGCCAGCCATTATTACCACTGACCCTCCATGGTACTCAATACAACTGCTTTATTATTAGATTCCCTGTGTGTTTGTGCATGTCGCTGACGTCTGCCTCTGTGCATGTGTTTGCTGCCTCTTTGGGAATCTTCTCTTGCTTTAACACTGACTCTGTGAGGACCAGGTTTGTCCTTGTGAAGACCAAAACCTGGTCCAAATGAGGCACAACCTCATTTCCGACAACCTGGTTAAATTGTGCTTCGGGGTTATTCATTAGCTGGTTATGGGTACTGTTAGGCATCGCTGCCCAAATGAATGGAAGTCAATGCAGTAAGCTACCAGTAGTCCTCATGGAGACCAAAACATGGTCCTAATGAGACAGAACCTTATTTCAGGAGGAATTATTTAAGTTTAGGGCTGAGATATGAATTGAGTTATAGGTAAAGCTGATCATACGGCTTTGTTTTTGTTGTCCAAATGAATGAAAGTCAATGCATGTCCTTAAAAGGTAAGCTACCAATAGTCAGTAGTGGGGGCCAAAACCTGGTCCTAATGAAGCAGAACCTTATTTCAGGAGGAGTTATTTAAGTTTAGTGTGAGTAAATGTGTACTTGTATTTAGGACCTTTTTTCTGTCACTTTTCAGGACCAGTAGACCTCATGGAGACCAAAAACCTGATCCTGATGAGGCAAAACTTAATTTCTAAAGGAATTATTTAAGTTTAGGGCTAAGATATGAATAGTGGTTAGGGTTAGGCATTAACAGCTTATGTATGTATGTTAAGTTAGGGATAATGCTTTTTTTAGGCCGGTGTGTGTGTTTGTGTGTACCTGGTTTTCCTTACATTGTGGGGACCTAAATCTGTTTAGATCTGTGGGGAATCCTTATGGGGACAAAAAAAATCAAGTCCCCATAACGTTCATTATTAAGCCTAACCCTAACCCTTAAGGTGAAGACATGTTAAAAGTTAGGTTGAGGTTAAGGTCGGGATTAGGCCACTAGTAATTATGGTTAAGGTTAGAGTAAGTCTCCAGGAAATGAATGCAAGTCCTCCAAAGTCATGGGAACCAGAGTGTGTGTGTGTGTGTGTGTGTGTGTGGGAGGGGGGGCTACTTGAGTCTCAAGAGGAAGTGAAGGTATTTTTGGTGGAGAGTGTCGAAGGCTCGAAGGAGATATATTGGGAGACACCTGGTCAAAACCATCAGAGTGCACAGGAAGAAGATGGGAAACACAACTGGTGGAGAATTACAGAGCGAGACAGAGAGAGAGAGAGAGAGATGGGGGGAGGTTTGGAACATAAAAGTTGTGGATCATATTTTTAGTGTTACAGCTTGGGAGTTGGTACCAGGGGAAGACAGTGCTCTGCTCCTCCCTCAAATGTCTTTGTCTATAATTTGAAGTTTTGAGATAATATTTCCAGTTTAAAAATAGAATCTGGGGCAGGGATGTTTTATAAATGGAAAAAAAAAAATGTGAATAAAATCTTTTGTTTTTGCTTTTGAGACACATGTATGTGCCATATTAAAGCAGCAGGATTGGTGAAAGGTGTTGAAGATCATGCGCAGGTTATTAAAACACTGTCCTGAGCTCCTCTTATCAGCAGAGCATGCTTTGCTTCATACATGACAGACGACCTGAGGCAATCGCCTTATCTCTGTCACACTCAGCTGATACCCACAGGTGTTTTAAGGTGTTTATTATCCAACTCTTTTTTAAAAGAATCTTTCCCTTTTTTGGAGGTTTCTATGCAGTGTAGGAGGCTGTTGTCGCCAGAAGGGATGTAGAGCTCTCTTTGTCTGAGCTATCGCTTCATGTGACACGACATATTCAGTTGCTGAAAGGTTATTATAGGAAATTATTGATCAGTAACTCACAAAAAAAAATCACACTTTCTGTATGTTAAAGGCAGGGAAATGAGGTCTTCTTTATATCAGATATGTGACAATGAAAATCTTTTTTTTTTAAACACTGTAGGGCTGCAGCAACTACTCCATTATTAATCATTTACTACATTGATCGTCAACTACTTTGATAATGAGTGTTTTTTCAAGAATGAAAACTCATTTTCTGATGTTTCAGCTTCTTAAATGTTCATATTCTGGTTTCTTTGATCCATATAACAAGGAAATCATGAAAACAGAGTCATTTTGGTTTGTCGGCGTTCGAGAACAACACCATTTCCAGGTTTGAACACCGATCAACTGTTTAAAAAAACATTTCATGACATTTTATGGACGACACAGATTAACCGATTATGAAAATAAATGTTAGTTGCACTCTTCACCTTGAAAGTTCATCCTTCAACTGTGTATTTTTATTTTCTAGTCTTGACGACCACTCAAAGCTGCTTTACATTATAGTTTTGTCATTCACCCATTCACACGCATTCACTCACACGTTCATACAGTACACATCGTCATGAGAAATGTAGGACGAAGTGTCTTGCCCAAGGACACATTGGCATGGAGACTAGCGGAGCCGGGAATGAAACCCACGACAGAGTGGTAGACACAACAGTTATTAGTTAGCAGTAGTTAATATGAATACTTTGATGGGTTTGATGAGTCAACAAAAGTGAACGCACCAAACAACGTGTAAGTACAGCGGCAAAGTCGCAAAGTGCAGCTGAGAGTGACTGGTAAGGGCGGCTGCATTAAATAGCTTTTCAGCTAATTCTAAATGGCTGTTTATGGACAGGAAATTGAAAAGCCGGAATCACTTAGCGGTGAGAGGATAGTCTATTAGTGCGGGGAGGGAGAAAGAAGAGCAGCTTATTCCGTTAATGCCCGTAACGCAGACAAATGACCACATTACAATTAATTAGCGCTAACAACAACTAAAAGGACTAGAGATAATGACGAGTAATGGACAGATAGTGCATAACAGGTATCAATTAGACTTAGGGGGAGAGAAAAAAAAAGTGAGTGCTGATCACCTGAATACTGTCATTACTCTTATCATATTGTTTGACTGTATTATGTGTGGAGACAGTGCAGCGGGGGTTTCTCTCCTCACTCCTCACTTCTTTTAGGAAACAGCTGTCCTCTCCCTATGACTGCATGCACCATATGGCGTCAGAGGAGCACGCACACACACACACACACACACAAAGGATGGATAGACAGATGCATTCTCTACATGGTCCTCCCCCCAAAAACAAACAAACACTGCCAACTGAATTTCGAAGCGTTCTGATGAATTAAAACAAGTCACGCTTTACCTCATAGTAGAATAACAACATGGTAATGTTTTTGTAATAGGGAGGTAAAATTAAGGTGTCTATTCTATTTCTAATGCAGTTCCTACCTTGGTTAAAACAATGGCAATAATGAGAACATTTTACGGTAATATCACTTTATTGCCTAATTGAAATCCTAGGAAACAGTTCGCTAATAAGAATTACTGAGGACTACCATCAGTGTAATAGCTGCACGAAGAAATTCATCCTTCCTTATGTCCCACAAACATTACCACTGCTACGGGTATCACCACAACAACTTCTACCAAAACTATCACGACACAGCTCTAGCACGATTTGGCACAGCTCGACTCTAGATAGTCTGGGTAATCAGTCACATGGTTTTCCATTCCTTCATAGTACCTCCTTAGTGTGGGCGGGGGTCGTCATAGCACGGCTGCACAAAACTGCCGTGACGTTGTATCTGAATCATTACAATGAGTTGATTAAAAAATTCAGTTCAGTACTTCCTGCTTGACCGGAGCACAGACTCCATCTGACACAGTCTGAACTGAAATACGACTGACTGGCTCATGATCTCACTGGCTTTCAGCAGTGCTGCCACTAAATACACCAGACTCCTCTGTTACATATTGCGATTTTTTACATTTTCTTTGCTAAATCTTAGAGATTAACGCATGTTTTCAGTCTTTTTAATTGCTCTACAGTTCGCCATTCGGTTTGATTCTTGTGTCGGACGTCGCGCTCACGCAGTGACGACACTCTCTGGTACCAGGTACTATATCACTAATGGAAAAGCGAGTAGAGTCAAGCCGAGTCGTGCTCGAACTGTATAATGGAAAAGCGCCATTAGAGTATTATTGGGGGGGAAACTGTACTATATTTCCCTAAATAGACTCTCGAATTGGGAGAGCATTAAAAAGCAAAGTGGACAAAGTCAGCACCTCACACCATGAGGAGGAAGAAAATTACAAAAACAAAGATTATTTGTGAGATTTTCCCACCAACCACTAAGGGGTTGTATTTTATTTTTTGAGGCAGAATGTACTGACCCGGGGTCATACCGGGTTATTTGAGGTCATTTTAGAAAATAAATCGCTGATGTTTCAGATTTCAGACACTAAAGGAAGAATCTGGTCGTGATTTATACCTGAGTGCCTGTAAAAGCAATACAGTAAACAAATCAATCAGCAGCCAGTAACACCACAGTACAGGACTTAAAGGTAGTAATGAAATAAAACAACAGAAACCACAAACTAACGACTCTTTCATATGAAATGAACTGTTGCCGTGTGGTACTGGAGCCACCTCTGTGACAGAGGAGTTTGAAAAATGCCTTGACAATGAGTCACTTTTCTTTCCACTGGCCAAATGAGGTTTATAAAAATAACGCAGAGGCAGACGGAGCGATTCAGCCGTGGACAGCATGGCGAGGCATTCAGACTATGCAGGTCACAGAGCCGAGGCCAGCGTCCACCACCACCACCAGCAGCTTTTCAACTCACACAACACAACACACGGCGAAGCAACCGCGCAACTGATACCCATCGTCTATTTGAAGCACAATGTTTTCATCCTGAAGATTAAAATTGTTATAATGATTATCGGCGCAGATGGCGTTCAAACACGGGTGCATCTAACGACAGACAAACTCAGCCTGTGCACAGCTCATGGAAGCATTTTTATTGGCTCCTCTCAACACAGACAGTTGACTCATCAGAGGGAACGGCACAGTGTGTGAGTGTGAAACGCTTCTCCTCTTTCAAATGTGAAAGCTCTGAAGAACGAGGGGACGCAACAATCACAGGCTTTTGACGGTACAATTATTGTCCGAGGACAAACCACAGCTTCACAACACTACTGCTATTTTTCAACACTAGCCTGAAGTGGATTACATGTCAATTTGGAGAGCATTAAGACTGCCCCCACACTTGAGGATCATCAAATCTGACTTGATTTTAAAAAAACGTGGGAGACCACGGACAAAAATTCACTTTGAAACCAATGTTTTAATCCTGAGAAAGCAAAGACTAGACGATCCAGTCAAGACGCAGGACCACACTTTAAGTCGTTTCCTGCTCACGCTCTCATTGGTTATCGTCCGATGTCACGTTTGTTAATCCCTTACACTACAGGATACCTACACACCCACGATTGTTGGAGGGTCCAGATTGAGACTGAAATCTGGTCAATTATCCTCTAGTGTGGACTTCCCGAGTTGGAAATCCAACTTGAGTCGACGTTCTAGTTGAAACTTCTGAAAAGGAATTCCAAAATTCGGACTTCTGACTACAAATAGAACGCATCATTATGTTCTGCCTGCAGTCATTTGTCATATCTCTCACAGTTGCCACTGTTGTTCAAAGAAAAATACTGTACTGTAGAGTCCAACACAGATGTAGCCTGGCCTGTAGGGTTAAATAACCTTAAAATGTTTAATTACGGTTAACAGTTGTATCTGTGTCTGTGTGAGTGTTGCCTTCTGTTGAGTCCAAATCTAGTTTGATATAATCTAAACTACATACTTGTGTCGAGGCAGATAAGAATAAAAAACAAAGTTTCTTATGCTGAAGAGGTTACGAGGACAGGACAGGGAAAAACGAGCTGAAAAGCAAGATGACTATCATGAAAGGTAGCTTTTATTTCATCTTAATTTATCTTAAATACACCTACAGATAATCCAGATTACAGTCAAAGACGTTGTTCATCATCTGGGCATGACAGGAATTAGATGAAAGGAAGTATGAGATGCTACAACTCAGAAAATATAAGTAAAAAAGGAAATAAAAAGGAAAAAGAGCTTTATGGACGCCAACTGCTGTCAAACACCACTAACTAACTTACTAACTAACTAGCAAACTGACTCACTAACTATCCTTATATCATCATTAACTTTATTTTAAGGGATTATTTAACTTTCATTTCCCACTTATCAATATGACAGTCCAGGATGTGAATCATCTAATTAACGACTAAATAACATCTCTAACTTTAGACTTCATTATTAAGTGAGAAAAAATATGACCATCAACAGTAACAGCTGAGTGGGAAAAAAAAGACATTGTTCACCCACTGATTTGTTAAAATGTACATCTATATATAAACACAAGCTACCTACGTACAGTACATACAGTACGTCTTGATTCTGCCTAAATGTTCCACTTGTGTCTGAGTTTATGAGAAAGTGAAAGTCAATACTAACAAATGCATTGGGCTGTGGGGGTCGTTTCACTCCCATACAAAACAGTCCTAATATACTGCATTTCACTGAGCCAGGGTGTGTGTGTGTGTGTTTTTTGTTTTTTTGCTCAGTCTGCATCAGCACATGACAGCGGAGCCCCGAGTTTTAACAAGACTGTCATCCAGAGACTTCTCATTAGGGCTCAGGCTGTGTACAGAAAAAAAAGAAGCAAGCTCACATCTAATGGAACAAGAATGTCACTCAGCTAATAAATGTGGTGAGGACAGAGACGCCGGACAGACAGTGAGACACACAAAAATCCTCTGCTTGTGAATGACTTGTCTGCCTTGGGCTGAGCTGAATTTATTAACAAAAGAAGAAGAAGTAGAATGTTTAGGAAATAAAAAACGACAACAGAGATGCAGAGATGTACGTCACGAAAACATACCTCACACTTCATTAAGCAGAGCGGCTGTGCTTACATGGACACTTGGCCAATTAAGAAAACCAGACACTGTCGTGTAAACAACATTTTCTAATTTACCATAATCCCAATAAGGCCTTTGTAAAGTATTCAGATGTTTATGTAAACATCTGTACATTTTAATCAGTTTATGTCCACTGTAGATGTTATAATCAGAGTAGGCTCGATTATGTAAATGGGACATGAAGAAAGAAGAAATTCCATTAGCAATGCATGTAAACACCATAATCTGAATAATGTTCTGCCAGGGAAGTGATGTGTTTTTCTGTCTGTCTGTATGAAGTGAATTTACTGACATTTTCCGGGGATGTACTGTAGGTTATGGCCCAAGGATGAAGTGATTAGATTGTGTTGGTGATCCTGAGGTGATTGTAGTGACACTGTGGGAAACTAAATCAGCTTTGCCAGAGTGTTCCTCTAGTTCAGGTCAAGGTCAAATGTCCAACTTTGGACCTTGTTGCAAGTAAACACCAAAGGATTTCCAAAGATTTATAGAGGCTGTTTTTTTGGCGTTAAACTTTGAGGCTGCATTATACGAAACCTGAGCATAAATGTGTGTTTACAGTAGTGTTTTTTTTAGTATTACTGCCATATCTGTAACACCTAATATCATTTTTAATAGATAAAATCTACATATCCAAATGATATGTTTAATAAAAGAATCATAGCTTCATTTTAAGCATGTAATATAAAAGAAACAGTGCTTAACAAATGTATTAGACTGCCACCCAAAGCCACAGATGCCCTAAATTAACAGCATTGGACTTCATCAAAATCATTTTTAATGTTTCTGTAATGGTTAATACACCAATTTGTAGAAGCTCTTTATCCAAAATGATATTTTTAGTGGTAAAATATAGTTATTACTGATATCCATGAAGTTTATAAAAAAACAGTAAAGTACATGATTATTTCTTGATTGAGTTGTCAAATTATTGTTATTTACTTGAATCCTGGAGAGAAAAATTAGTTGTAGTGGCTGAATGTTGAGCCCACTCAAATTTGGGCATAACAAATGTGAATTCAGTTTTTGTTATTTTGTTATTGTAATTTTTTTAAATATTTCTGAAATATTTGCATCAATCTTTGATAAAACAGCAAATTTATTTGACAACCGCCCCAAACAAATGTGTAGGTCCCGACCCAGTGATTTGGGAACAACTGCTTTACCGTAACTTTTCATGTTTAGTGTGTGTTTCTGTGTGTTTTTGCGTTCTGTGTGTTACCTGTCACATCGTGGTCCCGTGTATCCTGGCTGACACTGGTCGCAGAGTAACTCCCCCTCCTCGCCCAGGTGGCAGGTGGGGCTGAAGCTGACGCGTTGTTGTGATTTTTGTTGAAATTGTTGGCGAATTCGGGAGCGTTGTTGTTGTTGTTGTTGTTGTTGTTGTTGTTGTTCCAGTGTGGAGTACGGGAGCAGGACGAGGAGGAAGAGGAGAGGAGAGAGGCGAGTTAAGGACATTGTTTCTTTCTCGCCCTCACAAACACAAACACAAACCGGCGTCCCTCTTCTGTCGCTATTGAGTGCCTCGCATTCACGCTGAATGACACTTAATTTCCCCTCTTTCTCTCAATCCTCCTACCAACAAAGTCTTTCCTAAATGACTTGAAAGAGAGAGGGAAGAAAGCGAAGGAGAGTGAGTGCGAGACCGTCTGTCACCCTCCCACTTCCATAAACTATAGATAGTTCTCCTAGATCAGGTTCCAGGCCTCAGACTGGCAGACTAACTCGCTCAGTAACGACGAGCCGACTCTCTCAGATACAAGTTAAACTTATTTGGCCAAACAAAAAGCCATAAATAAAACCCTGATGCTTCTATACATCTGATTTGTGAAATTAGAGCATGTTGTTCAAAAGGAGTAGCATAAAAACCAGTTGAATTGATCAGTCACATATTTTATGGGAAATTTATGTAAAAAAGTAAATTTAAATTAACAATTTTAGCGGGTTTCAGAGGTTAAATCATGAGGATATCACACATTATGGTCTCAATAGATCTATGAATTATAGATTAAATATATAATATATTATATTATATTATTATATATTTAATATGTAAAATGTAAAGACTTCCACTTCCACTTGCAGGAAAACGGTTCAAATGTATATTTCAAGGTCTATCAAATACATATAATCTCAATTTTAGCAAAGTTTGGCTGAAACGATGTAAAAGAATGTCTATTAAAACATTTTAAAATGGGGGAGAAAAAATGCGTAAAGCCATTAAATAAAACCCTGATGCTTCTATACATGTGATTTTATATTCTTACAAGTGAAAGTATATAGTATATTGTTCAAAAGGAGTTGAATAAAAACCAGTTGAATTGATCATAGTAAAATATTTTATGGGAAAACTATGTAAAAAAAAAAACCTTAAGCATTAAGTCATAAATACCAGGTGCTAGGGTGTTTTTAGAGGTTAAATCGTGTGGATATAACAAGTTATGGTGTCCAGTTGGCTATAAATTATACATTAAATTTGATTTAAAATGCCTAATTTGACCAAATAGTTGTTGCAAATATGTAAAATGTAAAATCCTGCACAAATCTGACTTCAAATGTATTTTTCAAAGACTCAAATACGTATACAAACTCAATTTTAGCAAAGTTTGGATGAAACGCTGTAAAACAATGTCAATAAAAAACAACATAAAAAATGTGTACTTCATCAAGTATTAACTAAATTCCCCTGAAATATGTTAAATAGATTCAGACTGACACACACACACACCTGGAGGCGAGGTCATTATGCCTGCGCGTAAATAAAACACAACAGCACTCACACACCAAATTGATTTCTATCGACTGGCTCTAAATCAAACACGCCTGCTTCCAGCACTGAAACTAATATGAACATCACTTTATCAGATGTTCATAAGAGGACGGACATTACAGCTAACAACAGCCTGCCGGGGCCTCTGGCTGACTGGCTGCCTGTGTGGCTGCTTGAGAGAACTGGATTCAGGCAACATGAGGGACTGTGTGGTGGTTATTTTGAGGGTCTGAAAGGCACAGCACCTCCAAGCTATTATTACTGCAGGGGGGGTTAGAGGGAGGCAGAGCAGGAGAGACAGAGAGAGAGAGAGAGAGAGAGACGTGTCTTTCTTTAGCTCAGACTTTTGGACATGATGTGTCATGACTACATGAGGATTCTCAGCTGCTGCTGCTGCCGCTGCTGCTGCTGCCTGTGTGTATGTGTGTGTGTGCGTGTGGCCGCGTCGGTGACATCTGTGTGCCGAACACACACACACACAGCATCTCTCCCCGGTTGTGAGGAGAAAGTGCATCAAAGCAAAGGTGTGACATCTCGTTTTGTCAATTAGTTTGTTTTTTTAAAATGACGTTCGAGGATGTGCATGTTTGAGATTGTAATCACCACCTTCACCACCCGCAGTACATAAACCCCCAGTCTGAGTCACCGTCATTGCTCCCTGGTATGGTTTTCGGGAAAGAAATCTTAGTGATTCATTCTCAGTGTAGATTAGTCAACCTGTCTCTCCATGTGCTGAGGACCAGTGTGAGTTTGCTCTGCTGCCACTTCTCCTCCAGGCATCTGCACCATTCCCTGGTACAAGTCACTTCATCTGTACACTCACTTTATCGCCATTAATTATTGACTTTTAACATTTCATCAGTATCCAGTGTCTGCTCCGTGGTCCTAATCCGTGCTGGATTACGACAACATAAAATTAGAGGAAAAGATAAAAATAAATGATTGTGTTAAGTCTGTCCCACACTAGAGGAATTTCAAATCTGACTTGATTTTAAAAAAACGTGAGAGACCACAGACGCAATGAACTTTGTTACCGATTTTCAATGTTTTAATCCTGAGAAAGCAGAGAATATACGATCCAGAGATTTCACAAAGCCCTTTCACACCGGCAGAGCTTTGTGCCGGTTCCAGAACCTAATTTTGAAGCGTCCAATGCATTTTTGGTTCGGAACCTAAATAGTTGGTCCTCATCTGGAACCAAAACAATTGTTGGTTGCATGACATCGTCAGTGGGCGTGTCATATTCTGGGTTGTGAAAACGAGCAGAGAGTAGATTAAGCATGGAGCATGGAGTAATGAGGAATAATGTCCTTCCACTTTGGTTCCTATTAAACTGGTGTGAATGCGGGCTGGTTCGCCAGAAAGCAACAAGGTTCTGAGTCAACAGAACAGAACCAGAACCAGAACCAGAACTTGTGTCTGTCTGAAAGCTCTAGCAGATACTTGCGTGATTTAACGTTACTTCAGAATATCAATAAACATGAAGGCGGACTGTCGGCATCGTCAAGTTAATAGCTAAATATCAAACACGTTTAATACTTTAATACTTACCTGATTACCTGATTACTTTAAAATCGCGTCTGTTAATCCCTCACACTATAGGATTATTTGACCAGATAATCTGTTTAAATCAACCTAAAATCGGAAGACAAACAAGATTGTCGGAAGGTCCAGGTGAAATCAAGTCTGACTTGTTCTGACAAACATGTTAGAACAACTGAGATGGTACTAAATCAAATTTCTCGCGCTAACATTTTATTTACTTATGTGGACTATTTCATATTTCTTACTGAGCAATCTTAACTACATTAAGTTGAACAACCTTGATTTAATACTGTGACGCAGGCACAGCAGGAGCAGAGCTCCATACCAGAGGCGCGGTGCGATGGGAGGTTTTAAATACCTTAATGACTCGTGGGAGATGTTTAAGTTTGCTACTTTGTTAAGTTTTATAGCACTTCATATTAATTCCAACAGCGGTGATGACACTTTGCTCCACTCATGCTGATGCTTCTGCCTGTGGTGAAGACACTTCCTTCCATGTCACGATTACATTCCTACCCACCGTGATGAGCCCTCCGTTTGAGATGATATCCTTTAAAAAGTTTAAAGTTTAATAAAATATGAATTAAAAAAAGAGGCGTCAGGAATAGAAGAGACGAGGTCAGAAACGGAGAATTGGGGCCAGTGAGTCGCAAGGGTCAGCTGTGATGGACTGCTTTGATTAAACTGTGTTAAGATGGTGCCATTACAGCCACATCACATCACATGAGAGACCTACTTGTTGCTAGGAAGACTGAGTGGGCAGGCGCAGAGCTGACAGTCTGCGGGTGAACCATGGGTGGCGTTACCATAGTGACCAGGTAGGCAAGTGTCACAGTGGGGCCCATAGGTGTGGTGGGAACAGTCCTGGAGGAGACACACACGGGTTGAAGTTAAAAAAAAAAAAAAATGTCAGGGAAAACAAAATCAAACTCTGTGGCATCATGTAAATGTGAAATGTAATATTTTAAATACGAACACTTCATCTCTGTGACACTTTACTGGCCTGATGACGTTTATAGCAGCTTTAAGACCTGCTCTGAACATGCTTTTCTGCAAACTGTCTGTATGTGTGAATGTAAATGTCCACAGAAGTCACTCTAACTTAAAAGATTCTGCAGCCGGCTCCTTATAAGTATAATCTATAGATAAAAATCTGTAGTCTATAGATAATGACTGTAGTCTATTGATAAAGTCTGTGGTCTATAGATAAAGTATGTAGTCTATAGATAAAGTCTGTAGTCTATAGATAAAGACTGTAGTCTATTGATAAAGTCTGTGGTCTATAGATAAAGTATGTAGTCTATAGATAAAGTCTGTAGTCTATAGATAAAGACTGTAGTCTATTGATAAAGTCTGTGGTCAATAGATAAAGTATGTAGTCTATAGATAAAGTCTGTAGTCTATAGATAAAGACTGTAGTCTATTGATAAAGTCTGTGGTCTACAGAAAAAGTATGTGGTCTATAGGTAAAGTATGTAGTCTATAGATAAAGTCTGTAGTCCATAGATAAAGACTGTAGTCTATTGATAAAGTCTGTGGTCTATAGATCAAGTCTTGAGTCTATGGAAAAAGTCTGTAGTCTATAGATAAAGTCTGTAATCTACAGATAAAGCCTGTAGTCTATAGATACAGTCTGTAATCTACAAATAAAGTCTGTAATCTATAGATAAAGTCTGTAGCCTATAGATAAAGTCTGTAATCTATAGATAAAGCCTGTAGTCTATCGATAAAGTCTGTAATCTAAAGATAAATTCTGTAGTCTACAGATAAAGTCTGTAGTCTACAGATAAAGCCTGTAGTCTATAGATAAAGTCTGTAATCTGCAAATAAAGTCTGTAATCTATAAAGTCTGCAATCCAAAGATAATATCTGTAGCCTAAAGATAAAGTCTGTAATCTATAGATAAAGTCTGTAGTCTATCGATAAAGTCTGTAATCATAGATATTGTAAAGTCTATAGTCTGTTTTAACTAAATTACACCCATCCCCACACAATGTTCTGCCAGACCATATTATGTTGAACGTCAAACTTCAAAACCCTTTACCCAGAGTTCATATTTCAAAACACCTTATATTATATTATTTGGTTCATTACAATGAAAACACAAAGATAAAACACTTGTAACTTGAATTTTCACTTGTAAAGAAAAAAGGGTGAAGGCTGAATTTTAAGAATATTAACACGTATCTCACAATGAATGATACATTCTGTCTACTTTAATACTTAAAACAAAAGAAAAAATCTATTTAATTCAACATTTTCCGAACAAGCATTCACAGTTTGACCCCCCTGACTCACGGGCAAAGACTTTTCAACATTTGTTCATCTTTTGTGTTTTAAATATGAATGTTGATCCAGCTGACACTGGATACTGATGAAATGTTTATGTTCTGGTTCTGTGTGTGTGTGTGTCAAATCAGTTCTGCATCATTTCCTCCTCAGTCCAAGTGTCTCTTTGCGGCCAAGACCTGTAAGACCATCATTCAGTCATTTAACTGCAGCAAGAGAACATCGTCCTTGTGGAAGAAGTGTGTGTGTGTGTGTGTGTGCGTGTGTGCGTCTGTCTGCCTGTCACTGTGTATGAATATGGATACCAGGAGTGTTGGTTTGTTTGTGTGCATGTTGTCTGTGAGTGATTTCATGTCAACTTGTCTTTCTCTTCCTCTCTCAGTGTGTGTGTGTGTGTGTGCGTAAGAGAAAGAGACAGAGAGAGAGAAAAAGAGAGAGACAGAGAGACATGTCTGTCTTTCATTGTGTGTGTTTTCCCTCTGACATATCCCAGCATCCCCCTCATCTATAATGAAACATAACATGGTAATACAAACCCCACAACTCTCTATGTGTGTGTGTGTCTGTGTAACTGTGTGTGTGTGTGTATTTAGTTTGATTCTAACTGTCAGCTCAAGCCTAAGGCAATGTGTATATTGGGGAGTGGTGTGTGTGAATGTGTGTAGATGCACATGAGCAGGTTGACGTGTGTGTTTGTGCGCGCGTGTGTGTGTGCACTGATTACACGTTTCTGTGAATGGAAGTGTGTGTGTGTGTGTATTCAAGTACAGGGTCAAAGTGTTCCAACATTCAGTTCCCCTAATGGTCACTAGGTGGTGACTCCAAAAGTACCTCATTGAAGAAGAAGACTGCCGAGATGATATATATGTGTGTATTTATGATTTCCATATTTAGAAAAACATGCACTTTATTGAGGCTTAAAAAAAGGGGGCGTGTCTTCCAAATAAAGCTCTCGCAGTAGTTGTCGTTTCTTTGGTGCAACTCTTTATCTTACAAGCAAAGCTGTGTCTACACAATCTAAAAACAGAACAGATGTGTTTTAATATTTGTTGTATCTGTAAATATTACAGACGAGATCTCTCAACAGTTTATATCTGGTCAGGTTCCTAAAATATCTTTTAGTCCAGTGCAGTGTTTATAATGACATTTATTGTGCTTTTTTTTTTTGTGTAAAAACACAATAAATAAATCTGGCCAAGTCTGGTAAATTCTGTTTAAATCCATTGTTGTGTGTTGTTTGTTTGTCTTGTTTTGACTCAAAAAAGAATATTTAAGTGTTGTATCAACCAAAAGTGATTAGACAGACAGACAGACAGACAGACAGACAGACAGTGATATGAAGTTATTCTCGTCATCTTACCACACAGTGTCCTGTGACCTCATCACACCGTGTTGCGTGTCCATGGCAGTGACAAGCTTCACACACGCCGTTGTACAGATTTCCGTTCACCCTCCGAAAACCAGGAATACAAGCCTGAAACACACACACACACACACACACACAGTAAAGTCACAGTACAGTAACAAAATAATAATAAAAGTATGGTAATAAATGTGTAATTGTAGTAATAACATCTTATTTCCATTGCTATTACCAGCTTGGTAATAACAATAGTCACAGTGTGGAAATAAGGAAAGATATTCCTACACACACACACATATTTGTTGCTTCATGTTTCCTATAAAAATAAAATGTGTTTTTTTTTTTACCAAAATAGAAATTCCCTATCACTAAATTATTCCCACTCTATGACTCTAAAGTAAAGTGTGACCCAATTAAATTAATTTGTGTATTCTACTTAAGCACACCTGTGATTTAAAGCACTAAAATGGTTATTTTGTAGACTGTGGAATATTACAGGTTTAAGTTTTTTTCCCATTAGATGATTTTCCATTGAGTTGTGTGCAGTTTTGTGTGTGTGTGTCTGTGTGTTGTACATAAGTGTGTGTGTGTGTGTTTGTGTGTGTTGTGCATGAGTGTGTCTGCACGTATGGTTACCTCACAGGATGTTCCAGCATATCCAGGAGGACAAACACAAACTTCTACAGCTGATGCTCTACTCTCTCCTCGTGCAGTAGGATTGCCTACCTGCATTGAGAATGAATGCAGTCTACACACACACACACACACAAACAAATGAGCTTCACCTATAAAATGAATACTGTCATGTTAACATTTACAGAAAGTCAAAGTGAGATTATAAGAGAAGGTTGTTTCTGACATAAATCTGATGCCTTCTTGAAAATGTATTAGAGCTGAAAGTTACACAAAGAGCAGCAGAGAGTATCAATTATATAACATTATAAAAGAACACATTTTTGAATAATATTACATTTCCCTGCACTGCTCCATGGTTTCATTATCACGGTTGTGCCGTGATCAGCGTCATCACCTCAGCCAGCTGAAGCTTTGCTGCCATTTCCTCCAAGTCTGTGTTTGTGATTCTTTCTTCCAAACAAACTCAGTCTTTTCAAAGTCCCGATGTTAAAGATAATCTGGTGGTGCTGATGTGGCCAAGAATATTAAGTATTTCTTTATTTGTGAAGCCCCAAATCACAAATGTAACTTCACGGAATGCTCCACATTTCTCATCTTGACACAGGCTTGCAGTGTCATAACATTACGACTTTATTCTCAAAAGATTAAGACTTTATTCTCATAACATTGCGACTTTATTCTCATAATATTACGACTTTATTCTCATAACATTATAACTTTATTCTCATAATATTACAACATTATTCTCATAATATTATGACTTTATTCTCATAATATTACAACTTTATTCTCATAATATTATGACTTTATTCTCATAACATTATGACTTTATTCTGATAATATTATGACCTTATTCTCATAATATTAAGACTTTATTCTCATAATATTACGACTTTATTCTCAAAAGATTACAACTTTATTCTCACAATATTATGACTTTATTCTCACAATATCACAACTTTATTCTCATAATATTATGACTTTTTCTTGAAAGAATACAACTTTATTCTCATAATATTACGACTTTATTCTCATAATATTACAACTTTATTCTCGAAAGATTACAACTTTATTCTCATATTACGACTTTATTCTCGAAGGATTACAACTTTATTCTCATATTACGACTTTATTCTCGAAAGATTACAACTTTATTCTCATATTACGACTTTATTCTCCAAAGATTACAACTTTATTTTCATATTACGACTTTATTCTCCAAAGATTACAACTTTATTCTTACAACATTACGACTTTATTCTCACAATATTACGACGTTTTCTTGAAAGATTAAGACTATACTCATAATATTACGACTTTATTCTCAAAAGATTACAACTTTATCCCCAGAAGATTTAAAAAAGTTTTTTCTTTTGCATCAAAAATGTGCTTTTTATTGGCAACTATCGTTCCATATCATAACAAAAAAGCATTTATACTTTGAAATTCTGCGAGAATCCATGGATATCGTGATTGCATTATCGTGATGAAATATTGTGATTTGATTATTTTAAGCTCATACCACACACTTTTTTACCTCATGACCAGACTGGATATTCATCGAGTTTGAGACCCCTACTTTATTTACTGACATTAAATTTGTGTTTGTGTGTGTGTGCGCGTCTCTACCTGTACACGGCGCTGGTTTCTGTGCTGTACGAGGCTCGCACCATCAGTGAGGTCACGCTGGCCAACACGGACAAGAACTCTCTCCGACTGATCCCCTGTCCCGTCTCGGAAACCACAAAGTTCTCTGGAAGAAGAACAACGCGATTGGTGCTTTGCGAGGACGGATACACCGGCCGGCCGAACCTTCTGTCCACGATCTTCATCCCGCCGCCCTGTTAGAAAGAAAGAGAAAGAAAGAAACCTTTTAGTTATGTATTAATCCAGAAAGTTTGTGCATCGTAAAAGACAGGACCCTCACATCCAAATGATGGGGGGAATAAAAAGTGAGGGAGAGAGTGAATGATGTGTCATTAAGTAATGAGCTGCAGTTTTTTTTTTATTGACATTGTGAAATGCAGTGAATGCAAAGTGATTTGAGTGCAAGGCCTGGTATCTGACCGGTATCTCTTGTTGAGAGCGGATCAATGGCATGTAGTGGATAACGCAGAGTGACAACTACTGATGGAGGCAGATGGAGACAGAGAAAGACCTTAGCGTGCCAATAAACCATTAAATAAAAGCTAATTGAAAGAGAGGAAATTGAGGAGGGGAGGGATGGAGAGCGAGAGAGAAAGAAGCAGCAGCAGCAGAGCAGCGAGATGCGGATGGAAAAACAGAAAAAAGAACATTTTCAAGACTTCCAGTGGCCTTTGTGTAATTATCACTTATCATTTTTAATGACTGGAACTTAATTTCACTTATCTAAAGATAATGTTGGCAATTATTTTCCTCATTTTGAACAAATCCATTAAAGAGACCAACAATGTGTTAGCCCCGTGTCAGAGCACGTGGCAATAACCAAGACACTGACAAGTCCATTTATTCTCATCAAGTTTGGTCAGAAATGGATCTTTTTTTTTTTTTAAAAGTGTCAGCTTACTCAGATGTGAATAAATACTTCACATTTCACATCAGGATCAGCGATTGGGAGATTCACCCAGTCCATTTGGCAGTTTTTAATCATTTTTGGCAAGATAATAAATAATTTACTTGCACAAAATCGTGGCTACACATGCAACATTTTAGTCACCTGCCATATGTGTTGACGAAAAACGAGTTTTAGACTAATATCTATGTGTAAATGTGAAGCACGTCCTTCTGTCTGACTCTAAATCTCATACAACTTCGCATCAAACTCAATGGTGGCGTGGTGTGTCAACTTTGACATTGTTTGGATCAGGCACAGGTACTAGTGCATTCGTATTATTATTATGAACTTTAATATATACTGAAATACAGAGGGCGCAATTTCTGCTGCAAGGGGTCTCGCAATCAAAACAATACCTAAGGGCCTCCTGGGAATTATTTTGTTGTCTATTTGATTTCCTGTGCTTTATGGGGAGAGCTTCAGTGACAGAATGAGCACCAAACAATGAGTGGTCATGATACATTATGGGGCTTTTCCATTATATAGTTCTAGTTGTTTTATTCGCTTTTCCATTAGAGGTAGTACCTAGTACCTGGTGCTTTTTTATTTTTTTTGTACCTGCTGTGGTGAGGTTCCAAGCAGGCTGAGACGATACTAAAATGACTGCCGGCCACTGATTGGTCAGAGAGTGTCGTCACTGCAAGAGTCAGGAGCGCGACGTCCGGCACAAGAATCAAAGCCACCATTTTTTAAAACGTTTAAGAGCGTTACAGTGAGCAATAGTCCACCGAGATCACGGCAGCTTCACGCGACCCCACCAACGTTGAGGAGGTACTATAGTAATGGAAAACCACGTGCATGATACCAAACTGAGTGGAGTCAAGCCGAGTAGTGCTAGAACTGTATATGGAGAAAAGGAAAGACCGACCAAGTATCAAATAGTCTCTTGGTCTAAAAGTTATAGCAGCGATTGTAAATGGTTTGCATTTATATAGCGGTTTTCTCACACTACTTTACTGAAGTATTCACCCCTTCACTCACACTTTTATACAGTGGAGCCAGGAAACGAACCCACAGCCTTCGAGTTGACAACTCGCTCTATCATTGAGTTACTGTCGCCCATGGTAAAGCAGATGATGTCATTAAATGGCAACCAAAATGAAAACTGTCCATTATCTTAAATAGAAACTGGATTTCTATAACATGTGTCTTGTTATTTTTAAATCTGTGAATGCAAAAATCCTAGATATTGTAACTTTCAAGGTCCAGAGTGATACATTTAGGCGGGTTTATTAACAAAAAACAATACATATACAAGCTTACAGTATTTGTATATTGGTCCTGCTATAAGCTGGTGACCTGTCCAGCTGGTATAGACCAGTGGTTCTCAAACTTTTTATACCAAGTATCACCTGAGAAAATATTGCACTCTCAAAGTAAATACCCTGGTATATACAGTATCTCTGATTTTCCTCCAAAGGAAGCTTTCGTACCACAGTTTGAGAACCAGGACTAGGGCATAGATGATGAATGAATGGAGGGATAGATTTAGTAAATGTGATTCAGTATCCAGGACGTTTTAACAGGCAAACTGCTCGGTGGAGCCGAGGACCAAAGCACCGATCGTCCGATACAAGAAGCGCACACGACCTGCTCTTCCTCCCCGAGCCACAAAAACACTGGTTTGCTATCGACGGAACGAGAAGCGCGGTATTTATGTTTCTTTCAATTGCGCTGATGGAGTCTGATAGAGTGCACGCGGATTGAGATAAAGACTCAGAAATCAACAAAGCCACACAGACAAAAGAAGGGGAGACAGAGAGATTATTGTCTATTCAGATGCCAAAGAGTTACAACCGGGAGAAGCTGCTCGATGCAACAAACACATATCACAACAGATATGCAGAGGGTGAACGGCGGCGGGGGAGGGAGGAGGGAGAGAAACACAACAAGACAAAGCTTGAAAGACACAGAACAAAGAAGGAGAAAGTTGGTTGACAGAGTGTAGGTGGTTCATTATTGAAACAATTTGAAGAGGCTTTTTGTTGACAACAGGAGCGACTCTTGTCCACCTTCTCCTACTCGTCCTCCTCCCGTCTCCTCCCAGTCCGTCTAACTCTAAGATTTGAATATTAAAAACATCTTTTTACACTATAAAACTCCTGTCCTTCTTTTATTCTCTTATTTGTCTCTTTCTTGTTGATTTTGTTTCCTGCTCCTTACCTCCTTCTTTCTCCTCCTTCACCCAATCACATTTTAAATTTGCTTCCTACTATCGTTTCATTGCTATCTATCTTTCCTTCCCTCCTTGTTGTTCTCTCTGCGAGGCCTTTTCACTGACCCTCAGAGATGGCGGAAAACAAAGTAGTAACAAAACAGCCATTGTCTTCATTTGTGCCCACATTCAAACTCAAATTTAGTCTCTTCAGGACAAAAACATTTTCATTTATCTGATGTGTGTTTTTGTGAGAGAATAAACACAGATACGAGTCACTTGTATGTGAACTCCGCGTCTTCCAAAATCCTTCAAATTATTCCATGTCAAGTTTCCTCCTCGACATATTCATTGGGTGGAAGTTATTTTGTGCAGAATAACAGGACTTGTTTGTGAACATGTGTGCACCCACACACATGCTCCAACCTGCAGCATCTCCGTGTGTGTGTCTGTGTGTGTGAGTACAGCACACTGACAAACTCGAGCGCACAACGTTGTTTACTGATACAGGAGACACATAAACAGTTAACTAATAGTGTTGTAGCTTCGCTTATTGCTGCCATACATCATATCACAACCTGCTCATTACAGAGACACGCGGAGAGCGAGGAGAGGGAGACGCCATCTGCATTTTATTTTTTTATTGCTAACTTCAGCATTTCTCCGCCAGCTGTAGCTGCTACAGTGTGTGTGTGTGCGCGTGTGTGCGTGTGTGACTTTAACAGCTTTTATTTGCTATTTCATTTAGTGGTGTTTCAATGAAGACCGGGAGGGGGGGAGAGAGAGAGGTAGAGAGAGAGAGTGGCTTGAGTGAAAAGATAAGTAATGCTGCAGAAACAAATACAGAATAGATAAAACCCCACACGTTCACATTGTTGTGTGTGGGTTTCCTGTGGTTTGTGACCACGATAACAGAGAAACACCAAATACTGTGTATTGACCACAAATTAGTGGCACTCACACACAGCTGGTGTAGTGGTTAGCACTCTTGCCTTTGCAGCAAGAAGACCCAGGGTCGCGACCCGGTCGGAACAAGGGCCTATATCCCTATGTCAGCTGAGATTGGCACAGCACCATCCGTGACCCTCATGTGGAGGACAAAGTGGTAGAAGATGAATGGATGGATGGATGGACAGTGGCATTCATTGTCAATGCCTTAAACTCCTTAATAGTGTCTGGGCCGCCTTGGAAACGTGAAAATCCTCTAAGTTTCTCACCCAAACCTTGACTCACGACACTGATCAGCAATAATTATTATATAGATATATTATTGTTTTCATTATTCAGTGCAGATTAAAAAAAATCACTCCACTACACTTTATTTCTGAACTTCTTTAAACACATGCAGCTGTACTCCAGCTAATATTCGTTGTAACTCTCAAAGTGCGTAGTAATCCATAACTTAAATAACAAATGAACTGTATGCTGACTGATACACATAAAATGTCACAATATTGCTATATACCTACTATGTGAGGTGCGATAAAGGAAAAATAACATGGCTTTCTTTTATTGCTTTTAAGTATGTCTTAAAATCTGTCATACATAGTTTACAGCAATTTAAAACTTAATTACGTTTCACGGCCCACCTGCAGCAGCCCACAGATCTTTTTTCTGAGCAGAAATGTTGTTAAACTGCTCTTATAAACGTAACGCTAAATGCTCAGTAGTGTATGTAAACGTGTGAACACTTACCTCTATGATAAGGTCAGGCTCTGAGGTCACTCTGATGGATCTTTGTTCTTGCTGGTCGATGGAATAAGACACGGCGTAAACCACACTCCCTCCGTACGCAGTGATCTGAGGAGAAACAGTAAAGTTTTTGTTTACGCGAGTAACGGTGTTTCAGGTACGATGAAGAGGTAAAGTGAGTGTGAAAAAGTTTGTTGTCTTACATTGGTTTTCTGACAGAAAGTTAAGTGACATTTTAACATAACTTTTGCAGAACGACGACCACTGTGGCTACGAGTAATAACTGCAGGATGGTAAAAAGTTTTTGTCATAAATTAATATACAAATCCCCTGCACCTTTATAATGTTGCATACATTGCTCACTTGAACTTTGTAAATATTTTTTTTTTTTTATTTAATTCCTTATTCTCTGTGTCCTTATATTTTTACACACTAGTGTAATATTTTATTGACGATTTCAAGCTGGCAAGCGATTTAGCAAGCTATCTAACGCAAGAGTTACATATCTATCTATCTATCTATCTATCTATCTATCTATCTATCAAAACCAATCAACCAACCAACCAAATATATCTTAAATAAATAACTAATCATAAATAATGACAATCTCAATTAAATCAACATACTCTACAGTATACTGTTTATCTGTAAACACAACATGTATCATGTAAATGTGGATAACAAAGTGACAACACCATATTTTGTGCTACATTTTAAGTATGAAATTTTAGATTTTATTGTTCCAAATGATTTGATTTGTTGAATTTTTTTCATATCCTTCTCTTAGGTCTACATGTAATACCTCCAAGAACCACTAGTGGGCTCGACCTACACTTTGGGAAGGCACTGAGGACACAGTGATATCTGTGAGTCTCCTGAACCACACTATTGTTTATTGTAATAGAATAATATCACGGATAAATTGGGTGAGAAAAGCTGAAGATTTAGAGGCAGATTTACTCCGACTTGTGACAAAATAAAATGAATTCAGTATATTGATTGTAAACCAAGTAATAGCCTCGTGACGGGAGCTCATTTTTCACCGCGGACATTTTGACATGTTTCATCAGGAAAAGCACAGTCAGGTGTTTTTAAAAACTTTAACGATGGATCTGTTAAATTGAAGGAGTCGGGACAGCGTGACAGAAACTGAAGAAAACCTAAAAATGAAAACAAACGACACAGAAGCTAAATGGATCTCAGCCATGATTTATTTGGTTATTGACACCTGTGATTTTCCTCCTGTGACCCTTTCAAAACAGAATGTAGGCACAGGAGTGTAGCCATTCGTCATTTGTGATATGAAGATGGTAAAAATAATACTTTCCTTTTTCAATTTCCATTCAAAAACGGAATCTTTGAGGCATCAGCACCACTGAACTGTAACACCTCTATCCCGTGAGCCGCAGCACAAACAACAACGCGCTAACAAATAATGACAGTACTAAACACTGTTCGCCTACAAAATATTTTGTATGTGTTGAAAAGTAAGGAAAACATAAATTTAAGTGCTAGTTTTTTTTGTTGTCTTGTGTTATTTTGGAGCCGGCGTTTCTGTCGAGTCCACAGAATGAGCTTTAAGTGGGGAAACGCTGCATCGGCACGATCCTCCTGAAATACATTATGCTGCTCCGACCTGAACAGTAATGGGTGGAAGAGGGAGATAATAATGACATCATAAAAACACGGGGGGGGGACACTGAGGGAGAAGGGGAGTGAGACAAAGAAAGAGCTAAAGACAGCAAGATAGAGAGAGAGAAAGAGGGAGAGAAGAGGTGGCCTTAACGCTTTTATAAACTTCTTTCATTCTACATCATTACTCTCAGTTCCTAAACTTGAGGGATGACTCACTCATTTCACAGCTGAGTGAAAACACACACATATACTGCATATACAGTACACACACTGGCAGGCATGGAGGTGGACATCTGGACACTTTTGGCGTGTTTCAGTTCGGTACAGTACAGTATTGATTTTATTTCCATTAGGAATAGTAATAAAATAACCGGCCCCAACCCTTCCATTTTTCTGGTACCCTTCCCTCGGGGTACCAGAGTAATGGTACGGTATGGGTGAAGCTAGACTCGTGAGTGGATGTCCTGCATTGTTGTCCGTCGTGACACGTTTGTTGTCGGCGCACTGGTACAACGCCACGCTACGTATCTCGCACAGCACGCTCCCGGCCTAACAAGTAAAGGTACTGTTCTGAGTCCAAATGCAAGCCTGACCCTGAAGGCTTTACCATTCCAAACCGAACCGAACTTTATCATGATGAAAACATGGCTTTCATCAACTAAAAAAAGCATATTCCATGTAACCTTCTCAAAAACATCTCAACCAGTGGTTGAGATGGGCTCTGAGTGGAATTGTTTTTAAATGTATCCCTTATTTAGCCAGGAAGGTCCTATTGAGACACAAGATCTCTTCTTCCAGGGAGCCCTGGTCAAGATAGCAGCACAAATTGTACAAACAGTGACAGAGACAAAACAATTTCAGACATAAAACTCACAACAGGACATAAAATCTAAAAGGAAGTAATTAAAAGTGGGTAAAATAATTATTATTTGATTATTATAAAAGTAAATAATAATCAAATAATAATAATAAAAGTAAAGTGCAGAAGTAGACCCAAACTCCTCAAAGAGGCTAAATGTAAAACAAATGTTTCTGTCATGACGGTCCATAAAACGCCTTTGAAGGTGTTTAAAGAAAGCAGTGTCTGTAGTGAAATTATAGTGGAATTGTAATCATTTTTCTGTTTGATCACGTTGAATTCGACCAGGATTTAACCTTTGGTCCCTTCTGTGTCCCTGGCTTCATGTTGGGAAGCGTTGTTCTGTAGAAAACTCTAAAAAAGGAGGCCGCACACATCCGCAAACGCTTTAACTTGTAAAATAAGCTGATATGCATGTTTCCTCTGTGTTTATATTATTACTGTTGTTGTGTTTGCGTGCAGCAGCAGCAGCTGATGGAGTGAGAAGAAAAGGCTGCTCTTGTTGTATTTTCAGTATTTTCACAGTCGCACTGACAGGAAATGCACCACTCTGTTGCCCTTTTTTTTTCTTTTTTCTTCTTATTTCTTTCTTCAAATTCACTTAGCAGACCCGAATTCGGCTATTTACCTTCTTTGAAATGATTGACATTTCTGGAAACTAATTTCTCCGACGCCGACCACTCAACCTGGACAATATTCAATGCTTTTGTCATGGCAACCTGGTGACCCGTCTCCACCCTGGAGGAGAGGCAATAAAAGGAAATGTAACACAGGAAAGAGAAAGCAGAAGAGCTCAGCAGGAGAGGGGGAATTATCTGGGAGAAGGAGAGGAATTATGAGCAAGAGGAAACGGAGAAACGAACCAACGCAGACACACACACACACACACACAGCTACAATAGACCTCAGTCAGATCTCCACGGGCGCTCGATAAGAGTGTTATTAACTCTATTAGTGGCCAGAACAAGAAGACATAATCCGTGCTGTTAAAAACCTAATCAAGGACAGAACAGTCTTCATTGTAGTGAATCCCCAAAGAATTGGCTTCACCCAAGCCGTGTTTTCAGTGTAAAAAATACTACAAAGAAAAAATAATCTCATGTCACAACCGCAATTTTGTCCATTTTAATTGTGGAGTCCAGACGAACTCAAGCAAAAAAAATACAGTTTTACTGAAGCACCGTCTTGCTACAGTGTGAAAATAAAAATAAAATAACTGAAAAGAAAAGAGGCAGACTGAGCTCAGGTGGAAAAGAAAGAGATAAAATGCAGCAGGAGAGAAATAGAGAAGCACAAAACAAGGATACATAGAGAGAGAGGGAGGAGAGCAGAGCAGAGCAGAGAGGATGAGGATGAGGATGAGGATGAGGAGAAAGAGTGGAGGAGTAAAGTTATGATATTTAATTTGCTGCCTATGCAAAGCAGTGGGCTTTTTTTTTTTTGCATGGAGCAAAAGAGAGGTGTGAAGATGACTCACTGGCAACCGCAGTCCTCCTCCAGTGTTCCCACCGCAGCTCTGATGTAATACAACTTCTCCACAACTCTCACTCGCAGTGAAATTCGAGTGTTATTCCATCCTGATTATAAAACTGCAGTTATTCTGAAAATGTTAAGGACTCGTGTTATAGTTGGAGAAGAAACCGTTTGTTTTGTCGAGATCTACGAGTCTGGAAGAGCTGGAGAGAGAAGGTTTACATTTAGAAAAACAGTATATACTGTATATTAAAATGGATTGAGTGAAGCAGTTAGCCACCAGGGGGCGACCCTGGAGGTTGCAAAAAAAAAGAACTCTGTTTGATTGTTGACATTTTCCTGATGAGTTAATGGCCTGGTTGCAGACTCCCCCTCCCATCTGCCTGATTATCAAAACTCTGCTCTAAAAACACACGAGCGCTGACCACGATGACTCCAGACCCGCGTCGTATTGTATTACTAACCCAGAAAAACAAGACACGCACTCCTTCTGTTGGATTCCTCTGTGAATTAAAAGTCTCAAACTCTGTTCTTGCCACATGTTTTATGAATGAGAAATCCTGAGAAAATGAGCTCGGGGAAAAAAAAGAAAAACGAACCAAAAACCATAAGAAACTGACTTTTCTAGGTGACATATTTATAAAAACTGCTGTAATAAAACTGAATTTAACTATTTATCTTGTCTATATATGAGATAAACTAGAATAACAACTATTTAGTTTGAGTGAATTGATATATTATCACTTTTTTCCCAATCAATTCACAATATAAAACCTTTTGAGAGCAGACGTCATGTCATGTTTCTGACCATTTTTGTTGCCACTTCTGTAACATCTAACATTATTTTGTATTGGTTAAAGCAGACATTTCTAGAGGATATGTCAGATTAATTACAATTTTATTTCCATGCATGTTATTTAAAACATTTAAAAGCCATCCGTGAGTATTGATGTAATCTCTGGGTATAAGCTATTAGTATGTGACTTATTTTGTGCTGGAATCTTCAGAGGAACAGGTTTTGTTTGTCTGTTTACTGTCAATTTTTTGAAGTACAAAAGGAGAAAGTGGCAAGGAGACCGGGCAGAGAGAGCGAGAGAGCGAGAGATTAAGAGAGAAAGAGAGAAAGAGAGAGAGCAAAAGAAAATCCTCCTTCAGGAAATGAAAACCAGATTGTCACAAAAGCTTTACAAAACAAACTCCCCTCCAGTGACACTGCGAAACAAACACGCACACCTGCAGGAGCGCACAATAACCCATTGGCACACAAAGACGGAAATATAAACACACACACACACACGCACGCACACCTGCGTCGTCTTCCTGATGTCTGTTTACAATTGGTATCGGGAGTTTTCACTCTCTCTGTTTATCTACCGCTTGAGCACAGACTCACACACACACACACATACACAGAGCATTGTTGTTCCTCACAGTTGGGTTAGATTGGCTCCAGATGGACCAGAATAGTCTGTGGAATGCTGAACAACACGCATCCAAACTGACTGACCAGAACTTCTGTGTGTGTGAGAGTGATACATGTTACATGAAAGAGTGGTCAGCGCAACAGCTAAAGGGCATGTCACAGTCTGGTTCTGTGTCTTCTCTGTGCTGGATTGTGCTGGTGGTTGTGTTGTATGATGCCTGTTGGGTGGGAGATGGATGAAGTATCCTTGAGATAAAAAACTGCATAATCCGGCATTCTTCCTCCACTTTGTCCACAGTGTGTGTTTGACTACTTATAGCATTCGATACCAGAGGTCTGTCAAGGAGATTATGTGCATATGAGTGAAATCACTCATCGTTCTTAAGCCCGGTTTATATGAAACGGACAGAAAAAGGTGTTGGATGACACTAGAGTTGTCATCTAATAAAATAAAATCCAGACGGCCTGATTATCATGACGATGATAAGAGGGTTAAATATTCACTTATAGATTATAGAACAAGATGGATCATTACTACATGACTCAAAAATCAAAAATACTAACACAACAATGAAAACATCCATCGGCCTTCTACCACTATCCTCCACATGATGGTCGCTGGTGCCAATCCCAGCTGACATAGGGTGAAAGGCAGGGTCACACCGTGGACAGGTCGCCAATCCATCACAGGGACACATGGAGACACACAACCATCCACTCTCACACGCACACCTGAGGTCAATTTAGAGTGTCCACTTGGCCTAATCCCCAAATCAGGGATTAGATGGAGAAAAAAATAAATAATCCATGTTCTTCCCACATGTGCAAAAAGGCCATTTTTCCAAAAACATACAGATATAACTGTTAATAATTGTTTTGTCCACAAACCAAAGATAATTTGTTTCCAGTCACAGAGAAGCCAAAGAAACCAGAAAAAAAAGGATATTATTCGATTATAAAATTAGTTAATATTGTTGCAGCCCTTACAATAAAACAATAAAATAACCTTTGCGATTTGCTAATTGTATTTTAATGAAATTATAACTTCAATTATAACAATTGTTTTCTCTCTCGCTCTCTCTCTCTCTCTCTCTTACACACCTGTAGAATGTTCTTAAGTCATGGACATCATGATATTTTGTTATGCAATATAATCTCTTGATTCATTTTAAGTGATGCTCTGAGCACCTACACTTCTCGGGCCACTGTTGTCTTCTTGGAAGAAAGTAAACCTCCTAAATGATATCAATAACTTTGTCAATATCGTCAAAGATCAACACAGAGACAACGCAGCATTAAAGGATGAAGTGTTCAGGATAACAATAATAATATAAGAGCCAGGTAGAGGACATGTATGTGGTCGGTTGCCACAGAAACGACAGAAACCATTAACCAGGCTTTAACAGTACGTTAACTAGAGCAACTTGTGTCTCAAACAATGGCAGGATGACACTTTATATTAAATACAGCAACGATTACAGCAGCAGCAGCAGCAGCAGCCAATCATCATCACACTATTGTCTGATGTCTGAGGAGGGGATGAACAATGGCCTCGTTTTGAATTTCAAGACGTTAATTGTGGCATTAGAATCCACATTGAGGAACATCTTCAGATACATTAATCACGTTTTAGTAATGAAAGCATCAGCCGATCAGGTGATATCCAGGTGCTATGATTTCCTTTGCTCCGAGACATGGGATTACTCTGTTCACACTTTCCAAGATTACAGAATATACCGATTTATCTGGTTGATAAAAACGGGAACAAATGTGATTAATGTGAAGGCCCCTTTTTCCTCCCATGCAATTAAAAAATAGAGAAAAAAGAGAAAGAGGAGAGCTCAGGTTGGAGGATTAGGACGTGGAAACAAATCTCATTTAGTCCAAACCAGATTAGAAGTGACACTTTTACGTCATAAGTCACGGCTCAGTAGCTTCATACATGTTCCTCTTTGCAAAAATGTATTTACCACAAAACAACTTCACGAAAGTTTGTCATTCATGACTACGAGGCCCTTTAAAGAATAGAAAAAGATAGTGAAGATAAAAAATGGTTGTAAAAAGTTGTGGGTTGGTTGTGTGTTTGTCAACTTTCTGTGTAGTTTGACTCGTCTTTCATCAGCCGTCAGCAGAAGATGTATCTTATGTCTCTGTATTCATCCATCATCTCCTCATCTCCACTCCTCTATCTCTTCCCCTTGTCAACTGATGAAGTTGTGGACAGATACAATAACAAACCATGAGATTATTAGATGTGGTAAAATGCCAAAAAAATTGAGGTGAGGGGAAGTTTCTGCACTTTACAATGTCCATCATCGTCATTTAGTTTCTTGATGAACCAATTAGTTAGTTGGTCTAAGTGAATAACATATAAACATATAAATAAATAAATAAATAAATAAATAAATAAATAAATAAATAAATAAATAAATAAATAAATAAATAAATAAATAAAAAATGACTACATATTCAAATACCTACTTTGTTCATACAGCAGAGGATTATGAGTTTACAGTCAAACAGAAACGAGATTAGGTTAGATATTATTGACCCTCCACCACCAAAAAAGGAACCCTTTACAGCAGCAAGTCAGTCAGAGAAGTGACAGAAATGCAAAAACAAACATAAAACTACACTCTCGTACTTCTCGACATCATTAGTTTCATATTTTTCTCTTTTCCCCCCGATGAACTCTTCCGCCCTCGACTGTTTAAAAATAAACCCAGAACATTTGTAAAATCGCTCTTTTCAACAGAGCGTAATATCACGGCGCTCCGTATAATAAACGATCCAAGCGAGAATGAGCAGCAGCTCGTGGACCCACACAGACGAGAAGATACTCAACGAACAGGTTTCTGGACCGATGAGTATCCCGCGGAGCGTGTCGCGTTGACGGGTTCGACGAGCATTGTTGGCATTAACGTATCAGGAAGGTCATGCAGGAGAATTAAGAACGCTATCAAAATGTACATCACGTCCTATTATATATAATATCTATATCTATATATTTATATATATATATTTATTTATATATCTATATCTATATATATAGATATAGATATAGATATTATATACATTTATGTAGGAAGGAATATATCTAATACAGTCCTGTCACTTCCAATGAGACGCGCTGAGATTGACTCACACAGCAGCATCTACCTCTGTAACACAATCAAGAGAGTGAAGCAAAAAAACAACATAAAAATCCCTTTTTTTTTAACACACATTTCACTCCTCGCTGATCACACACACACACACACACACAGAGACACACACACAGTGGTAATTTATTAGTTTCACATGTATGGAGGCATTTGGTTCTGCTCTGCTGTTCCTAATGCCTCCAAAACACATCATTATCTGACTTATATAGGCCTGCGTGTGTGTGTGTGTGTGTGTGTGTGTGTGTGTGTGTGTGTGTTGTGTGTGTTGTGTGTGCTGAGAAAAACAGTTGATTATCGAGTTCAACAGGCGAAACACTGTTTACCCTGAGAGACACAAAGCGAGATATAGAGGGTGGGGGGGGGGAGGAGGAGCGCAGAGCTCCGGGTGAGATGAGGGAGATGATTTAGGAACAGGGAGGTGAAAAATGGGAGTCCTGGAGAGACGGAGTGAGAGTTAGAGCGATGAAAGGATGCAGGGATGGAGGGATGTATAGAGTGGAGGGAGAGAGAGACAGTGGCGGTGGAGACAAAGAAGTGAGATGACAAGCCAGGCCTGCAGGCTGCAAAGTAATGAAATTCAGTGGTTTACTCCTGTAAGCCATGACACCCAGACAAACATCACAGTCAGTCTTGATGTTGCAGCAGGGCACCACACGTCGACTTCACAAAAAAAAACATGGATTGCAGCTATTTGCCCGGCTGGAGTGATGAAGTGGACGCCGCGGTCACGTACGAGCGACCGTGGCGTCCACTCACAAACAGGTGACATGAGCAGAAGCCGATGCAGAGACGAGGAGGTGGGACGGAGGTGGACACGGCGGGAAACAGTCTGACACTATACGTCCAGAGTCACTTTACATCATAACGATGGCTGTGGGTTTTTATTCAAAGCTGCTGTTACGGCCGTTGGCCGGCGTCCTCTCCAGCCTGATCTTGTGATTTGTGTATGCAAAGTCGTGTGGGTGGTTCCCCCCGCCTGTCATTAGACCGGGTGGGGGCGGAGATGCAGGTGGACTCCCAAACAAAGGAGGACAACAAGGAGTATATATAGGTATATTGTTACCTTGTTTGTGAGAGGGAAACCAGATTTGGGCACGAGATTTAAGATTTTTAAAAACTGATCCCACAAAGAGTCACCTTAGGTGTGTTCGTCATGTCTAGATCCAGACGAGTTATATTTCTACAAAGTAAATCGGGTTCATTTAGACAGGGTTTTTCATTTGGGGTTTGTTTCATTGTTTCATTTAGCTTTCTTTTGAGAGTCCTTATTCCACTGTCCATTCCCTTTACTTACTTTATTCACTATTGCCTCCTTATTTAAACAATCGCTCATCTTGTTTTTTTTATGTTGCTTCCCTTAACGAGCTGGGTTGTAACATAAGTGGGCTCTAGTCCGGGAGTGCAATTTTGATTTAGCACACTTAGAGCTGCAACTAACAATTATTTTCATAATCGTTTAATGTGTCGTTTTTTTTCTCGATTCATCGATTAATTGCTTATGGCGCATTTCCACCGGCTCTACTCGCCTCGCCTCACCACGCCACGGCACGGTTTAAGTAGCGTTTCCACCAGCATAGTACCTGGTACCAGGTACTGTTTTTAGTACCTGCTCCGGCGAGGTTCCGAAAGCATGTTGAGTAGGTTCTATGCGATGATTGGTCAGACTGCCGGCCACTGACTGGCCAGAGTCTTGTCACAGGAAGAGACGCCCCACACACAAATCAAGCCGAACAGCGCCGAACTGTAGATCACTTAAAACCACTTAACAATCCTAAAAATGTGGGTTAATCTCCAACAACTACAGAAGTCTGGGGTAAAGTCTCTAGTCACTCGTGTGTGTGTGTGTGTGTGTGTGTGTCGCGTATAAAACAAAGTCACCGCAGTTTCACTCAGCCATGCAGTGATGACGCCGCCCACGTTAAGTAGGTACTTTTTTGTAGTGAAGATGCAACCTAATCGTGACGAGGCGAGGTGAGCAGAGGCGGTGGAAATGCGCCATTAGACCATTAAATATCAGAAAAGCTTAAAAAATGTTGATCAGTGTTCTTCAAACCTGGAAATGATGATGCTCTCAAATGTCTTGTTTTGTCCACAAACCAAAATGATTCACTTTTAATGATTTCTTTGTTATCCAGAGCAAAGAAATGAAGAAAATACCGGAATATCGGAAATCGGAAAAAGCTTCAAACCAATTAATCGATTAATTGATTCAGCTCTAGGTGCACTACTGGAATGGCATCGTAGCCTCATGTGAGCTTTAACACGTCATTACTGTCATTACATCTTTGCCTGATGAACGACTGAGCACCAAAATATTGATGCAATGTCCAACGTCTTATGTCCACGCTGGACAGCGTGCAAGATCTTTCTTGTTATTACACGTATGTGTAATACGCGTGTTTACACCGCTGCATGATTTCGGGACGTCCTTTACACAAGGATACATGTCAACATTCTTGACAGAACTTGCAGTAGTTATAAAGTTAGGGAAATATGAAACTTGGCATTTCCTCCTCTAAATACACTTGTTATTGGAAGCCAGTGACATCCAGTCAACAGTGTAAGCATTTGGACAGTTGCCTACTTTTGTTCTTCGGGGGCTCTGCGCTTCAGCACATTTAATTTGAAGTAAAATAATGGTCTCAGCTTTAATTTGAGCAGATTTACATCATTATAGAAGGAACTGTGTGGGAATACACAGTACTTAAAGTTTTAGTTCAAAAGTAAATCGACAGAGATTGACACACAAAGTGATTTTTGGACGGCTTAAGTGTTTGACCCACAAACATCAGCACCTTGTAATTTCACCCATTCTTAACGACTCAGCCAGCGGAGATTATTCCACCGCGTTCCTCAGTTGCTGTGGTCATGTGTTTACAAATGCATTTTTCCTGAGTGCTTCCTCAGTGAAATCCTCGGTAAATGCCTGCGTGTCACTCCCGTTACGCGAAAAAAACCACAGGCATGTTTGACAGATGAGGAGGCAGCTTTGGGTCATGAGCTTTTATTTTTTGACTTCCACACTTTCCCCTCGTTTCATTGTGACACAAAGCAGCCCAGGAAACAAGTGTCCAATTACTTTTAAAGCCCCTTACACTTTGGACACTGCGTTAAAATGGCTGTATTTCTCACCCAGTGCTTTATGTACGGATGTAAATTCCCTCAAATTAAAGCCCAGACTTGGCACTTTAAGGAAGTATCCATCACTGTGCTTTAAATTGAATGTGCTGATGCACAGAAGCCTATTATGACTGCGCTGGCATGGCTTTCAAAGGTGAAAAATGAAAGACGCTTCAGGAGAGGTGGGCGATATACATCCTTTGAGACAGTATCTTCGTTTGGGTTTTAACGACATTATCGAGTATGTAAATGACTTTTGCGAAACACGCATGTGAACTCCTCCTTGCCGCAGCACCAGGATTCAGTGTCACATGACTCGTGCTGTCAATAGATTTAAAAAAAGGAGAGATTAATTCATTATGATCTGTAATTAATTGATTTAATTACTCCCTTTTTTAATCTCACCTAAAAATGACTGAGAAAAGCCCTCAACTTGAGGTATTTTCATTTAAATTCATTCATTCAACAGTAGATTTGAAATGCGTGATTAAAAAACATAACGCACTAAATATGCATTAATCGCAAATTAACGCGATCATTTGACACCGCTACACATGACCACTGGTAAACTTGAGCGAGCGTTTGCGTCTAACCTTGTTCCCGAGGAAAAGTCCAGGTGCGTTCCAGTAGTAGGCCGAGCCAAGATCACGCGCGACGTCCGCGTGCCGGACGCTCAGATATGGAGGCGTGTCTCTGTGCACGGACCACACCCTCCCTCCCGTGTCTCCAATCAGGTGCCAGCCGGTCAGCGTGGATTCCTGCAGGGGGAAACATTCAGGAGGAGGAGGAGGAGGAGGAGGAGGAGGAGGAGGAGGCAAAAGAGAAAATAAGTTTTAACATTTTATTAACTAACACAGTGTTTTACTGCAGCGGTTGTTAAACTTTTTAGAGGCGCAACACACCGAACCAATCAGACGCCCAACAGGGGTCGTGACCCCAAGGATTGAGAATCACTTTTTTTAATGGGTTGTAAAAAAAAAAAGTGAAACCTTCAGTGAGTGAATAAAAGAAGCCTTTATACCCAAAACCTTAAAAGTTAAAGTTTAATACGACCATGCTATGACAATAAATGCAGACCAGTCAGAACTTTAGCCCTTTAGGATATAATATGTGTATTTTCTGCATAAGAAATATCAAAAACAATAAAAGATTAATGTTATATAGTTTGTTGAGCAGTGTACTTGCATCAGACAAATAATTTCCAAGACTTCAAATAGCTACAAATCCATATTATTTTTCCTAATATGCACATTCTGCACTTTTTTTCTCCAAATTTTCAAATTTTTTCACTAAATTCTGACTTTTTTCTCAGAATTGTGGCTTTTTTATATATATAATAATCATTATATAATCATCTTTATATGATTAAAAACAGTTACTACAGCATGTTTATAACAGGCGGGAGTTGTAACATCATAATTTGCCTTGCACATAAGTTAAATAAATCAAAATATGTTTTTGCTTTGCTGCTGTTTCGACAGATTTATTCAATGACCAAACTTGGCAGGTATTTTTCTTAATCTTCATGATGACTGAGTGCTGATCTGTTCGGCTGTTTGGAGGTTGTTGTTTTTTTTTTTACTCCCTCTTGAATCCACGCTGTTTGGGTTCAGCGAGTATCACCCTCAGGAGCAGAGTTCTCGCTCTTCTATTCTTTATAAAAATGGAAACAATAAAAGATTGTACGTTTTCACGTTTACACAGAGGAGTAGAGCAATGCATCAGTCAGTCAGATATAAGATACATGAAGTCTCTTACAACAAACACCTGGAGACACGGTTTATTCCAACTCCAGAAGGACTGTGTGTGTGTGTGTGTGTGTGTGTGTCAGAGAGACGGCCAGACACACATCTGTCGTTGCAATTAACCTGACCTTGGCTTCTCCTTTGGAACACACACACACACACATGCGCACACACACACACACTATCAGTGTCTAAATCAGAGCTGTCATCCTGTCAACATCTCCTCTCCCCTCTTCTCCCACACCGCCTGTCAGTCAAACACTGTTTTCCTCTTTTCACCTCTCTCCTCCTCCTCGCTCGCCTGTTGTCTTGTCGTCACTCTTCTCCTTTCCCCGTCTAATCCTCTTCTTCTTTCTTTCTTAACTTCATTTTCTCAATTCTCCTCCACTTCCCCCTCTCTTTACTCTCTTTACCCTCTTTGGTAAACATTTGTCTTTTTGCTTTTCCTCCTAAATAACCTGTTGTTACTCCGCCACCGCACCCTGAGATGATATGACGGTGATTCTGTCTTTATTCATTTCCAGCTGCCTTTCACATTTGCTATTCCAGAAACCTGCGGCCAGATTAATTAATCATTTTGCACTTTGTGTCTGCAGGGCACAGGGACGTTATTAAACCACAGCAGTGAGGAAGAGCACTTTTCCTCACTGCTGAAAAAAACATCTTTGAGTTCATCCCCTCTTTTTTCTCCTCTGTATCCTAATAAATAATTGTATTTCTATACATTTTTATATATATATATCAGTCAGTCAGTCATCATCTACCGCTTTATCCTCTGCCAGAGGGTCGCGGGGGGTGCTGTGCCAATCTCAGCTACATCGGGCGATAGGCGGGGTACACCCTGGACAGTTCGCCAGTCCATCGCAGGGCCACACACAGATAGAGACAAACAACCATTCACTCTCACACTCACTCCTATGGTCAATTTAGAGTGTCCAATTTACCTATCCCCACATTGCATGTTTTTTTTTGGACTGTGGGAGGAAGCCGGAGAACCCGGAGAGAACCCACGCACACACGGGGAGAACATGCAAACTTCATGCAGAAAGGCCCTTGTTCCAACCGGGGCTCGAACCCGGGTCTTCTCGCTGCAAGGCGAGAGTGCTAACCATTACACCACCGTGTGACCCTTTATATATATATATATTAAATTAAATTAAATTAAATTAAATTAAATGACTAAAAAAAGATAAATGATATATATGTATATATATATATATATATATATACACACATATATATATCATTTATCTTTTATTTTAGTCATTTAATTTATTTAATGTTATAATTTTTTCCATCTCTTTTAAAATTTTGTACAATTTCTATGTACCTGCTTTACAATCAGTGAAGTAAATCTTGTGCCTTTATGAAAATTATATAAATAAATGAGACATATACTGCTCACTCCACAATATCATATATATATATATACATATGTATATACATATATATATATATATATATACATATATATATATATACATATGTATATATATATATATATATATACACATATATATATCTCATACTTGAGCATACAGACAACATGTTGTGGAAAATAAGGTCATAATCCATTGTTTAGTCCCTGAATTATGACACAGAATAGCTGACAGAACAGTGAATTTGCAATTTTATGTGAACGTTTGTGACTTGCTAAGGTATAGGGTAACATTTCCACCGTGTGCAGTCATTGTGACCTTGACCTTTAACCACGGAAAATCTAATCAGTTCTTTTGTCAGTTTTTTTGAGTAAATATTTGTGCCGAGTTTAGAGAAGTTAACTCGGAGGTGTTGCTGAGATGTCGTGCTCTGTGGCGCGACATCTCAGCGGCTTTGACCTTTGAACATGGAAATCTAATCAGTGGCACCTTTATGTCCAAAAACTGAAGAAACTCCCTCATGACGGATATCACATTCACAAAAGTCTAGTCTTGATGAGCTTGTCGTCTTGCTCAAGGACACATACAGACTAGCAGAGCCAGGAATTGAACCCACAAACTCACCCTTCCCCTCACTTTTTTGATACTTTTACTTCTAAAACTTAAGGACATTTTATATCAGATTAATTAAGTAAAGTAAATGTCATAAACTTTAAGACTTTTACTTAAAAAAGTGACTTCAACTTCTACCAAAGTCATTTTCTGGTAAGATACTCGTACTTTTACTCAAATATACCTTTAAGGTACTTTATACAAGATGTTTACCTCTTTATTTCAGCAACTTATCTAAGTTTGTTTTCTTTTTTTTCTTCTTCTAGGAAATAGAAATGCTGTTATGACTGAGCACAAACACTGACCAAAACCTGGTCCAAACGAGGCAGAACCTGATTTCGGAGGAACTGGTCAAGATTAGGGGTTCAGATTTAAGTTGTGGTTCATAAGGTTAGGGTAAGAATTCTTGATTCTGATTCTTGGTGCCAATGCTGCCAGGTGCAGGACTTGAGCTAGTGATGGAGTATATGTGGAGCAACAGTTGGATGGATTGAACCTTTAAAACTTGGAAGTATTTAGTTATGAGTGTTTTTTGTGGAATCAACCTTTAAAACTTCAGCTAGAGTGCACCACTCTAACGGCACAATACACACTCATTCTAAATCTAGAAAAAAAAAGTATAACACCTTAACTGCTACTGTTTAAAAACCGTAATAGATATCAACAAATGGATTTAAGTGAAAAAAGTTACAAGTCTTGTGACCTATTTAAAGTTTCAACCACGTCTCTACGTGAAAGTGTGACGACGCGGTGAGGCTCCAAGTTTCTGATTCTTCCTCCATTCATTTCCCTGTTTTTTGTGATTTTTGTCGCCATGGTAACTTGAAACTCTTAGAAAAGTCATAGCACACCATTTCTGACAGGGACGAGTTTCAATGGATGGACTACTCCATGAGTGGAAGTCAATGCAGTGTCCTAGAAAAGGCAAGCTGTGTGTGTGTGTGTGTACAGCAGGTGCCTACATTCTGATAGGTCCAGCTGGAGGCGGAGCAGTGACTGGAAACACCCATACACGAGCACTTCTCACAGCCGCGCCGATTGTCACCGTTCAGGTTGTAGAATCCCAGTTTACAACGGTCGCAATCTTCTCCCTCTACATTCTCCTACAGGAGGAAGTCAGACAGAGAGTGAGAGAGAGTGAGGGAGAGAGAGCGAGAGATAAAGGAGGAGAAAATGGAAGCTGCAACAAAGTTTATGGGCTGCCCTCTAACTGAAGTTATGAGCACAAGCCATGATATTGCAGTGTTAATGTGCTGAGGATAATGATGACAAGGCCAGAGAGGTTAGCACAGAGTACTTGTCGTTATTTGTGTGTGTGTGTGTGTGTGTGTGTGTGTGTGTACCTTGCACACGCAGGGTGTTATACACGGGTCATCGTTGGCGCTCCCTTCCACGCTGCAGTTACAGCGCTGACAGGACGGGTAGCCCATGTAACCCACGGCACACCTGCACACAAATGAGTGTAATAACAGTAATAAAAGATGAAGAAGGACACAAGAGACATGGCATCAAGACCAGAGAATAGTCGGGTCCGCTGCGTCCTTTTTGGCTCAAAATGCTCCGAGTCGCTCGCCGAGCCTCGAGGTTGTGGACCGTGTGGACGATCTGTGCAATCTCGCAAGCAAAAGCACAAAGAAGCAACTTCCTAATTAACGGGGAGAGTGAACCGAGGCGAGTCTATTAAAGAACATTTTAGGGGAAAGTGATTTTAAAGACGGCGTTCTGTGTCTGAGGGCGACTCATTAAATAGTTGGAGGAAAAGTTGTCTCAGCTTTTACACTGAGCCACACAAAGCCTCCAGTGAGATAGATCATACTACAACGAGTAATTATAGCAATAAAACACAACAAATTAAGATGGAGCACCTCACTGACAGATTTATAGCTGTGATTCAGAGCTCTTTTTGATTTAGACACTGCGTTTTTAAACCAGTAAAGATTTTCTTGGTGGCTATTATTGGTGACAAAGTCCATGAGTTTAATGAATTATAGCAATTTCAGAAAACAGAAAAACAACTAATCAAACTTTAAAAAAAAAAGAAAAAAGAAAAGAAACAGTATGTATTTAATTAATAGTGTGAGGTCAGAGTGAAATTTAATGCTAAAAATATGCTAGATCACACATGGGCAACATAAGGCCCAGGGGCCGCATACAGCCCACAAACCAGATTAATCCGGCCCGTGACATCCTCACAGGTGACCTTAAATTGACTCTTGCTCAACACTGGGATATAATATAATCTGAGATAAGACGAGCGTCTCAAAAACATAAAAGTTACCTTGGGTAAAAGTGGACATTTGGATATTTTTTCACAAAAATACTCAGGGTCTGTGGAGAAGCTATACAAAGTTACTACAGATACAAACCAAATATCAGTTGTGAACCTTCACTTTAATAGCATTTAACTACTGTTGTAAAAAACACCCAGACTTTTATTTTTGAATAAACACAGGACAGGAAATGTACCATAAAATATTCTGTATGTATTTTTACAGCACTTTTACCTTTAAAATATAAATGGTATGCATGTGGTACATGGGATGGATGATTATTATTTCTTTAAAACTTTGTTTTACCCACCCCTGACCTAGATGCTGTATAAATGTAACATTAATCCTTCATTAAAAGCAAAAGAGTGGAAAATGTGCGTCTATATCTCACTTGATTTAACATAATCATTGTCTTGAAGCGTTAAGCGTCTCAATCACTAGTTTCAGGTCTTCATTAATAGAACATGATGTAGATTTTATAAATGCTGTTCCCATTTAGAGGGAAGTAGATGACAGGAGAAGACAGGTCCAACATGTGCCTGTTTGCAGGTGTTTTTTTTTTTTTTTACAAGAAGACCACGTCCGCTTTTTACATACAGTCTACATGTATGTACTGTATATAAAACACTCTGAGTCCCTGCACCTCATTTTAAGAACCACTGAAGTAAGGTACAAAATACAGCTTCACAGAGTTTTATTATAATACATATAATGAACCTGAGTGAAAATCCAGTAATTGCTGAAACACTAATTGGAAAAGACAACAGCTGAAAGTTTCTGCTCACCTGTCACTATGTGTCTATGTCTTTATCTGTGTGTGTGTGTGTTGGTCTCACCTGTCACATCGTTGACCCCCAAAACCCTCCTTACACCAGCATGACCCTTCTTGCTGGGCTGTCAATCAAACACACACACACACACACACACATAAAAAAAAAAAAAATAAAACAGTGTGAGTGAAAGAGAAAGAATATCTGGGTTTGAAGTTTGTGCACTTGAAATAGCTCCACTTTCTCAACTTAAAAACAGTCAAAAAACAAAGCGAAGTAAAATTATCAGTAATAAAAATAGTTGCTCAGTTCGTTTCACAGAGGGGCACACACAAAAAAAGAAATCAATGAAATGTGTCACTTTGAAATGAATTAAAAATGTGCTTGTATTTACTCTGAACCTTCGTCCACAAAGAGACTAAAATAAAACAGAAAGATAGAAAGATAAAGTACGGGTATGCGTACAGGGAGAAGCCTGGTTTGAATCTGCCACACACGACTGGCTGACAGAACCGTGCACGTCACATGAGCACGGTTCACAGGGATTCTCCTCCTCCGGCCTCACCTGGTCAGGTAAAAAAGAAAGAAAGAAAGAAAGAAAGAAAGGAAGAAAGAAGCAGACTTTTTCTTTAACCTCCATCCTTATATGGACATCCTGTGGGTGTGTTTATAGGTCTCAACTTCAGGCTTTACAAAATGTGTTTTTCCGTGATTCATTTTATATTGCATATTTAAAAAAAAAAAAAAAAAAAAAATACAAGAGTAGTGATAATTGTGCAGAAGTACGGAAGAGTATTATTTAAAAAAATTAAAAATTAAATAAAAAATAAAAAATAAAAAAGCATGACATGTAAGTCAAATTCTGAGATTAAAGTCATAATTCGAGAAAAAGGTAATAATTCTAAAATCAAAGAAAACGTCATCATTCTGAGATTAAAGACAACGTCATCATTCTGAGATTAAAGACAACGTCATCATTCTGAGATTAAAGAAAAAGCCATAATTCTGAGACTAAAGTCATAATTAGAGAAAAATACTTTTTTTCTCAGAATTCATGCTGTTTTATTTATTCTTTCAATTTGTTCTTCAACTTGTGGCACTAATACTCTTCCGTACAGAAGTCACAACATACAGTACAGTTTTTTTTTTTTTTTCCAAAATGTCACAAATTCAATCCGATTCAAAATAAAATTTGAGTACTTTTTGCTCATATGTGTTTATATATAGTCATGTGATCAGAAAAAGAGGATATAAGACATTCTGTAATGCACATTCTTATAGCCTCTGTTGATATGTTTTAAACACCTGTAAATATACAGATATATATATATGGGACGTACCCCAGCAGGTCTGTAGTACCCAGCAACGCAGCTCTGACAGTTGACGCCCCCGGTGTTGTCACGGCAGCCAACGCAGACCCCGCCCCCTCTGTATTTGCCGTGCATGTCCAGGCTGAGTGACAGGTCTGCGACAGTCTGATTAAAGAAGCACTCCTCCGCTTTACTGTGGCAGTTACACTCTGGAAAATGAACACAAAAAACACAAACACACCTTTTCAGTCCAAAGACGGAGCATGAAGCAAAGAGGAGTGATCCTTTTTACTTCTTATTCGACACAAGTTTAAAATAAACAGAAAGTGACCACAAGCTTTGTTTCACTGTATATCTCTCAGTTACAGAGAGTATGTTCCTTTTCTTTGAGTCTGAAACTTGAAATCTCTTCATTAATGTATTTTTAAAGCAGGAAGTTGTGCTGAATTCAATATTAACAGAAATCAATTCATGTCAGGATGAAACATGAACAAAAAAGACAAGTTTCACGTAAAGACTTATAACAGGGGTGTCCAAACCTTTTTTTTTAACGAGGGTTAGATTTGATAATGTGAAGATTTTCAGGGGCCTTTTTTTTTAACAGTAAACGTTACATAAAAATGCACTTTTATAATCATTGTATTTTCACTGTCACAATTATCATTTTTAAATGGCAATGTCACCAAATCTAAGCCACGCAGTAAAAAAAAATCTGGAGGAAGAGCGGGCAATATTGGCAAAAAATTATCTTGATATATTTATTTTTTTTGGACATTTTTGATATTTAGCCAATTTAAAAAATGTGATTTTAACTGTCTGAGATATAACTCGTTGATCGTTGCTTGCAGATGCACACAACTTAAATTAAAGGAAACAACTCTTATTGACTGTCTTAAAACTTAAGCTTTAAAAAATAAAGATTTAATACATTAATACAAACAAAATCCCCAATTTTCAGTCAAATAAAAACGTTTTTCCAAAAATTGCGCAGAATTTTCCACTTCTTAAAAAAGTAAAAATACAACATTAATACAACAAATATGTAATTGTATACATTAAATAACACCACAGCATGTGGCTGCTAATGTTGTGTGTATTCAGCGTTGCAACAAAGAACTGATAAATCCACAAGAAACTTCTTTTCTGGTCTTTGTCCCTTTATGACACTAAATGAGTATTTTTGCTGTGTGGACAACAACTTATTGATAAATTAAGGACATAGCCGAGAGACTAATTGATCATGAAAATAATTATTACATAACAAATGTGTAAAATCTGTTGTATTTTAATGGATTTTCTCATGTGAGGCCAAGTGATATTCCTGGATCCTCTGAATTTTTGTGTATAGTGTTTTTTTCCTTTTCTTTTATTTATTTTAGAAACAACATATAACATAAGACAGTTCACGACCAACACAGTGAGTGTCCGCGGCCGTGTTTTCGGTGGGAATGTGCTCAAAGGTCACTTTTACCCTGAGAACTTGTTCCTCACAATTGGCACCGATGACCTTTGAGGGTATATCGGGAGTCGGAGTCTCTCAGTTAATCCTGTCACGTTCCTTTACTAGCACTTTTTAACGCCTCGTCAGTGTCAGTGGAAGAGGACGCCGTCGCAGTCGGGCGACTGTTAGAAGGCGTCGCCCGTGTGAGATAAAATGAAGATTATACGCTGTAACCCTGGTTTTATGATGACAGGTGGAAGCCTCCAACCTAATTGCTCGGCTGCTGCGCAGTCGATGAAGGTTAATGGCTGTAAAGGTGACTTTTGACGGCCTCAGAAAAGTGGTGATATTACAGAAATACAGCGATACAACAGGTATTTTAACAGGTAACATGTGGTGTGTGGCCACATTACCATAAACGTAGGCGTCAAACAAAGAGCATTTCAAGTGAGGGAAGTTTGATTTTGGTTGGAACAGTCGTGTCGTGGATGGACTGCTGCTGCTGCTGCTGCTGTTGTGTGTGTTCTTTTTCTTACGTTCACACATATGGCGAGTCAGGAAGGTCCCCGCCATCCAGGGCTGCTGGTGGTAACCAGGGCAACAACGATCGCAGCTCTCCCCGCACGTGTGGTGCTCGCACTCGCAGCTAAACTTCTGCAACCACACACAATTACATGAAAGACACACATTAGCGGAGTTTCACAGATTTATCAATTACACGTGGAAAGAAAAGTGTTAAAAAGTCGATGAGTGTTATTGTAAAAAAAAATCTGAAAACACTAATTTGCTGGTCCAGAATCCAGTCTTAGTGGGGCTGGGTGATATCTCAATAAAAAATAAAGTAAAATAATAATACTTAATTTCTCAAAAGTCTCAAAATGTCTGTTTGTTTTTTTTGCTTATTTTAACCATAAAAAGGCCAGAAAATGTCCTGTGAGTCAGTGCTTTTGCCCATTTTTCCACAATAAAAATAGTGTATTAACAATTTAAAATGAAGAAAAAACACTGTAGTTGTACATGAACACCAGATTTTGCGCGTTAAATTTGAAATTTGAACAGTAGAAAACATACGTTTAAAATAACATTTGTTTAAGTTTCTCTCTCAAGGTTACAGATTATAGTTTAAAACAACTTTTTTTTCCTTTTATTTTAGCAAGCGAGTATTCAGATCATCATCATAAGAGAAGTAGGCTTTAATTAATCAGATTGATGGATCAGTTTGGTGACAAAAGAAAGAAAAACACCCACATGGATTAACCAATGATCAAAATAGTTTATGATTAATTTAGTAATCGATTGATGGAATAACCGTCGCAGCCCTTCATGGACAAACATGATTAAAAAAACAACAACACCTGCTTCACAGTCATTTGGCTATTACTGTAATCAAACAAGAATTTCCAGAATTACCAAAAAGTACAGGTAATAAACATGTCAATCTCTAAATGACACAACATCAGCAAGTCAGGTTATTTGGGTTTGTGGTCGTGCAGTTTAAACCACACCTGAAGCACCAGTGATGTCAGGACGCACTGACCGCAGCCTGCTTCACTCTTGCTGGGCGACAACTTCAACTTCTGGAGATGATAACATGCTGTTGGGCTACTTAGCGTAAAAGTTTAGGTTGTGTGAGATGAGATTAGAGTCACTCATTTATGAGATGGTGTTCACCTGGGAACACAAGGCGAAAAACAAGAGCTATTCAAATCATTGTACGGTGCTCTTTAAAAAAAAAAAAAGCCTGATTAACGGCGACGTCTCCTCAAAGTCGATACAGACGTGTGTGTGTTGTGTGATTATCTCCACACACCTGCCATTCATCAAATCCTCTTCACCACACGGTTCCTTCAGCCACACACACACACTCTCAGCTGCGAGGAATTGTTCGTCCTGGTGTAATTTTTCCCTCAGAGTAACCTGTGTTTCCCCGCCTCGCCGCAAACAAGCTCATCTCTACTGTTCTGCAGCTTCACTCAGCCCCCCCGCCTCGTCCGTCTGCTCCCCACTTTACTCGTCTTATGTGCTGGTCAACTCCGCTCACAGCTCAGGTCTGTCCTGCACACCGCCGTCTCTGTCTCACACATAAATCTGCACTTCAGCGTGTTCTGCATTTGAATGAAAGTATAATTTCATCTTGTATCCGGTAAATATAAAGCAGCAGCGTCCATGCTGCGATTACAACGATGTGGTTCCTTATTTTTCTCCTACATTTGTGACGTTCATCTCAGAATTATCTTAAAAAAAATAATAGTTTAACTATTCATGATTTAAAGCTTCAGTGTGTAACTTTTGCTGATTTTGTTGTTGTTGTTGATGAAGTTATCTACAAAAGAGTATTAGTGACACATGTGAAAAAAAAAAATCCCAGAATTCTGAGGAAAAATTCAGAATTCACACTAATCTCAGAATTCTGACTTTAATCACAGAATATAGACTTTAATCTCAGAGTATAGACTTTAAAGGGGACATATTATGCAAAATCAACTTTTAAACCATTTTAAAACTTATATTTGGGACTCTGGGGGCCCTACCAGTCACCAAAGTGTGGAAAAAGAATACTCCGTCATGTTTTCGTGGTTCCCCTTAGTGTAAGTATAGGCGATAAAACACTCGATGTTGAATTCCCTGCGCTTATGACGTCAGCATGCGCATTTCACCGCGAATGTTACCGCCCCACCAGTAAGTTTACTTCGAGAGCTCCACCTTAGCTCCACCTTGTCCCTGCGAGAGTGCAGACGAGGGAGGAAGAGCGGTATTATGTCAACGTGGCGGGACAAGTGTGCTGTTGGTGGCTGCACAGTGGAGCACAAACTTCCAGCCTCAGAGGATTTTATATATGAAGCTAATGTTCCGGATAAAGTCAGCAAACGTGTGTTCGCACCACTTCGCATCAGACTGCGGCCAGCGGTCACCGTATTTAGTCAGCGAACGTATTTCACCGACGTACAAACACACACATTTTTAAGAAAAGGTCACATGGAGCTCATAACTGACCATTCTGACACGTCCTAATTAAAAATATTTGTTCAGTACGTCCTCCATGACCGGAGCACAGACTCAGTCTGATACAATCACATACAGCGGCCGTTTATGCCGTTAGCCACTGGCGATCAGCGGTGCTGCACTCTCTGTGAAAATCAGTTAAAAAGACAGCACCGCTGATCGCCAGCGGCGAACAGTGAGCTGCCTAAACTGGCGCTGTATGTGTGAGTGCCGTCACAGGAACAGACCTCCGACACATGGATACATAGGGACAGCACAGCTGATCGCCACCGCTGATCGCCAGCGGCGAGCGGCGAGCGGCGAGCTGCCTAAACTGATCGCCAGCTCCGGAGCATACAGTCACCGGTCTGATACAGCGCCAGTTTATTCAGATCGCCGCGCGCTGCTGGCGATCAGCGGTGGCGATCAGCTGTGCTGTTCCTAAGTGTATTTAACTGATTTACAGTTCGGCACTGTTCGGCTCGATCCTTATGTAGGACGTCTCTTCCTTTGACGGCACTCTCGCTGTTTTCTGCGCATGCTGCCATGTTGATATTGTCAGAGAACTAGTGGAGGGAGGGGGAGACGAGAAGCAGCTGAGCGAGTGAGAGCTGTAAAAAGGACAAATCAGAAACCCCCTGGAAGAAGTGGGTGTGTGTTTGCCTGTGTCTCATTTGCATATAAAGGGACCATGCACGAAAACCGAGCGTTCTGAAAGGGGCGGGTTTAGCAGGGTTATTGAAATGCTATTGTGCTTCATCCTTATGGTATTTTGACCAAGGCATGTCACTGACATGTTCATTAGGACACCAGGGAACTATTTTAATGGGGGAAATAGGGTATAATATGTCCCCTTTAATGTTAGAATTCTGACTTTAATCTCAGAATATAATTTAATCTCAGAGTATAGACTTTAATCTGAGAATATAGACTTTAATCTCAGAGAATAGATTTTAATCTCAGAATTCTATATTTAATCTCAGAATTCTGATTTAATCTCTCTTTCTTTCAATTTTTGTTTACATAAAAAAAATACTCTAATACTCTTCCTTTGTTTGGCAATTCATATTTTATATTCATATGCTGCGTTCTTCATCTGAAAAACAGGCTCCGTTGAGTAAAACTATCAGACCTGACAGAGGGAGTGTTTGTGTGTATCCAGCAGCAGTGCAGGGGTGGGTGGGGACAACAAAGCCTTTATCCCCTCAAACAAACAGCAGTGGAATTAACTCCTGAAACTTTTTTCTTTGTGTTTTCAGTCACGTCTCGACCTCAAAATAAAAATCCCTACCTGGGTGCAGCGCAGGTAGAGAAACACAGAGAGATTTATGTGGTGCTGACGGACATTTGTTTACATTTAAATTGCACCATTTTAAGCCAGAAACTAAGAATTTGTAATCGAGGTGAGCAGCGGCTACAATAAATTGTTCTCCACCTCATTTGACACCAGAACGTTCACATTAAAGTGAAAATAAAACGGGGCAGAAACAGGTAATTACCAGTAGACGTGACCCCACTGAAAGCCTATGAAACAACTATGTACCCACAGGAGAGACGACTGCGAGAAAAGAACCCCGGTTCACTTTCCAGACGGTCTGTGGGTCGCAGTACGGGCTCACAGTCGCCCTCTCGGGAGACAAATGAATTCAGAACTAAACACAGTTAAAGCGGAACGTAGCAGGAAATTTGCCAACTTCGAGGTTCAGTAATTCAATTTGGGACTCTGTAAATCGGTGGATGTGGGGATTGTCAGATTTAGCTGAGAGGAGAGTATTACAATAGCACAGCCGGAGCCAAGTTTGGATTTGTTGGCACGAGTGAATTTGCCCCTTTTATCTAAGACACAACGCTCGAAAAGAAAAAAAGAAAAAGAAAATCTGGCTTTAGGCTGCCTTTGTGCTGAGTGTGCATCTAAAAAAAAAATAGAAAAAAAAATAAAAAAGTTCTATAGGGTAGATGATTGTCAACAACTCATCTCACAGGACTTCACCTTCTGCTTTTCCTGATCGTCTGCCCACAGCTTTCCTGCACGGGTGGCTGAACTCGTATCAAAGTTAGAGACATGCGCGTCTGGTGGGAACTGAAGGTTTGATTTGATTTGCACAAAATTACAATGAGAATACAAGAGAATGCAGTGATCAAGTTGATCTTCAGCCCAACATATAATATACAGTATGAACAATAGTATACTGTGTACACCGTCCAAGAAACAAAACTCTTTTCAAAATGTACATAAGAAAATGAATAAATCTGCTGGACTTTAAGATATTATCAGCCCACTCAGTCTTATTACTGAAACTACATCTATGTACACACATAGATAGTGTACAATAGTGTCGAAAATAAACTTAAAGGTGACGACTTAGAGCAGAAAATCTGAATTCTTCTTCTAAGGTGCGTTTGTGTGTCGACCAAATCCTGGATATTTGAGAATCCACCTTTTAAAATTTGATTCCACTCAACTGTGAATCAAGTTTGACACAAAAATAAGTACAACAATTATCTTTAATGTAAGGTATCACAGGACAATAATACATGATTATCTTGCAACAAAATAATGTATATGTGCTATAATTGTGTTTGTTAATTAAAAACATGTCTGTAAAATAAAATAAAAATAATTTCACATTTTCATAAGAAACATTTTGTTAGATTATGTATTTTTCAGTGACCATTTTAATGTAAATAAACTCATTTTAAAATGATGTGGTCCTGGTATAACTTGATAAAGCAGGCGCCCCGCTATCTTGTGGCACTTCAAAATAAATCACTAGGACTGTATGCTGGTGGGTTATTTTCATTTAAGAATTATTAAATTGTCCACATTAATGAACAATCTACCAATAATTGAACTAACAACAAGCTAGTTTGAGTACTTTTTTTAATCCCAACATGACTGTAAAGTTGTGTATTAACCCAAATATCTAATCCTAATTTAAAATTAAACACATACATTTTATTAATGTACAAAAATGTTAGGTTGGAAATTAATATAAAAGATCATGGTATTGCTATGTGAGTGGATCCATCGAGCCATGGTTTCTCAAACTGTGGTACGTGTACCACCAGTTGTACGCCAGCTTCCTCTGGTGGTACTCCTGAGGGAGTTTGAGTGTGTAGAGAATAAAACAAATAATGATCATTTAAATAATTAGAGTCACCTTATGTCTGGCTCCATCTTGATCTTATGTCACTATACCATTGTGTGAAGTGTGTGAGGAAGAGGAGGATGGTGAGATAGCAAATTATCTTATTAGGAATAAATCTGCCTCCTGTGAAAAGTCCATGCAGCACTGTGTTTTAACGTTGGTGATAATGGTGTTACTTTTCTCAGGTATAAAAAATTTGACAACCACCACCGGCACAGACCCCATAATATTCACAATTTCTTTTTCTAAGACAATTTTAAATAATTCAAAGTTTTTAAAGATGGTTGTACTGAGACAGGTAAGATGGGTAAAGAGGGAGAAGAAACTAGAGCTCTTCACACACCAGTAACACCACTTCTTATTAATGACATCACCACCATGGGACCAGACACCGGTGTCACATCTGAGTTAGAACTTCACTGTTCAGCCTCGGGACACAAAACTCAACCCCGAGATGTGTGTGTGTGTGTGTGTGTGTGTGTGTGTGTGTGTGTTCTTGTTCTTGTATTTATCACCTCTTTAGGACCCTAAAGACACTGACCTTGTCAGGACCGGTAGTCCTCAAGGAGACCAGGACCTGGTCGCAATGAGGCAGAACCTAATTTCTGAGGAAGTTTAGGGCTACGATTTAAAATTGTGGTTAAGTTAAGGTCAATGCAGAGTCCTTAAAAGGAAAGCCGTGCGAACCCGAGTGTGTGTGTGTGTGTGTGTGTGATGAGACAGAAAGAGGGAAAGATCAGGTGTCTGGTATCAAACACTGCTCTGTTTAAAGTGACATGGGAGACAACGCTTCACTGTGTCACCTGTGTCCCCGACACACACACACACACACACACACACACACACACACACATATAGAGGCTTTTTATAGTGCGGTGGATAAAAAGCTGGTGCCCGAGGCTGCTCTTTGCTCCCGTTCAACATCGTGGAGAGCTCCAGTGGCTCGGTGTTATTGTTAAGTGGAGTGAGAGAGGAAGAGGAGAGAGAGGGAGGGAGGGAGTTGAGAATCTTACCTTTGTAGCCGTGTTGAGTGGGCAGGCTTTAGCGTGGCCGTAACAGATACACATGCCTCCGACTGAGATGTCCTTAATGGAATAATAGTACTGAAACGAGAGAGAGACACACATGTTACATGTTATAATGAGCGCGTGCTGTGTTAATGAGCAACAATGCAATGGGAAGCCACTTTGATGGAGAATCACAGGTGCAAATAATCACATTAACGATGATGTGTGCACACAGCACTGACGTACACAAACTGCACAGAGCCGACATGTCACTTATTTTACTGCTGAATATATTATATGTATGTATATATGTATATATATATATATATATGTATATATAAATATATGATATATATATATATCATATATATATATATATATATATATATATATATATATATAAATGAAAAGTGTCGTCTGCAATACGCTCGGTGTTAAAGGGTTAAATCCACTTTCAGACATGAAGTCCATGATAATTTTGTTCTCTGTTCACATATATGATTATGGTATGGCATCACTACAGATTTCCCAAAATCTATTAGATTATATCCAATATCCAATTCACTATGTCCTGAATCGATTTCCAATTCGATTCAATTCAATTTCACTTTGCATACCAATTTTGCTTGGTTATGAAAGAGGTTTTTCACTGAACTAATGCAGCAAATTGTATAAACTCCCTTACTTGGTGTATCATTAAAAAAATATTTCCATTAAAAATTGACACCCAAGCAGTTGGAGTAATGCTGTCAGTTTTATTTAATATGACCACACAGAGAGAAACTCAAACATTAATTCAAACATGTTCTATTTTAGAAATATCCAGCCTAGAAGCACATCAGACAGCTAAGTAAACGCCATGTTGTCCAGCAGAGGGGGCTGTGCATGCAGCTTGTCAATGAAGGACACAAACAAACTAAACTGTTCTCCTGAGCGCACAATCACGACACCAGAGCTTCTGTAAAGTAGCGTGTGGCAGTGTTTCTGTTATTTCTGCAGACGTTTGGCTTTTTTTTTTTTTAAAGAAGTGATATCAAATCTTTCAAATGCAGACTGATATGAATCAGAAAATAATTTTTCTCTTTTTGAAACCCAGCTTTATTCACAACAACAGGAGAATTATCCAGCGCGTTCCCAGCTGTGTTCTCACATGGATTCATTCAGACATTATCCACACATTGGACCAGGGATCTGGCAGAAGACTTTCTGGACAATCCCTGAATAATCTCTGGAGTCCAGTGCATGTCTACAAGCAAATACAGTATGGGACAGAGTCTTGGTGAATCTCTATCTATAATACTTTAAGCCATTCATTCTTATTTGACTTTAAGATTTGGAAACATAAACTCTTAAAGCTGAGACAGATTCCTATGGTAAGTAGGGGTTGACAAGAGGGAGGAAAATTCTTTCCATGGACTCTTGAGTTTGGGATTTTTGGGAAAATATTCCAAATTGGAAACTTTTCAATGGAATTGTGTCATATACCAATAAAAACATTTTGCTTTGTCATAAGCCAAACATGTCCAAAGTGCAGATTTTATGCAGCCCACAGCCTCAGTTTGTTTTTTGTTTTTTTTAATGTATTATTTATGACCAGGGACGGACTGGGACAGAAAATCGGCCCTGGCATAATAACAATAGTCACGAGCCGTAGCCATTATCTCAGCTGGTAAGCAGTTGTGCCCTGACACCCCAGAAATACATGCATTCACCAACTGTAAAAGTGTTATAAAACAGTGCATTTGCATGTAACTTTTACTTTTATTGGCCCCCGGGAATCTTCATAAAAGCAGATTCATTTGTGAAATTTTGTCAATCAAATTAACGGAATGTTCCTTTCTAGAAATCATCTGTGCATGTAGTGCATGTAGGGGGCGTGGCCTAAATATCCCTGCAGTAAGTAGTGCTAGTGCCATGTGTCATATGCTACAATATATTATTTCACAGCGACATTTAGGTTCCCAACCTCTCCTGAAATTCCCAGTTCATTCCCGTTAATTCCCATAAAATGTTTCCAAATTTTGAAAATTCTCAGAATTATGCGACACTAATAGTAAGCTATGTTATATTTGCTGAATCAGATCAAGTCAATATTATTCACAAATCACAGTTTGTCTAAAGGACCTGGTGTACTTTGGTGCACAGCAAGAGTGGACCCAACATGCGCCATGCACATTGTCGTGTGCGGGGATAGCGCATGCGGGAACTGAATTTCCGCCCCAACTGTAACATCATTCTCTTCTTCTTTGGTAGGAATGCGTCCTATTCCCAGTATCTAGACTTGTACTGCCGCCCGATGGTGTCAAATACTACAGGACCATGACGCACGGCCATGTGCACGGAGGTATACCAGGCTCTCCACTGTCCTGATGCGATGCCTTGATTGTAGTTATGTGATTCTAAATCATAACCCTACGTCTACGATGTCATCATAAGGTAAGGTACAAAAGAGTTTCATTTTAATCTATTAACAAGTAATCTAGCAGATATTTATAGTGTCTTGTAAAGAAAAAGGAAAAGTGTTGTGCGTCGCCGTCCAGACTCACCCGTCGCGTCACGATGGGGTCGACGTCTCTGGGGTCACTGAGCGTCAGAGTCATGAGGTCGGCGTTGAGCGTCCTGATTCGCTGAAACACCAAACGGATGAAACGGGCCGAGGTGAAGTTGAGCAGGGTCGGCGAGGGGTCGTCGGCACTGGGGCGGCCGTTGATCAAAGACGTGTGAATCTGAGGACAGAGAGAGAGAGAGAGAGAGAGAGAGAGAGAGAGAGAGAGAGACGGACGAGCGGTGAAACATTGTGTAAGAGCATCAGCTAAAATAAGAGACTTTAAAAAACATTAAAGCCTGTGTTCTTTCTTTATCTTGTAGTGGCAGATGGCAGGAGGAGAGAGAGAGAAGCCTCTGTGGCAACCACAACACAAATGTACATCTGAGGAGGAGGAAGAAGAAGAAGTGTTTTGTTTTTTTAGTGATTATTGTAAGCAGCTCATGTGATACATTTGTCCTTACATTTAAAAGACTCTCAGAGACAGAATGTAAGGACTTTGAAATACAGCTGATCAAGAAGAGAGAGAGTGGACTGAGCCGTGAATACACTGTGACAAAAACAATGAAAGGAGGAAAAACAATTTGACAATAAAACAATAAGTGAAATCTGCTGAAATCTACTGTCCTCTCTGTGACTATGGGCTGTTAATTTGCCTTTCACCTGACAGACTCAGGAACTACAAATATAAAATAAAACACAATCAGGACATGATTCTTTTGTTGCCGGTGACAATACACATTTATCATTAGTGGAGAAGCTCTTAAGAGAATGTAATCTACAGCACTTTTTACAACTTTTTCTTCATCAACAGTGCTCATTAACTCAAACTGTCACACTAACGGGTTTATATTGTGTCATTTTTTAAATTTTTGAAAAATGAAAGATGGTAGACAGCATGGTTATAAGTTATTTCTGGTTATACAACAGGTGAAATCTCAAATTAAATGGCTAATGAAGGTTTCATTAACTACTGACTTCAGACAGAAGTGTACATTTTCGGGTTCTGTGGATACCAAGATGACTTATAAATGCAGTTTAAATATTGATATTGTATTAATTAAAGCAAAATATCCAATTTCCTAGTAGTAATCAGTTTAATCAAAGTTAAACATTTGTTTTAGTCAGCTCTAGTTCTTAATTTAACATTATAGTTCTCTTCTTATTTTCCGATTTAACTTCATAGTTTAAAAAGAGTTGAGGATCCAATCACACACACAGTTAAAGTAACTTTTCATGTGGTTTGTGAACACTATCATGCTCTTGTGACCAAAGACAATCTTGTCCAAAATTCTGACACTGTACTAGTTTAATAATAAAAAATGAATATATATATACTGTATATACATATATATATACATGTATATATGTGTGTGTTCTTGTTAATCAACAGCAATCACTGGAGAAAATGACTTGCAGCCAATTTTCTCAAGTGGAGGTGAGTGCTTTTATTGTGAAATGCCTTTTCTTCTGTCTTCGTTTCTGTGAAATTCTGTGAAAACCAAAGTTGAAAAACGCTGGCTCACAATTTACTAACTCAGTAACTAACTAAGTACTGTACTTGACTACATTTAAATCACATCCTTTACTGAGTAAAAACTGTCCTGAATTTAAATAAATGAAATGTAAAAAAATCACGCACCGGAAACATTGTCAGTGAATGGTGAGGACAGGTGAATGAATGATGAGGACAGGTGAATGAATGATGAGGACAGGTGAATGATGAGGACAGGTGAATGAGGACAGATGAATGAATGATGAGGACAGGTGAATGAATGATGAGGACAGGTGAATGAATGATGAGGACAGGTGAATGAACGATGAGGACAGGTGAATGAATGATGAGGACAGGTGAATGACTGATGAGGACAGGTGAATGAACGATGAGGACTGGTGAATGAATGATGAGGACAGGTGAATGAATGATGAGGACAGCAAACCTATGTACAACATTTAATCTACATTTAATGGTCGCGTTGCTGTTATATCCTCTCATCCACCAAACAAATCAGTGCACCTGTGTATGTTCTGTATCACCACTAATCACCAAGCAGCCATATAATAAGGGAGGAAGGAGTGTGAAGTTTCTGTCTGTCTGCCTGTCTGTCTGACTGTCCATCTGTCTGTCTCACTAATGTGGCCAAAAGCAACATTTGGCATCTAGAGAAAAAAAAAAAAAAAGTCTCTCAGAGTGGGCAGAACTGTGTGTGTGTGTGTGTGTGTGCATCTCAAGAGGGACCAGTTGATGGGTGCAAGCTGCACACTTGGAAATGATGAAGGAGATGGATGTGTATGTGTATGCACACGTGTGTGTGTGTGCGTGTGTGTGTGTGATGGGTGGTGGGGTGACACTGTGAATGTGTGTGTCTGTGTGTGTGTGTGTGTGTGCAATGCTGTGACACACCGCCTACGACTCATTATGGTTTCACTGTGATCAGACGGCTAAGGAACTGTCAACCACACACACACACACACAGACAGCAGCTCTTGACATCTCCAAGCTTGCATCCCCTCTAGCACTCCCCCGCAGGACACACACACACACACACACACATATACACAGCACAGCACAAACACACACACACACACAGGACGATAAACTTAACACACACACACACATACATACATGCAAGCTCAACACAAAATAAATGTGTTCGAACATTCAGGCAGACATCTACAATTATTGGCCAGTGTGTGTGTGCGTGTGGGGGGGGGGGGGGGGTGTAGATGTATGATTAGTTTATTTTCATTGTGTGTGCGTGTGTGTGTTGTAGAGTACATGTATGTGTATGTGTGTTTGTGTCCTCTTTATCCTCATTAATGTCAGTTAGAGCAGGTTCGCCCTCCTGCGCTTTCTGGGTGCAGTTTCTCACACACACACACACACACTGAGCTGATCAAAGCAACGTTATGGTAAACAGTCATGTAACCATGTGCGTGTCAGAGTAAAATAGTCAAATTTAATCCGAGACAAGAAGAATAGCTTCCAAACATGTTAAAAAGAAATGAAGCCACTATTTTAAATCTTATTTTTCACCCATTTATTGATTTTAACGAAGACGCTATAACGTTTATTGTATGTGGAGCGTCTGTGTGTATACAGCAGCAGCGCACAGACAGGCGGGGGGTGGAGAAGAAGTGTTTATAACCCTAACCACTGCTGAACAAATGGGTTTGAGCAGGAGAATTCATTTCAAAAACTTCTCTCGTCCACTTCTTTGTCCATCTCCAACCTTAACGACATAAACTCTAAACTAGGGATGGGACAATATCACTTCTTTGTGTCTAAACTCGGGTATCTACCGTTTTTACGTACACCATTCTCAATTTGGCGGCTATTTAAGATGCAAAATTTCCTTATCTCTCAGCCGTCTATGTAACATATGCTGGACGCCAAACTTAACTTTTGGATTTTGATGCAATAAACATTCATATGTGAGCAAGAGGGACACTTTAAAAGAGAAAAAGTACAAGTATCTTACCAGAAAATGACTTTGGTCGAAGTTGAAGTCACTTTTTTATAATATTACTTCAGTAAAAATCCTTATAGTATATGACATTTACTGCACTTAAGTATCAAAAGTAATTTTCTGATATCAAATGTACTTACGTTTTAGAAGTATTTAGAAGTTTAGAAAAAAAAAAAAAAAGAAGTATTTAGAAGTAAATATTAAAAAAGTGAGGAGTTAGGATTGACCCATGGTGGCTCAGTGGTAGGGGGAGTTGTCTTTCAACTGGAAGGTTGTGGGCTCAATTCCTGGCTCTGCTAGTCTATATGTGTCCTTGAGCAAGACACTTAACCCCATGTTGCAAAACTCTGGTGTAAAGCAGCTCATCAAGACTAGAAAAGCTCTCTATAAATACAGACCATCGCCAACTCTTCTTCTTCTGATTTTATTTGGTCGTAACGAGTAACAACGATAGTTAGAGGAAATGTAGTGGAGTACAAGTTGCTATAAATGTAAATAACAAAGTGCATATACCTGAATGTTGTACTTTTACTTAAGTACAGTAAGGAAGTATTTGTACTTTGTTACATTATAACACTGAATGTGAGTTACCTGACTGACAACTGGCAAAATTCAACTCAACCCAAATTGGCAGAACCACAGCTTGTAAAGCGTTACCTCTCCGTTCTCCAGCGGCTGAATCTTTGAATAAAAGGAGGTGCAGATGACTTCATCGTCCCTGGTGTAAGACGGAGGTCCTCTGCGTGGATTTATGTTGAATCTCGTCAGACACTCGGTGTCTGTGATGGCGTAGTACTGCCAGGGTTCAAAGGTCACGCCGTCTGTAGAGCGCTCCAAGATCCAGTTACCTGCAGACGGCGGCGACGAACAGAAATAATGATCGTGTGTGTTTTTAATGTATGAGGTAGAGAGGAGCAAAGATCAATAGAAATAATAAAGGACGTCCAAGCCCCCGTGATTAGGTCGCCCCTGCTTAAAATACATAGAAAATTGACGGAACGTTCAATATTTCTCATATGAATCTCACATATTGGTCGATAATGTGGAGAAAACTACGAGCAGTAACCCTGTAATGTATGTAAAGTATAAGACGCCCAGTTAATGGGAAAAAACAAGCAAATTGGATGGTTGTTGATGGATGGTGTGTGCCAACTTTATGAGCTTCCATCAGCACTTTACAACAATGTATGCATGATAAGATATTCCACTTTATTATTTTTTTGAAATTCAAACCTTGTTATTGTATAAAACCTTTAGAAAACAAAAAACAATGAACTCTCGAGCGACTTAATGCCTTTAAAGCCTCAGTAATTGTATTTTCTTGTGCGATGACCTCATTCACGTCTTCGTCATTGCACGCCACTTATTTTAAAAGATTTCCGTGCACACTGATGATCAGACTGAATGGATGCCTATGACAGGAAGTCAAACACTTACCTGGCCGAGGTGAGTTGGCGGCCTTTATAATCACATAGGCAATCTGGAAAACCTTTAAAAACAAAGAGAAAGAGGAACAACACAATTAATTAGCAAACTATTCAACCTCTGAAAAACCTGCACAAACACATCAGGTGCTTTTTTTTTCTAGTCATCGCTGTATTGTAAAGAGTATGGTGGAAGATGAACTGGGATCGTGTTTACGTTTGTGTACAAACCTGTGTGTACACATACAGTTTGGCTTTCAATAAAACACATTAACAGACAGTCCTTCAGTGATACAGACAGACAGACAGACAGTGATAGTGAATGTAGGTCAAATGTTGGCTCTCTGTCGCTCGTCGCCACCCCATCTTTCACCCCATCTATTCTCTCTCTCTCTCTCTCTCTCCCTCTCTCTCTCTCTTCTCATAATGTGGGAGGCAGTGTCACATTGCAGCAATTAGAATGGGGAGAAAGCTGCTGTGTTTGTGTGTGTGTGTTTGTGTGTGTTTGAGGGAGAGAGAGAGAGAGAGAGAGAGAGGATTTCAGGGTAACCTTATAGCAGTCATTCAACCACCTACAAAGAGTCACTGTTACCTGTATTCACAACAATGACGGGATGCTGTGTGTGTGTGTGTGTGTGTGTGTGTGTGTGTGTGTGTGTGTGTGTGTGTGTGTGTGTGTGTGTGTGTGTGTGTGTGTGTGCTCTCTCAGCAGCAGCTTGTAACATGGTGACAGGTTTGAGACAGCCAGGCAGCTCCAGCAGCTAAACATAGATGAACACAGCCAATGAATGCAGTGTGTGTGTGTGTATATACATGCATGTATGTGTGTGTTTGGTGTGTGTGTGTGTGTGTTGCAGATATGGATCAGATGATAATATTTTTATATGTATGTATATATATATATATATATATTTTTTTTTATTATTATTTTTTGCTTCTGAAACTCAACACAGCATCGACAAATAAACACGGTGGAAAAAGAAAATCACACAGCTGCTAAATAAATGTTTACTCACAGCATTTATGACTCTTAATGTCAGAGTGTGGTGAGCTCACATCAAAACACATCAGCCACTCAGTAAAAAAAACGTTAGCAAAGAGTAAGGGATTTACAAGATTTGATGTTCTTCACTGAGCTACAGGTGACCAATTAACTAATCTACCTAACCAGCATGAAAACCCAGTGTTAGCAGATTATTGTGATGACTAACTCCTGTTGTGATTTTGATTTTGACGTCATTCATAAATTAAATTTAACAGCATTAACTCCTATTAACTCCATTAATAATGTTTACTGATGTAATAAATCAAGGGAGAAGTAGAAGCTCATTTAAATGGGGTTCTTTTTTGGAGACGCCCCCTGGTGGCAAACTGCTACTAGGTCTCATTTTCTCAAACCAAAAGGGTGCGTTCATAACTTATATATTTTATCTATTGTTAATACACAAATAGGCTTTTGTCATGGGAAAAAAAAGTATATGAGATCATATTTACTGACTTTTGTGCACTACTCTACTTGGTTTGGCATCAGGCACATCGATTTCCATGACTATAGAACCTCCTCAAAATGGGTGTGGTCAAAAAGACACAAACTAGTGACGAGCAAAGCAGTTGTTTTCACTGTAACTGAATCAACTGAAATACAGCTGAACAGGTTGTGATTTGGCTCACGATCGCCAGCTTTCAGCAGTGCTTTCGCTAAATACACCAGACTCCTCTGTTAAATATGGTTATTTTAGACATTTCCTTGCTTCCTTGCTTCAGGATTTTTAAGACTTTTTAAACTGATCTACAGTTCGCCATTGTTCGGTTAGATTCTTGTGTCGGACGTTGCGCTCATGACTCTTCCCTCTGACTGACTCTCTCTGACCAATCAGTGGGCGGAAGCTCACCAGAGCAGGTACTAAAGAAGAACCAGGTATCAGGTACTGTCACTAATGGAACAGCTAAAAAGAAAAAACCCTTATGTCCTAAAATGTAAGCCGCGAGGAAATGATGTCGTCTCCTAATTGTAGTTCTCATGACCTCAAGGAGAAGAAGTATAGAAACATAACAACACTTAAATACACAGAACCATACACAGTGTTCAATCACAGGCTTCCATGGAAATAGGGAAACCATCATGACATACCAGGAAATTAGTTTTGGCAGATATATGAGCGTAGCAGCCAAATGCGCGCTTAAAATGTTTATTTTAATGCTCAATCAGTTCATTTAAGCCCTGTGTCCAGTATGGTTGGGGTTGTCTACAATTAAATGGACCGTGAAGAATCCATTCTGTCTCCGTGTGATTTGGAAACACGGCTACAGCGGTTGTGACGGAGCAGCTGGTGTTTACAGGCCATTCACATGGAAACATGTTCAAAATCTCTCTGGCGTCAAACTCCGATTCCAGTTAGTGGTCGGGCCAGATGTAGCGGGATTTCACACACCCAAGTGCAAACAAATGACAGGGAGAATGATTCATAAACAACAAAAAAAATGTAAAATAATGTCAAAAAAGTAGATTACAAAACTCATTTCTTTTGTGTTTTGGCACAGGCGAGCAGACACGCAGGTGCTGTCAGTGAGATGGAACTGGTGGGCAGACTCGTTAAATTTTACTGTCACTTCAAATGAAAATGTGTTAACATCTCACTGGACTAATAAAGTCGCTTTTGGCCCGGTTCTAAATAAGCGTGAATCATCCAGCGACTCTGACTGCCAAACTTAGGGCAGGCAAACAAGCAGAAGATATTCACTGGAGCCGCACAGTCATCTCATCACAAGATCATTCTGCTTTTTGCCCACCGAGCTGCCACTGAAAACAATTTGGAGGGAGAGAGATTTCGTACATAACTGCCTCCTGACAGCTTTGCCGCAACTACATTGGAATGGAGTTCAAATATTTGAGCAAAAGAAAAATTCAGAAGACATATGAAATGGGCTATAAAACATACAGATTATTTTCACATAAAACAGTGGAGAGGCTAAGGAATCGGCTCGGTGCTGAAATCCATTCCCTTTAAGCCCCCGCTTCTCTATCTGAACTGCCCCAAACACACACACACACGCACACATCTTACACATACACATTAACACGCTCACTTGCAGTCTTGGCTGTAACGTGGCCTTAAGCCTTTTTTTTTTTTAAAGGGCTTCAGCCAGAACAAAACACCAGATGCTGCAATCGCGCTCACATTCTTGCTTTGGCCGGAGCTCCTGTTGAACATTAGAGCAACAAAAGTTTCTTTGGGGTGCAGCAAATGTTTCATTTACCTTCTCTCACTTATGAATAAAGATCTTCTACCGGCCATCAAAGTTCTGACCATGTGCCATTCAGTTTTTTTTTACCTGCTGCTCTCGTGTTACGCAACGATAAACAGTTGTTGAGGTAGACAGCGTGTTTCTCATGAGTAGCAAACGCAGTTTAAGGACGCGAAACCTATTCACTAAGAGAGAAGTGTCATAGACCAGGGATCTCCAACCTTTTGTCTTCTGAGCGCTACTTCGACAAAATGAAAATCGCTTATTTCAACCCAAACAAACTGAAAATATATAATATAATATATATATATATACAGTACTGTATGTTTTATTGTTTGTTGTTAAGCCTATGATGTCATTTTTTTTAATTTTATTTGTCTTATTTATCTCCAATGTACAGCACTTTGTTTCAGCTGTTGTTGTTTTTTAAATGCCTTATAAATAAAATTGGATTGGATTGGAAAACAGACTGATGCATTCACAAATACAACAATAGTTTGTCTTATTCCCTTTTCAGTTTGTTATTATCTGCCCACAGGTCACTGTGTCACTTCACAAGAGTATCCATATGCACAGCTGTATGTATGACGTATACTGGGTATTTCCATTTAGTGAGATGACTGAATCACAACGGCCACCACATTTCCATAATAACTGTTTAACGGACTCGCGTCTCAAGCACGATAACAAATAGTTGCCATGCTGAGGTAAGTATAGCCCTGACGGTGAAGCAGATGCAATAAATTTACAGCAGCACAACAGATACATGGAGAAATGTTGAGAATGATATAACATGACTGGAAGTGAAATAATGTTTAATTAAAGGAAACCGAAAATAAGGAGGCTGAACTGCTGCGAAAACCAGTAGGAAGCAAGTCTACAATATCATGTTTTTAAATTATAAAAGTTGTGTGTGGTGGTCTTCTGGCACTGCATGGAGTCAACGTCCACCTGAGAGTCTGAACTTTGATTTAACACACACACACACACACACACACACACACACACACTCATCAAGCTGACAGCAGCGCAACTGTTTGGCAACTAATTGGCAAATAATAATTTAGTGTTAGATTGGATAAAAATGTCTACCAGGAGCCACTGGTAGACCTTCAAACGTATATAATATGTTCTTTATCTATCTTTAACTATTGAAGGTAAACATTAACAGTGATCTTTAGAAATCAGGACAGCTGAGAGCCAATATTTATGGCCTATTTCTGATTGGAATATAACAGTTTAATAACACACTGGTTTCTTAACTTTTAATGAACAACACTTGTGGTCTGTTTCTCCAATTATCAAATTGTGACTGCGCTGCCATGCACTTAAATATATATATATATATATATATATATGTATATATATATATATATTAGATAAAACACTAATGTATAAAATAAATGCAAAAAACATGAAACAGGTCATTAAAAAAAGTAACTTTTGGATAAAACAATTGGGCCAAACTCATCAATCAATCTGATTTAATGGTCTACTTTTATTATAATGCTTATAAAAAAGTTCTTGTCTTAAACTATAATCCGTAACCTTGAGAGAACTACAAATAAAAAAGAGTTGACCACGGCTGCAACGATTATTCGATTAATTAATAACTAAATAAATCGGCAACTATTTTGGTCATCGCTTAATCGGTTTGAGTGTCTTTTTCAATTATTAAAACAAGTTTTCTGATTTTTCAGCTTCTTAAATGTGAATCATTTCTGGTTTCTTTGCTCCTTAAAACAAAGAAATCATTCAAACTGAGTCATTTTGGTCTGTGGACAAAACAAAGACATTCAAGAACGAGAGAGAAAACGATCGACAGATTAATCGATGATGAATATATTTGTTAGTCGCAGAATAACGATATGATACTTCTGATATTACGTTGAATTAGGCTGGGATTCCCCTCTGTGATCAATGGTATTCATTCAAGAGCAAGAACAATAATAACAAAAGAATGTACTGAGGTCAGGGTGAGGGTGAAATTCCCTGTAGGAGCAACGTATGATAGAAATCTCTGAAATCACATAATGGAACACAGATGTTTAACAAGACCTGCTGACTTCTCCTTACTTGCTCTACATTAACATGTGTTTTCAAATTCCTATTCAACTCTAAATAAATCTCTGTCTGGTTTGCTCACTGGTCTAAATGTCTTTAAGATTAAAAATCTTTGGGTGCTCATGTGTATGTATGAAGACCGTTCCAGTAAAGCGGGGGGGGGTTTAACCAACCTCTTGCGTGTGACATGTATGTATTTGTGGTTTAAGTGATTGAGTGTGTGTGTGTATTTAGAGAAGCTATAATGAAAAGCACTTTGACTGACAGCCTCTTTTCAGGACACTGATCGCTCTGCCAGGTTCTGCCCGCCGCCTCCAGACTGCAGAGCCAGTCTGTGGTTTGACCCTGTCGAGAAAACTGTCCATCAATCACAACGGCCACCACATTTCCATAATAACTGTTTAACGGACTCGCGTCTCAAGCACGATAACAAATAGTTGCCATGCTGAGGTAAGTATAGCCCTGACGGTGAAGCAGATGCAATACATTTACAGCAGCACAACAGATACATGGAGAAATGTTGAGAATGATATAACATGACTGGAAGTGAAATAATGTTTAATTAAAGGAAACCGAAAATAAGGAGGCTGAACTGCTGCTAAAACCAGTAGGAAGCAAGTCTACAATGTCATGTTTTTAAATTATACTATAATATTATATCACATGGTCATTTTTACAACTTCACAGGGTTACCACACCTTGGTGGACATCAAATTCAAGGACTTTTCAAGGACTTTTCAGGACCAATTTCCTCAGACTGTATGTGCTGACACAACTTAAGATGGGAGGGGCCATGGTGTCCACTTTTATTGATTTGCATCTGGACAAGTGATTGACCTTGGGGTCTTGGACAAACCGGTCTTTGTAATTTTCTTTTGTGAGACAGAGATCTTGGAGTTTTCATTTCCCAGGCATCACATCATTTGCTCTCTCCTGCTGAATGTTACTCACTCTTTGTTCTGCATGGAATCTCGCGCCAACGGCGGAGAGAGAGACAATGGACAGTGTCCACAACAGCGCTAGTAATTATGACTTCACGTTTGTTCTGCGTAGGCCGAGTCTAAAGACATCAAGCAACGCCCTGCTTTAAAAGTACCAAACCAATACAAGGCTCAACAGATTGAATCTTAAAACTTGTGAAACTTTCATGGGTGCTTATTTTTGTGTTTTCCGTCTTGCTGTACTAGCTCAGTGTTGCTGCAGCCTCCATCTGGCCGTTAAATTGACAACTTCCTGTGTACAGTAGGGATGTAACGATTACCGGTATGACGATAAACCGCGGTAAAATTCCAGACGGTTATTATACCGTTTCAAATTTTAATTATCGTTAAAACCGTGATTGATTACCGCAACTGATTACCGAAAAACTCACAGTGATACTGCTCATTTCCGGCTGAAGCCTTCTGAAGACCACCACACACAACTTTTCAGCGAGTAAGTCAACAAAAACGGGATTTCGGAATAGTGGGAAACGTCATGGTTTGTCTCGCGAAAGCGAGTAGTGTGCAGACGACACATACCGTAGCAGACCAAAATGTGTTTTTTTATTTTATTTTTATGCTGTGTACGACCGCTGCTACTTAATTATTATCCGACACAGAGTGAGGACCTGTGTGTGTGTGTGTGTCAGTCAGTCAGATGATAATTATTATTATTATTAATAATAATAATAATAATAATAATAATGATAATATTAATAATAATAATAATAATAATAATAATAATAATCATATAATATAAAATATCTTTTTTTAAATAAAACTTGGTTAAAAGATTTCAGTGTGTGTGTTCAGTACTTTTGGAACATTTTGAACACATCTAACAATACCGTGATAATATTGATAACCGTGATAATTTTGGTCACAATAACCGTGATATGAAATTTTCATATCGTTACATCTCTAGTGTACAGCAGAGGAATGTCAATGCGGCTGAAATGCGTCTTCTCACAAGGGTGTTTGGGGTCTCCCTTAAAGATCGAGTGAGAAGCTCAGCCATCAAGGAGGGACTCAGTAGAGACACTGCTACTTTGCATGGAAAGGAGCCAGTTGAGGTGGTTCTGGCACCGGGTAAGGATGCCACCAGGGGCAGACCAAGGACTACGTGGAAAGATTATATCTCCTCACTAGCCTGGGAGCGCCTAGGGAATCCGGCAGTTAGAGCTGGGCAATGTGGTCAGAGAAAGGGAAGTCTGGGGCTTCCTGCGAGAGCTGCTACCCCCCCGTGACCCCATCTCGGAATTGCGGTTGACTTTGGTTGGACGGATCAGGAATAGGAACAAGGATGGAAGGAATCAAACCTCATCAACAGGTCTTTCACTGGAGTTTTAGTGTCATACTGTGCTACAGTCAAAAGCATGTATTACAATTCAAGATTTCATCTAAAAATGAGTATACATGGACACGAGGACACTCAGCTCCCACTGTTTGTGGATTTCCATCCAGAGAGAGGCTCAGAGAGAGGAATTGAGGTTGGAGATGTCTCACACACACACACACACACACACACACACTCAAACATGCAAAGCCCACTGTCATTTTCTAAGTGAGATGACTATGGTGGTCACAAGGGAAATTCATCGCACTGGAGGGTAAATAACTTTCCTGATTGAGACTCACATACATGTACACACACACACACACACAGTGACACACACAGTGACACACACAGTGACACACACAGTGACACACACAGTGACACACACAAAGTGACACACAGTCATTCATTCCACACCACACGTGAGGTCCATCTATTATTTGGACCAATATGAAAGTGACTGCAGTAATAAACTGAGAGTCACTTGATGAACCAAAGATCAATTACAGTCCCTTCCAATAAAATTGGTTGTTAACGTTGTCCCATGTCTGAATATTGTGAATTCACAGCATTTGAATATTGGGATTTTCAACTTCCTGTATGGGAATGAAATGTACACATGTGAACGACGTCGCGGTATTGACGACTGAAGAGCTGAGGATCTTGTTAGCAATAAACTCATCCATAATCTAATCTTTGCTTGTCAGTCATGATGCAAAAGTCTCTAAATCAATAATTTAAAAAAAGGAAAGGTTGTTTTATTTATAAAGCACTTTTTATACAGTGATGTAAAGTTCATTATTTTAAAGTCACATATTTTAAAGTTTTATTGCTCATCTTTTGTGCTTATTTATTACTATTATTTCTTATTTATTTGTATTTTTTTAAACATTGGTCAACTGAGGTTTTTAAATACATTTGACTTAACTTCAAGTTGCCAAGTTGAAAAATGCAATTGATAATGAATTGTTCAAACAAGAAATCGCAAAATTAAGAATAAGAATTGTTCAAATAGGTAAAATATTGTAAAATATTCAAGTTATAAGAAGGTAAAAGGGGTAGAAACTTGTGAAAAAGTTATAATATAATATAATTTTTTATACAGATTATACAATACAGATAATATGACACTTTTTAAAAGCATATGATAACAATGGTATGGTCTAAAGTTTTTAGTCTAGATTTAAATACTGCATTGGATGGAGAGTTTCCAAGATCAGGGAGTAATAAATAAACTATTTTTGACAGGAAAAAACATGTGACATGAAAGTAATTAATGTATGGTTACTAATAATTAATGAATGCTTCTGTATCTCAGATTTTGTGGCAACATTAAAAAAACATTAATACAGAGTTGAGTGTGGAGATGAGAGTGCATGACGGCCTTTTATTCATTCATCTTTCTTTTTCTTTGTGCTATAAACACAATATTTTCTCAACTTTGACTTCATTGTCAGGCTTCACTGTAGTTTAAAGAAAAACACGATTTCCTCACGTCCACCACTTTGCATATGTCAGTGGAAAATAACAGAATCATTTAGAATAGTGAAAATCTTGCTTTTTAAGTAAGATGGGCAGCTTTTCACTGTTCACTCACAGAAGTGAGTCAGCTCAGTGGGTGGAAATTAAAAAAAAGAAAAAGCTTTTAAGGCCACAAAAAAGGTCACACATTTCTTATCCAGCTGTCAGTGGCAATTATACTGTTTCATTCATTTAATTGTGCATCTCTTTAAAAGAAAAGAAGGACAGGAACAGGAGTTGGAGGAATTTGTGCACATTCAAATGATCGATATTATTGCAATTTTAGATTCTTAAACAGGTGGTGGTCAGCGACATCACACATAGGATACATATATTTTAGTGAGGAATTCATAGATGATGAATCAGTGAATAATAAGTCACGAGGAAAGATGCAGGTCCACGCATGTACATTAAGAAATAAATCACACAAGATTTTCAGTTTTGAAGATTTTGAAGATTTGATGTTTTTCTTGACTCATGTAAGAAACAAAAAACCTCAGAAAATCCAATAAACACATTTGGAAAAAAATGTGATTTATACTTTAAAACTGGATCGATTTTGTCTTGTCTTTTTAGTGATTGAGTCATTTTCAAGGCTTCTCTTTAGTATAGTGGCAATGACCCAGATTTGAAGCACATAGAGCAGGGGCGTCAAACTCATTTTCGTTCTGGGCCCCACATACAGCATCAATTGAAGTGGGATAGCATAGAATAGCATAATAACGAAGTCCAAATGTTTCCCTTTGATTTACATTGAAAAACCTGAAATTTCCTGAGAAAAATAAGTAATAAGCAATTTCAACAATATTAAGCCTAAGTTTACATTTGCACGTGTATATTACAATTTACAGTTTAGTCACAGGCATCTGGAAATGAAAAAATATAATATTTCACATTACGATTTCATTCTAATCATAATTTTCATAAATTCATCCCGCGGGCCGGATTGGACCCTCTTGTTGGTCGGTTGTGGCCTGTGGGCCCATACGTTTTACACCCCTGACATTGAGCTACAAGTCTCAGATGAAAATGAGAATAAAATTCTACTTGAGCAATATTGTGATAGCAGTAGACTTTCCTACAAATATTATTTAACGAGGTGTCACAGCAGATATTCCCCATTGCTACTCTTACGACGGCTTTTGTTTTGCGAAATCAAGATTATTAGCTTTCTGATTATTGAAAGGAGCAACGTGTGCTCCTTTCACAAAAAGATAAACGAGAGTTGTTTCCATCCCTCTCTTTCAAAGCATGTACGAGAACCCACATTGGTCTTCAGGCGCCGTAAAAACGCCCTTTTATTAATGGGTTTTTCAACTTTAGAGCCATTTTTGACTGGCGTCACTTAATTAACCGAGAGTCCCTCATAAACTGGAGTCTCACACACACTCATTAGTTATATTTCCATGACACCTATATAATTATAATCAGCCAGTCTAATCTGTTTAATCACACTTACGAACTTAACTAGATGCCCTAAATCATCCCGCGTCAACACGCGGGCCCCTCAATCATGCCAAGCGTTGCCGTGCTTTTTCAAAATCAGAAAATGGAGACACATTATTTTTAAGCGTGACACACGCCCCTTATGAAATGACAGATCCCAATGCTGCTGAAATAACAGTGGGGATTTTAAACGATTTCAATGAGAAAACAAAGACCTGAGCCGTAAACTGCGAGGATTAATCGCTCAGCAGCATGCAAAGTGTTCACATGACCTTGAAGGACCGAAACCCGACAGATGGCGACGTGTTTATCGCATCATGATCGGTTTATTCACCGTTTATTAACACGCACTGCACATGCATGTGGGAGAAGTTATTGATTAGAAATAAATTGGAAAAATAAATAAATCTAGAAAATAGATCAAAAAATATTGATCAGTGTTTGTAAAACCTGTAAATGACGATGTTCTCAAATGTTTTGTTGTTGTCCACAAAGGGAAAATTATTCAGTTTTTAAGGATTTCTTTGTTACATGGAGCAAAGAAACTAGAAATGATTCACATTTAAGAAGCTAAAACGATCAGAAATCTTGTTTAAGTAATGAGAAAATCTATTAAAGATTAGTAACATTTGGCATGACAAAAGGATGTTTCATGACAAAAGGAAATAGTTCATTACAAAAAGTTATTGAAAATAATAAGATTGATACCATTCACTTATACATGTTTGTCCTCTGTCTCATGAAAGAGATTGAGATTATTGCTCAGTTCAACTGTTGATTGGTTAATTGGAAATATAAAATATTTAAGAGTGTTGATCCTACAATATCCTCATATCTGGCAACTAAAAATAGGAATAAATAAATTGTAGCAAATAGGGACAGGAACGATTATCACTGGATTGGATATCGGACGGATAAAAATGTAAAATACAATGCAAAAGGCCTATATGTCGCAAAAGCATTTTAGCTGCATCATGTTTGGACTGTTTATTTCTTGTATCGGGGAGAACAATATTTGTTACATGTGTTTTTAACAGCTTCATAAATGGTCTAAAATTACTGCATCAGTATTGGTAGATGCTCAAGTTTGTTATCGGACATAAACAAGTGGTATCGTCCCATCTCAAAATGCAAAGAAAAAACAAAAACTAACCCCAAATTATTCTTCATTTTTGACGATGACAAATGAACAACAAAGAAAACACAGCTGGTTACAGTCAATTTAAAAAATAATCCAAATAAAATCAATCCAAAAGTCACCACAGTTATCAATTAGATCATCAAAACATTCTTTCTTACCTGTTTTAAGTCGAGAGTGATGGTCACAGAGTGATACTCCATCCCATTCTTGATGGAAGGACTTTGCCACCAACGATTGGTCCCATCAATGGCATATTCAATGGGATGACGCTCTGTGCACACAAACACACACACACAAACACTGAAGGTACAAGTAGCACATTCATGGTTTTAATCCATCAAATTTGTAAAAGCTCATTTGTCTTTTGTGTTATTCTGAAGGGGGAAAACATTCCTCTTGGCTCGTTTGTTATTTTCAGCCATTCAAGGCCGGACAGCAACAATAAAATCTCCGGCCTTATAAGAGAAAGAATAATACATTCTCTTTCCAATTCAGGAAGCTTTATTCACCTTTTGCGGAACATACACGTGGGAAGTGTTAGGACTGCACACAGCAGCTTTAATGACCAGACAGGTTTTATCATATGGCAAAGGTCTGGATGGTGTGTGTGTGTGTGTGTGTGTGTGTGTGTGCGGGATTAAAAAATGGGTGCAAGCATGTGTTTTAAAGAGATGTGAGTTTCAGTTTGGACCTTGGAACTTCAATCACAGAATTACTTACGGTTCTGCTATTACTGGTAATGAACGTGTGTGGAGGATTGTTTTGTCAGTGTTTTTCTGAACAGGTAGGAAGACGTGAAAGACTGAAGCACTTTAGAGAATTGAGTCTGAAGTTGATGTAGTGAAGTGTGTCACTGTAAATCGTCACGGTGATCGCATTAACATTAAGTTACACCAGAGATGAATGTGTTTATTTCAAACGTGTTCAAGTTCATTTTCCTCCTCTTTTGTCACATCCTGTCTGTAGAGAACAGTAACAAATGGTGCTTTTCCGCTATACAGTTCTAGCATGACTCGACTCGAGCTGCAACGAACGATTATTTTCATAATCGATTAATTGATTCATTGTTTGGTCCATAAAATATCAGAAAACAAAAAATTATGATGTTCTCAAATGTCTTGTTTTGTCCACAAACCAAAATGATTCACTTTTAATGATTTCTTTGTTATCCAGACCAAAGAAATGCAGAAAATACTCACATTTAAGACGCTTAAACAATCGGAAATCTTGTTTTCATCATGAAAAATGCTTTGAACCGATTAATCGATGATCAAAATAGTTAGATTAATACTCAATTCATCGATTAATTGTTTCAGCTCTACTCTGGTTTCACTGTTTGTTTTTTACCAGCTAGCCATATAAATAAAAAATAAGAAATGAGCAAGATTGAAATACTAAAACAGAAACAGGAACCAGGAGGCTCATCAATATCATCTCACACCTACAGATTCTGCATATTCAGTATTCAGAGTAAATATTGTAGATTTACTCCACAAACTGAGAGAATGATTGTGTTGCTTGACTGGTGGCTGAGCTGTTAACTAAATCACTGACTAAATTAGAGACCGTCTGAATTACTATTGCAGGCTAATTTTGCATTGTCATCCTGTCATGCTGCGATTGATTCCTCACTTCATTTGTTTTTATCACTTCAGACAAAATCATTGGTTAACATCTGGCCAATCTGGCTCTAATGAACTAATCCGGCATGATTAATTACTGTAATCACCAGGCCTGTGCACCCGTGTGCGTGTGTGTGTGTGTGTGTGTCTTTCTTACCAATCGGGTTCCTATCGTTGCAGATTCGACACTGAGCGTTTCTAATAGGCTGACCAGGTACATGTTCCACCAGCTTACAAAACGCCTCCGGACCCATTGTACCGCACGTGGCATTCGCCGAGATATCTGCCATGGATGCCAGGTTCAACACGGCGGGAAACAGTCCTGAGAAAGAAAAACACAGGGGGATTTGAAAGACTCGGCTTCATGCTTCAGCTCTGAGATGCGGCGGCTTTTCTTTCTCTAAAGAAATCTAAAAAGGTCACACAGAAACACTTTATGTTCTTGTTTGCATGCGAGTTTGACAGCACATTTCCAAACATGTCAGAAAGTGCCCTTTTAATGCATTATACATCACAGCGTCTGCTATGGAAATAATGACAGAACAGTTTGGTTTAATTGTGTCGTCGGATCATCGTTAATCAGTATTCGGAGCTGTAGAAAATGAGGTTTTGCCGACTTTCTTCAAAGCAGAAGAAATAAATGGTCTTTTGTTGGGGGGGGGGGGGGGGGGGGGGTGATGAGGAACATCCAACAGCACATCCTGGCTTTTTTTGGACACAGGTTTTTTTTATTTCAAATCATTAAAAAAATGTGTCCGTTTCTCCGCCACTCTCTCTGTAGCCTTACTTTGATTCTGCCGACCAACACACTCGATGTCTGCTGTACTGATGTTGTGAGTAATTAGCCTGGAACATGGGGGGGGAGGGGGGGGTTAATACCGCCCAACTCAGTTGATCTGGGTTCGTTTCTGTTGCAGTTTAATGCAGTTAACGTAATTTAAAGACAGTGGGGGCTGATTTTCGACTGAACGAAGCACAGTGGAACATTTCTGAGTCTGGACAAGGACCGTTAGCTTCCATTATGTTGCATTGGCCATTTCCTTTTTTAAATTCCTGTCTCTGAAACCACAGAATTAGTCACTGGTTCCCTCTTTTTCATCCATTATGGACAGATTTCGTATAATCTCAATGAGAGAAGTAGTATTTTTCTTTTTCTTAATTAAACTTTTGCCGCCATGTGATAACAACTTTGAAGGAGTGCACTTTAAATTTGTTAGCACTCACTAAGGCAATAAAAAAAATACCCTGTTTGTCTATTTCCTGCAAACACAATGATGTGGTTTTTTAATTGCAGCATCATTTTTATGAGCTACCAGGGTTTTAAAGCGACTCTGAGTGCTGCACATAATGTTTAATTTCAGTATTTGTCACTCATTTTCTCACTGAATCTTTGCGAGTGAGAAAAAAGCTGCGGAGATCTTTATTCACTAAGAAAACTGGAGCCGTGAACCATGTTCCACATTTGTATGTGTATTGTTTGTACAGCACTTTGGTCAAAATGAGGTGTTTTTAAAATGTGCTACAGTAATAAAGTGCAATTTAAGTTCATCCAAAAGAAGTATGAGTGGATGGACGTACTGTATGTATTATTATTTTCTACATCAAAGAATATTGGCCTCGGAGTCAATGACATGCTTGAAGATCATCAAGTGCTTTGATTCTGAACATGCACGTCATTCACATTTCCTGTCTAGAAACACACACACACACACACACAGATATAGACAAGCACACACCTGTGATATGACATCACATCATTCATCTTAGTTCAGGTTGAGGGTCAAAATGGATACAAAACATGTGCAGTTACACGTAAACGCACGCACATGTATACATATACAGTATTTGTACACAAAGCTGACAGAGTGAAAGATGAGATCTTGTTAAATTGTGGACACTGTGTGCGTGTGTGCTTTTATTTGTTACCTCATTAGGACACTGTCTGACATAATCACCGACCTTGTCAGGACCAGTAGTCCTCATGGAGACCAAAAAACTGGTCCTAATGAGGCAGAAATATCATTTCTGAGGAACCGGGGGAAAGATCTGAATTGTGGCATTAACTGGTTATGGTTAAAGCTAAGGGATAATGCTTTGGTTATGCTGTCCGAATGAATTGAAGTCAATGAGAGTCCTTAAAACCTGTGTGTGTGTGTGTGTGTGTGTGTGTGTGTGTGTGTGTGTGTGTGTGTGTGTGTGTAGGAACCGTGTCCAGACGAGCACAGCTGTTTGGCCAGATGTCAACACTGATGAACTGTGAAGAACATCTGAGACACCCAGAGTCTTTCTCTCTCTCAAACATTTGTACACATTCTCTCTCACACACACACACAGACACACAACATGTTATATATACACACATCTCTCTCAGACAAATGACATCTGAGAACATCGACCACTGCAGAAGCCCCCAACATTATACACAACATTCTCACCGGCGAACTCACTGATGACCAATGAACACGTTTCTTTTTGAGTTGTAGCATTGATACTTATATTACAGCTTTTGTCTGTTGTTTTTAGGAGTAAGTTGCAGGCACACCTGTGCAATACTCATGCTCTGTAATCCACATCCTCACATGCTCCACCTGCAAGACGAGTATTGCTCACTAGCACAGATTTGCGGAGCTAAACTTGAGAGAAATGCGCCTTTTTGTTTGCACATAGGAAATCTCACATATTTCACTTTAAATGCTGGAAAATGGGGAGCAAAAAGAAAAGTGGCGTTAGATTTTATATTTCATGGTCCATCTTCTTCCACACCATTCATAAATTCTGGCTCTCATTTCTGCCAGAAAACAAAGCCAACATCCTGTTAATTCTTGGGTTCTGATCCACAACCCAACCTAGAGAGAGTTTCCAAGTGGATAAAATGTGTGTGTGGGAGAGTGTAAAAATCTTTAACGGTCTCGTGTTATCTTGATTTCGGACAGCTTACATCTTCAAGCTTCCCACCATCCTCGATGGGAGAATTACAGCCGACTCAAACAGGAACTTTAAACACGTTTTTATTTGCTCCTTGCAGTCATTTTATTTGGTCTAGTTAGATTCTGGCATATTCACACTAGCATCAGTCCCTATTCCTTTACAATATAATCACACATTTAATTTCCTTTTTCCCCGAGTCTGTTGCACTCTCATAATCCCAGAAGGAGCGGCTGATTGAATAATTTCATTCTGCACATGAAAAGTTACCCAAATTATGCCAGCCCTGCTGAAAAAAACATCTAAGGTTTCACGGCTCATATTGTAATCAGAGTGAACTGCTGCTTTTATTTCACTCGAATATCAAGTCTGGCATTTGGGGGAGAATGGAGTCACACGGTTTGCCGGTGTAATAGTTCAAAGCGGCAGGACTTCTGGTTATTTACAATTTGACAAATAACACATTTCTCCGCTGGAAACACAGCGAGTACCTGACTAAACAAGGTATGTAGGGATTTTACGCCTTTAATGCAGGGAGTGGGATCATTTCATCTTTTTAAGATTTGGTCAGTTTCACGTGTTTGCTGTTGAAGCAACTTCTACTACAGTACACTTGGAAAAATCCTCTAAAGTCTGATCATGTGTCGTGTATCTCTGACATTTGGCTGATGATAACATTTCTTCTGTGATCTAATGTTTAACAATGAGGTGAAAAAAAAAAAAAAGAAATGGAGAGAAAAGGGCCAGAGATGGGGTTCAGATTTCAGATTCACAGGACGACAAGGACACAATGACTGTCTGCCTACGGCTCTGCTGCCGACAAACACACACACACGGACACACATCTACTCAGGTTCACCATCATCTATTCTTCTCTTTCTGCTCTGATAACCATGGTAACCTGTCTGTGTGTCTGTCTGTCTGTCCATCCGTCTGTCGGCTCCTCTATCCCTCGTCCATGCTCTGTTAACCAGATGTTTCAAGGGATTCACTGCAATGCAGACACTCAATTATACAACTGTGTGTGTGTCGCTGCCAAAAGTGGTTGTTTCAGATAATCTGGTTAGTTTATTTACAGTACACTAATTTAGCTTTAAAGGTACACAATGTAGGAATTGCTCTCAATTGCGATCATTTATCAGCTCTTTGTGTTAGATTACGGTGTTGTTGTTATGTTGTGAGTTATGTTGTGGTCTTGGACGCAGCTAGCTTGTAGTTAGCTGCGGGTCGGCTAGCATGTTGACAAGTAAACATGGTGTGCTAAAAACTTGTATGCCTTGTATGCGCATAGACTTTCTCGCGTGTACAGGCTAGGTTTATCTATAAGGTAAGAGTGAATAGCTTACGACTTGCTAGCTCAGGCAGGCTATTGCCGTCAGCTAGCACTAATTTATTTAGGTATTGTTCGCGGTCCTTAATCGGCAACGAAAGAACATATTCAGAATTATTCGGTGGAGGACCGCGGACATACATGCTTTTCGCTTACCTGTTGTGACGTTTTCTGACCCCAAACTGCGCGCGCATTCTTGCTAGGCTTGGAATGTTCGTATACAATGAAAGGGTATGGGGCGGCGTTTAGCTCACTTGGTAGAGCTGCCGCCCTATGTTGAGGTTACAGTGCAGGCGGCCCTGGTTTGAAGCCCACATCGGATGGTCCTTTCCTGCATGTCATTCCCCCTCTCTGCCTCCCCATTTCCTGTCTCTCGCTACACTGTACTATCAATTAAAGGCATTAAAAGCGCCAAAATATATACTTTAACAAATGAAAGGGTCTATACAGGCGAACACCTGTGTTATAGCTTTTTATGACATGTGACCGTATGCCATAAAGTCGTCAAATGTTCGGCGATGCAAACCTGCTATGGCAGTGTCTCTCAATCCTGGTCCTCAGGGACCCGTGTCCTGCATGTTTTACATGTTTCCCTGCTCAAACGCTCATGTGAAACATCTAAAACATGTATGGCAGAGGTCCCAGAGGACCAGGATTGAGAAACACTGTGCTTAGGCTTTAACACCTCTGCTACCATCCTGTCGTGTATTTCTCATAACTGTAAGTTATCGACAGTTTGCGATATCTAGAAAATTCAAAAACTATGGACGAGCGAGCTGATTGAAACTCAAAAACTGTATCACGTCTCGCTCTGTAAAGTCCAAAAGAATCCAAATACTGAACACTGACCTAGAAGTTTTATTTATTCACTCAATGGTCAAAAATGTGTTCTGCCCAATCCATCAATGTCTCAAGAATGTCCTAAACTGCCTTGAAGGACAAATGTGAACGACACAAATAAAATAAACCTGGACTTCGCCAGACATTTTCTAATCCTCAAGCATTTTGAATCCCTAATTTCTCCTCATTAAGTGTCTATTTATTCTCAGCAACTGTAAATCAGCGTTGTTGTTTTTTTTAAAGCCTAATGATAATGATATTACATGAATTAATCTACATTTTGAATGAATTTAATTGGAGCTCAATGCTTTACAATTTACAGGATTTATCATAAGAGGAAACGATTCTCAGTCTTTCATGTAAATTCCCAGTAAAACAGACACAGTGTGCTCAAACTGAGGATACTAAGTAACGCGTGCTACTCATCAGTGTGATATTAGGCTGTGATAATTCATCAATATGGAATTTAAAACGTATATTAAGGCAGATAATCACAATGATATAAATCATTATTCACAATGACGTGTTGTGTTATCATATTATGATGAGAACTTTATTTGCTTTTTGGGTCATGGTGGAATGACTGCGCCGCTCGCCCCATGCTCTCTGCGTGTGTGTGTGTGTGTGTGCGTGATGGATGTGTTATTGTTGCGTTTTGAGGCTAGATGTATGCTTGATGGAATAACAAGAAGGTTGAAAAAGACAGGATCATCTCTCTGTGTATCTCACTCTATCTCTCCCTTCATCCTGAATAGTTGGGGGAGGGGGGGGTGAGAGAGCAAGAGAGAGAGACTTAGATGGAGTAAAAAAATGAAAAAAAAAAGATTGATGGAGAGTGAGAAATGGATGGAGGGATTCCCAGAGAAAGATAGAGTGTTGTTTAAAAGGGTCAGGGGCCGGGGATGAGGGAGTGAGGGAGTGAGGGATGAGACTGCGATAATCCTGTGTACACACACACACACACACACAGGGAAGAAAATATGGAATCCATATAGATTAACACATACACAGAGACGCAGACGCGACAGTGAGATTTACACAGACGCAGGATCGTCCCATGTCAATACATACGTGTTCAATACGTGACAATTCAGACACGATGATCGTCCAATACAGACAGACACAGTCAAGTGAATATCCACCCCGTTGCACATCTAATAGTTCCACAAATGCCGAGTTTCCATCATGGTAAAGTCCTCGGTCAGGCTTGTGTTTTCGACTGAGAGCAGAACCTTTACGTAGGTAAGTTTTCTATGAGAATAGACGGCGGGCGTTGAAGAAACACTGGTCGAAAGGGTGTTACGTATCATACCATTTTGCTCTGGTACCCCAAGGGAAGGTTGCCAAAAAAGGAACGGTTGGGCCCACTTATTTTGGTACTATTCCTGACGGAAATGTGTACCGTACCGAAGCGTTCCAGTCCTGAACTTGTCCTCACCTTCACGAGGCGGCTCCTCTCATGTCCTCTGAACATCTGACAGGGAAACAAGCCCTTTTTGCACAGCCGCCATTTTGACATGAGTTTTAGCAGGAAAAGTAGCGATTGCCATCACATCAGGAAGCGTAGAGAATCATTCATTTCATTCTTCACACCTGTAATTGTCCTGCAAGGACCTGACAAAACGGCTGCTGTGCAAACTGGGCACCATGGACAGAACTAAAGTGTAGCGATGGGTATCAGCTGGATTTTCTCAACACTGGTACTGATGGAAAATGACCAATCAGTGAAATCAACTCAAGCACTCTTGTCTTTGCAAGAAGACCAGAACAGGGGTCATTCTGCATGGAGTTGACCGTAGGTGTGATGGTTGTTTGTCTTTATATGTGTCCCCTTTGATGGACGGCAATCTGTCCAGGGTGTGACCCTGCCTCCCCCCCCCCGCAACCCTCATGTGGAGGATAAAGCAGTAGAAGATAGTTGGATGGATGGAAATCGACTCATTTTTTTGAATGTAACAGACAATTGTTTACATTTAAAGGTGTATAAGACGTGGGTGCAATGATTATATCTGAAAATAAAATATGAACTACGCGTTATATTTGGTTTCATATACAGACGGCATCTAATCCGTTTCATTTGTCTTCATCGTTTAACTCAAACAGCAGCCGATGCCAGGCCCTGTGTGCATGCGAGCTGTAAGAAGTTACTCTCTAACAAGCAGTAATTACTTAAACAGCAGAAGTCATTCCTCATCAAAATCTAAATTACTCTAAATGGTAGAAATTAAGTGTCGTGATAAAAGTTAACCAGTAATTTAGGTCTGGGGGGGGAATAATTTCTTCAAGTGAATAAATTGAAAGGGAAACAAAGTCAGGCACGATTCATTTTACAAATGCCAATAAATCAAAATTTAAATATAGACTATTATCAGCTTTCTTTCAACTGAAACCCCACTTTGAGTGTCAGTGTTGACTTGTACTGGTTTCCATGACTTCAGAAGACATTAAGTTGACTTACATTAACCTTACCCATAACTAATACCGGCCTAACCATAACCATAACCTAAATATACAACATGTCTTCAGCTTTAAATGTAATAACTGACATGATGGGGACTTTGTTTTGTCCCCATAAGGAAGACAAGTCCCCATAATGTGATTATGTAAACAGATGTAGGTCCCCACAACACAAGTAATACCTGTACAACACACACACACACAGGTTTAAACCTAACTTTGACCTAATCACAATTCAAATCTTTGCACTAACTTTACAGTGACATATAAATGAGGTTCTGACTGGACCAGGTTTTGGTCTCCATGAGGACAACAGCGTCATCACAAGGTCAGTGTTTATGCTGATATAGAACAGACAGGTCTTATAATGAGGAAAACACACACACACATACACAGTTGTCAGTGTTCTCTGGTTTGCTTCATGCTGTTTCTATGGCGACGCAGTTTTACGGACACGTTGGATAAATGAATGACTTGTAATAGAATGCAGATTATACTTTCTGGACATTAACAACCTCTGTGTTTCTGTCTCGCGTTGTCTCTGCATTGTTAGATATTCGTTATGAAAAAGAAACAGAATTTCAGTGCAGTTGACAGCCTCGACTAAGTCTCAGGTCTCTCTAGTGTCTCGATTAGGGTTGAATAAAATAAGTGGTTCAATGTTTTTGTTGATACAGGTGAAAGATTTAGCATTTTGGACATATTCAATCACTGTCACTGTCTCCAAAGTATCACAATAAATAAATAAATAAATAAATACATTAATTTCTACACTATTATTTATTTTAAGTACATTTTTTCTGCTCTCTCTCAAATATTCAACCTTACATTCATAATCCGTACCATATTTAAATGGACTTATTGTGTTAAATAATGTTTTGCTCTCATGTCACCGGGTGAAATTTGACTGAAAACACAAAAAAGTGGCCACAAAAACGCGCCCGCCCCAGCACTGCTGGTGTACAAACGCTCCCTCACTCAGCTCTGATATTATAGCTTTACAGACGACGAATGCTATGTACGAATAATCTTACATTGTTTCTGCTCAGGAAGACTAAACTGAGGCAGAAAAACTAAAAAAGTAGTTATAAGTTATGCACTGCAGCTTTAAGGTAAATATGGGGAATTCTATTATAAATAGGATAAAAAAAAATGTTTTTCCTCTAACCCGGTGCTCCTTTTCCCTTCAGTATTATCTTGCAAATAAATGTATACTTTTGTATTTCCTGTGTGATAAAGGTGAGGAAATGAACATTAATCTACTTTTGTTTCCCTGCCTGTATCTCTGGTGTTACATCTGTTGGCCGCTCCACTGAAGACCTCCAGGGGTTTTCAGGGGGAAAGCTGAAATGAATACTAAGTCAACATCCTGCTCTCACTAAGACTTCCTGCTCCGGGAGTGTGAGCGTGTGTGTGTGTGTGTTGTGTGCACTGCCCACGGAAAACGAAGTGAGAAGTCAGTCATTCACCTTTCCTCGAAAGAGAGCAATGAATGAAAGTTGTTTTTTTTTTAAAGTGAGAAAAGACATGTTGGAGGGAGAGAGGAAGGGTCAGGACTTAACACCATTTCACTTCCTATGTCTGCTTTCAATTAAATCTCATTTAATGGACCAGTGTGACCACCTTTCCTTGAATTCTTCCTTCACAAACACTCTACCCACAGCTATTCTGACGTTTTTTTTTTTTTAATAACTGTAATCATAATGGTTTAAAAACAGCTAAATCTACATGTAAGGTCTGACTCCTGCATGTTCTATATTCCATCGTTGTATGAAAATGACACCCACGTGTTGCTGAACATCAGGTTTCAACTTTGCAATGAGACACAAATTCAGAAAAAACGGAGACAAATGTTTGTCCTTTTCCAAATGACCACATGCTGGTCACAGACAGGAAGCGGGGGGAGGGGGGGGGCTCATGTTTGCGTGGGTGCAAATGTGTGTGTGTGTGTGTGTGTGTGTGTGTGTCCTTGTTTGTGCGTCGCTGATCTTTTGCAAATGCTGTCCTCTCCCAGACGGTCATAAACTCAGACTAAACAGGAAAAGCACAGAGTTATAGACAGTTAATCCCCATTTTACAGACACACTCATACACACATGTTTGTGCTTCATTCATAGTGAGGACATCCCTAGCCCCTTACCCTAACTCTGCAACCTGAGAAGAGACACTTTTGACCCCTCTCCACCCACATATAATTAATCTGGAGGCACAAAAAACTATTTGACCCATTTGATTTTTATATTTTATTTGTCTTACTTATCTCTGATGTACAGCACTTTGTTTCAGCTGTTGTTGTTTTTTTAAAGTGCTTTATAAATAAAGTTGGATTGGATAAAATGAAGATAACATCTTAACGCTTCATATATAAATATAAGAACTAAACTATGAAAAAGAAAACTGTTGACATGTCATAATGGATCTAAATGAGTACTTCCTTCATGGAAGTGTGACTTCACTTAAGTGTTGGGAACGGCTTTTCATAATTTTAAACACAGGTCCGTTGAGGTTTTTAAATATTGAAAATATTAACGAAATATTAAAACACTTTTATTTATCGCCTTGATCTCTGAATACAAGGTTTTCACTTTGAAAGACAAAAGTTTAAATACAGTATTTTCTTTCTTCTTTTGAAGCGATGGGGAGCCACTGCCAAGGGCTGAAGAGCCACATGCGGCGCTAACCTTAAAGGAATAATTCACTGATTTGCATTTAGCTTCGTATTACTAGAATAGTATTGCTTCCCAACCTCAGGTTCCCCTGAGTTGAGAAATATCTTCATTCTTTTCTTTGTTACGTGCCCACCAGTGACACCAGTGTTAGCGTAACTGTTAGCAAAGATGGCGGACACTGTTTACATTCTGGGAATGAGGTCCCGCCCCCCTACAGGTGCGTCTAAAAAGTGCAGAATTAGCGTTGCAGTTTCAAGCCTCGGACCAAGTGTCAATGGTGGACAAGATATTTCTCGACACAGGTGAAACTGAGGTTGGGAAGCACAATTTCTTAAAAATACTACTATATTACAATTCTAGTAATACAAAGCTAAATGCTAATCGGTGAAGTATTCCTTTAACCATCACAACCAAGGGCCTAACCTTAACCTTTACCCAAACCCTAACATAAACCCAATTCTAACTAACCCTAAAACCAGGTCTTAAACCCCCCACCCCCCCCAAAAACCCCTTTAAAGATGTGAGGACCAGCCTCACTCTGTCTGATTTATATAATTTTTGGTCCTCACAAAGCCACAAATACAAGAACACACACACTTACCCTCATAACATTAATGAACTGACAGTGTCTGCTCGAGGCTACAGCCATCATCATCGCACTCTTTAGTGGAGATCGTCTAAAATACTGTCTCCCTGGAGGCCCAGCGATTCTCTTGACCCTCAAATTAATTTTGCAGCCCAGTGTGTCGTAAAAACCTTACGAGCGCTTACACTGGAGGATCATGGGAAGGCTGTGGCGGAAACATAATATTGACTTTACAGTCAAGTATTTCTCAATCAAGCCTGTCATCCGCCAGTGATCTGCCAAATCCTGCTCTCGTGGTAAAGTGTTTAAAGGTGCTAGTGACATCTAATGTTGTCTGTCTTATGCCTATACTATGTGATGTCAGTACCACAAACCAAGTATGGTACATTTCCACAAACAGACCCGAGTTAACCTCACATGGTAAATCATGTCATGAATAAAATTCCCAAAATGGGAAAGAAAAGAGGAAGTGGATGAGACACATAGAGGATGTGTGTGTGTGTGTGTGTGTGTGTGTGTGTGTGTGTGTGTGCAATAACTCCTGGATAAGTGGTTGAAGTGATTTAGCTGAGCTCAGACCAGCCAGCAGTAAATTTATCCTGCAATTGACAAAGTGAACCCCCACCCACCCCCGTCCCCCCTCTCTCTCACACACACACACACACACACACAAAGAGAGAGAGAGAGAGAGAGAGAGAGAGTCAGTCTTCACCTGACGAGGCAGTGATGAGGACTTACTGTTAAATCATCCACAAGCACCTCAGAGACAGACGTGTGTGTGTGTGTGTGTGTGTGTGTGTGTGTGTGTGTGTGTGTGTGTGTGTGTGTGCGTGCGTGTGATGGTTTATGATTTAAGTAGGAACTCATCTGTGTTAGCCTTGGTTTGTGCTTACAGTTCAGGCAACATCCAAGGCCTCTACACACACACACACACACTCAAAAAGTGTCTCGGGGATGCGCTGGTGTTGGTAATGAAAACATGCCAGTGAGTAGATTTACAGGAGAGAGCAGCTTGACCTCTGGCCTTCAGAGATTTATCACATGGTGTAGCATCTAATCTTCTTCTTCTCATATCCACAAACACTGCATGTTCTTCACAGCGAGATGACATAGAATAGAATAGAATAGAATAGAATAGAATAGAATAGAATTCTCCTTCCACTGCTGGAGTAAACAAGGAGGTGATGTTGTCCGTCTCTCTCTGTGAAGCCAGATTACTCAAAAACAGTTAAACCAATGTCCATGAAATGTTGTGGAGGGATTATGCCTGACAATACTAGCATCTTTCTTTAAAAAACAAAACATGTTGTTAGATTGTGCTCAAAAGCAACATTTCATCACAATTATGGATTGTACATCCAGAATTTTGATGAAATGTTCTTTTTATTGCTGTAACACCGGCCTATTTTATAGGAAGAACGGCAGAGCGCACACACACACAACAGTTTGGATACAAATGTTGCTGTGATGAACATTAAAAGGTAGTTCACTGCTCTGACACTGAAGTAAGGAAAATAACTCAGAACTTAAACCATGATGCATCACATCTTCTCTTCCAGAAGAGGTTATAGATTATGTTTCACAGATCTGATAATTTATGAGTCCAGAAGAAATACAAAATGGACGGTGAAGTGAGGTCGTTCTGGCGTCAACATCAACTTTCCAATCCTTAATTTAGTATATTCATAATAAAACGTTATAAAAGAGAAATACGGGTGATCACATACTATATATATATTATTATTCAACCTTATGCTCTATAGTTGTATGTGTTTATGTGTGGGTCTGTCTGTTGTTTTTTGTGTGTATGTGTATTTGTCGTCAGGAAATAACATCGTTCTCCAGACGCAGGCAGTGGGGGTCACAAGGGATTGTGGGTAATTGAAAATCCAGATGGACATGCATGAATTTCCCGGACGAAATTGTTACCACGGCGATGGCAACCGAACGCACGCGCCGCAGCGTTAATATCGTTCATCTGTGTCTGTGCAGCTCTCTTATTCTTTCACTTTTCCTATTCTCTTCTCATTTTCCTCCTGATTTCTTCCCTCGTCTTGTGGTCTTTCTTCTTTTTTTTTCCTTTCTTTCTTCACCTCCTGCCCTCTTTTATCCTCTCAGTTGACTTACGACTGACATAGGGGAGGCTGGAAACAGTGTGCAACTGGCTAAAGACCCGAGTGGGTGGATCCACTGGGACCAATCAACAAAATATGTACAAAAAGAACAGCCAATAATCGTGAGTAATACTTTGCCGTACACGGACGTGCAATTAATCAAGATGTTTCCTTCAGGGTAACGACTGCTTCGCAGTAGTCTGCAGAACACAGCGAGCCGGGGACAGACTGATGGAAGCTAGATTTGTTGCCGTTTGTCTCTCTGATATAGATGAAGTTGGCTGTTGTGACTCAGATCCTTCAGATTAGTTAGTTTTACAGTCTGTTGACGGCAGACACAGTGGACACAATGAGTAACACACGTACACACTAACAAAACTACAAAGCAGATGTTTAGACCTGGGTCACATCGTGTTCATGGAGTCAAGGGTATTTCGCACTTGTGAAGCAGCTTCTTGAGTAACCTTGAGTTTAATTTTCACCAATTAAAATGTTTGTTAGGACAGGTTTTGGCATTAAAATACAAAACATCTCTTAGTATTACCGTGATGATAAGTGCTTATTCTCCATTCATACCGCTTCTATCCTTTAGGCTGAAGCCAATCCCAGCTGATATACGGCGAGAAAGGCGGCGTACGTATACCCCGGACAAATCACCATCATCTATCACAGGGCTAAAACATACACCCACATTACCACTGGTCAACAGAAAACAAACAATTTAAATGCAGGTAGAAATTGGTTTTTGAACAGTGAGAGGAATGTTTTAAATCAGCATTCATTCCCGGGTCAAATGACTCTGACACTGGTTTTTTATCAATTTTGGCTCAGATCAGCATTGGTGGGAATGTAAAAATGTTTGGCATTCATCTTACAGGTGTTTTATTATCTTTGTTATTTATTATATTATTTTCTTAAGTTTACACGCACAGTTTAATCAAGCTAAGGTTGCAGTCCGACTAAGACAGACAAGTCTGACTATACATGCGGAGGAGAAAATCGATTTATTGGCCGTGTACGTCTGGCTCCGCCTCCGTAGGTGGCGCTGTATCTCAATTTCCTGTTGATTTTGTTAATCGTGATACAACTTAGATATCCAGGTATGTTAGTCCGATTAAGCCTGGCTCAATTTAAGTCAGACTGAAATTGGACTTCTAACATGCATATAAACGCACTGACTGAGATCCAGGCTGTTGTTTTCGACTTCCTCTCACTCCTTTTGTTTCCGGTGACCTAACATTGAATGAAGCTAGGGTGAAAAATAACACAGGCACAGGCAATGGGAATGATGCAAATCATTATTTTGAGGGTTCACCTGAGCTCATTCAAACTTCACACTCCCTTTTTGGACCTTTGGTCAAAGCAGGATTCAAACAAGTTACCCTCTTGCTGTCAGGCAACTATGCTAACCACCAGACCACCCTGTGTTGCCTGGTGATAACTGTGTTAAAACTAGATAAAAAAAAGTATTTCTTCTAACCTGCTCTTTATTTTCAACATCTTCTCTGGCGTGGCTGTGTCTCACGATTGTTTTACTGTTGACATTTGGTCTTATCAGCTCTGCAGTTATCCATAAATCTCCAGGAGATGTGCTAAACTGTGCGAGAGGTGCTATAAAAAAATGAAATAAAAGTTTGACTGATTGACGAACTGTCCACCGACGTCTGGGTCCACATAAATGTCTCCTCACGCCACGAAAACATATCGATCCTCAAAG